>NC_135542.1:25079268-25381719 GCF_045843805.1 Urocitellus parryii | reverse complement strand
CCACTGGCAGCATGGGGGACACCTGTGTTCTGTTTCCAGCACCACAGAGAAATAGCCAAGAAAACTAAATAAAAAACTTTGGAAATCAGAAACTGAGTCCCTTCAGTAAACTTCTGTTTTGCAAGATTATTTAGTCTCTCTGTGTCCCCTGCATTATCCTGTTAACTGAAATGAATGATTAAAGATTATGCAAAAAAAGAAAGAAGACACAGTTTTGCTTTTGATAATTATTGCATTGAGTTTGCTTATGAATTTGAGATATACTGCTATCTTATTTTACATTTATTTTTTGTTATTTATTTATTGTTTTGGCTCCATGGATTGATCTTGAGGGCAGTCAACCACTGAGCCACATCCCCAGCCCTCTTTTGTATTTTATTTAGAGACAGGGTCTCCCTGAGTTGCTTAGTGCCTTCCTGTTAATGAAGGTGGCTTTGATCTTGTGATTTTCTTTCCTCAGCCTTGCAAGCCACTGGGATGGACTGCTATGTTCATATTAGGCTTTTCAACCCCAAAATAAGCAGACAAAGATATAGTTACTTTCTGACAGTCTCCATTAATATCATTATGTAACCCTCGGTACACAAACCTGTGCAAAATAAACTTCTTATCTCTATTGTGCAATGAACGAAGTTGAGGCTCTACAGTCAAAGTGTGCCCAGGAGGAGCCCAGAGTGAGCTCTGCAGTCAGTGCTTCTAGTCATCCCTCTTCTCTTTACATCTTCCAACCATAATTTCCTTGAATCCTCAGAAGGAAAGGAAAACGTGTTTCTTCCATTTTCCAGGTAAGAGTATACAATAAACAGCTGATTTTAGTGTGAAGTCAGAGTAGCAATTATAAATACCAAGACTATGTTGTAAAATGGTGAAACACCTGGCATGTTTTTCAAAGGTTCAAATTCAGGCACAAGAGTCTGTGCAAAAACATTCCAGTTTCCTTCACCAAACATGAGAAGAGCACTAGAGGGACAAGTGTCCATCACCTGCTCTGAGTGGGAAATGCACAATGGCAGGATTTGCACAGGGACACTTTGTCCTGGAGATAGTGGCAGAGATTTCTGAGGAAGCCAACTAATGGGATGGAACTTGCTAGCAAACCTGGGCTCTAGAGATGGGCTGGTCTGCGATTCCAAACATTTTCATGAGAGTAACTGACACCAACCTGGCCTTACCCCTGATGTACATGGAAGCCAAACTGGGACACCCAGGTTTGCAAAAAGAAAGAGTTTCATGTGAGGCCAGCTGGTGTGGAGGACAGGAGGCCTCAGCTCACCTCTGTCTCCCCAACACTGAGAGCAGAGGGATAGAAGGAAGGGAAGGAGGCTGCCTGTGGACTGGGAGGTGAGAAGGGGAGTCTGAGGCCCTTCATGCAGGTGGAGGAGTTCATGGTGCCTCTTCACAGGAACATGCTCCTTTGTGGGTAGTTATCAGGTTCTGCATGTGAGATACTGAGCTTGTGACTGAAAGTTCATTGGCGAAAGGGGGAAAAAAGAAGATAAAGAAGGTTTATTGGCTGGGACACCTGGAACTTTCTTGGCATTTCATCGTTGAACTAAGCTGTTGCAAATTGTCCATGAATGGGATCTGGAGGTTTTTCTTAAATAACTCCCTAAGTGATTGATTATTTAAGAAATTTCTGTCCAGGTGTGATGAGCAACAGTTGTATTCATACTCTTCATTATTCAGTGTCAAACATCAGGAGACAGGATTGTGACAGGAAAAAGACAAATCAGTCAGATGTTAGCTCCTTAGGATGGATGGAGGAATGTGCTCATCAGAAAGCCTGACTTTCCACCAATTCCCACCTCCTTGGAACACTGGGCTCTCTATAGGTGGAGAAGCAAGGATAACTGAGAGATTTCTTTTAGCTGGACACAAGATCCCCCCATCTTACCCTGACTTTGTTATAAAATAAATGTGAGTAGAACCAGGAGCTATTTCTGGAGCTACAGAAAACAGTGTCTATGATTTGACAGATTTAGCAAGATGTTGATGATGTCAAAATGACAAGGAAATAAATATCTAAAAATCAATTACACTCAGGAATTCACCTTTAACTCCACCTGTTTTGGGGGATATAATGACTTTCCAGAGGCTACATCCTCACCTGGTGAAGTACAAAAATAATACCAAGTGTCCAAATCCTCTTTAATCTCATATTTTTCCAAAGGAGCAAAAGAGGGTGTAGGAGATTATGAATCTTTCAGACCTGAATGAAGTTTAATTTCCCCTCTCACATAAACTTTGCAGGTGTGGGAAATGAGAAAAGTGAAAAATATCTGACTAGGTGCCTCTGGGGGCAACTGCTGTGCCCCAGGGGAGAGAGGATGGCAGTGGGACTTCTGAGGTTTCTCTTGGGGACTGAACCACTTTGGTAATCTCTGTGGCCTTGCAACAGTAATAAACTGCAGCATCCCAATGCTCTAAGCTGCTGATGGAGAGGGTGTAGTCTGTCCCTGACCCATTGCCACTGAATCGGGCTGGGACTCCACTGGCCTTGCTGAATGAACCATAGATGAGGCATCTGGGAGCCTGCCCAGGCTTCTGCTGGTACCAGGCTAAGAAGCTGCCAACACTCTGACTGGCCCTACAGGTGAGGGTGGCTCTTTCCCCTGGAGACAAAGCCACAGAGGCTGGAGTCTGTGCCAGCACAATTTCTCCTGTGGTACCTGAGATGGAAAGAGAACATAAAGGTCCCCTGTGCAGTCTAGGTCATATACCAGTCTCCACAGTAGAGCCAGGACCCAGCAGCACCCTGAGCTTGAATCATTGGGCTTGCTAAACAGAGGTGCCAGGACAGAGGACCCAATCACAAAGACAGAGTTTTCACAGGTGTATAGAACCATCCCATGATCCCTCATCTGGGAGGCAGAGTAGCAGAAAGCAGAGGAGCTGACTGGGGGCTTCCATGGCTCCCTCTGGGTTCCACCTAACACTGAACTTCCCAGAGCCTTAAGCAGTCACTCATATGGCTCTGGAAAGCAGTGTGGGTGGCACATGCAAAGCGGCTGGGAGGGGCCAGTGGGGCTCCTAGGGGCAGAGAGTTTGCCTCCTCCTGTCTGCACTTGAACACCCAGGTGGTCCTAGCAGGAGAGTCCTGGGCTCAGCCTGAGGGCAGATCTCCCTCCTGGGCTACAGAATTTCATCCCTCTTTCCTCATGCCTCACCTGGCTAATAAACTGCCCAGCTGACATTGGAACAGGGCTACAGGAAACAGCAGGGAGGCCTCTGGTCTCACTTCTCTCTTCATCTCCCATGCCTGGTCCTCTCCATGGAGGTAGGGTTACCTGTCCTGGCCAGGAGGAGGTGACCAGGCCACACCTCTTCCTTGCTCCTTACTGATTTTTCCTGCAGGCCCAAGAGAAACTCACCCTGTGTGAGATATAGTATGAGCAGCTCTTTTTAGCCCCAGAGTGTGGTACAAGAAACCACCAGTGCCAGGTGACAAGGGCCTGGCTCTGGCTCCTCAGGCTCCAGGCACTAGGTCCCTGAGATTGACCCCAGTGTTACCCAGCAGGCAGGAAGGTCTTTCTTCAATGACCCTCTAAAACCCTCTCCTCTCTGCCTTGTGTGATGTGCATGTCTGACCAGATCCCAGCTTCTCCCCTGGGCAACGTGGAGGACCTCAGCTCCTGGTTCTGATCTACAGAGGATCAAGCTAGTTTTCCTTGGGCTCCTCAGTATGAGTCATATGTGGAGGTTAAGGCCTGGTACAGAACCTTCCCTGGTCAGGCTGAGCAGCTCTTCAGGCTACATTTCCATGTTCTGAGCCTCGTGCCCTGTACATCTGCTTTTCCCACAGGAGTCCAATGCGTTTGCTTCCCGAGCCTTTTTTAGGCCACGGGGAATTAGTTATTAATGCTCTGTCAGCTCCCAATGGAATCTTCATTCAGAAGTTAGAGCTTCTTTCTCCAGAAGATCATGTTTGCAGCATTCTAGAAGTTATCAACACAGGCACTGCAACTGTCCCTTGGCTGAATGGAGCTCCATCACCATGGAACTTGTGATGGGAGAAGTTACTTCAGCTGCCCTTGCTCAGTGTTCACGTCCATGATACTGTGACATAAAAGAATCTCCCACATCCTCCTGTAAAACAAGTTCTAACAGGACAGAGAATGAGGACAGTGTCAGCACCCAAGGTGTGCCATGGTACTTTACCACTCTGTCATGCTGTTAGCCTCAGCACAGTCCTCATGAGCAGTGTGAAGAACTCAGCAGAGACTCAGGGAGCAGCCTGAATCCAGTACAAATGCTTTCCTCACCTCCCCCCATCAGGTGCAGTGCCCTGCTGCCTACTAACTGCTCACAGTGCTCACTGCTCTCTCCTCCTGGTGCTCTCCCTGCTCAGGCCCTCAGTCCTGCCCACTGGCCCTGGCCGCCTGTTCCTTCAACCCTCTGTTATCCATACTCCTCCTGGACAGGCTCACAGGCCTTCACAGTCCCTCTGTGTCACCAAGGGCTCATTCTGCCTTTCTAGTTTTTCCACTGTGGCCTTCGTACTTATAACTCACATGAAAGACAAACCCCATCGTCCCTCTGGGGCTTTCCCTAAGACATTTTCTTCAGACTTCTCAGGGCTTATCATGTAGCCAGCTAGTCAGGAAATTCCTTAGCTTGGTATTTATATGGATAATATATTTATATCCTTCCAGAATGGCAAAATAATTTAGAGAATCAGTACTCAGAATTTTAATGACACAACTAGGTAAAAGAATAAAGTCAAGGAGAGAAGAAATTAACACCAGAAAACACAGCACATGCATATCCACCATATCCACCAATTCTTATGGATATCTGAGTGTTAGCAATATGTCAACAATGTGAATGTAAGTATCCTAGATTAATATACAGCATGAGTGTGCATCAGGCCTAGGGCACACCAATTTTTACAGTACTGGAAAGTGTTGTACATATGAATCATACAGTTTTGATATGTACGTTGACATGCATGTGAGGCCAGCTGTTTCCACGTGTCCATGCTGTTCCCTAATTTGAAGGCTCACTGGCTGGGGCATTGCTACCATTTCCTAGATACTCTGGATTTTCCAGAACAGAGGCCTGCAGGACTCTCCCAGTGACTCTCTGCATTTCTCCCTGGGATAAGGGGAGGCTCACTGAGGGAAGCTCTGGAAGCAGCAGAGGCTAGTGCAGGTTCCTGTTGTCATGGAGTTCCCAGGTCCTCCTGCCTCACCATTAAGCTAGTTTGCCTGACATGCTGCTTGGGCAAACTCATAGGGAAAGGAGAAGCTGCCACTCCAGGTCACTCTATGCCCCACCTGTGCCCAGTGCTCTGCACCAGGGCAGGGCAACATCAGGCTGGAATGGGGAGTCCATCAGAACTTGACCTTCAGGTGCACATCTCACTTGCTCCTTGTCCCACTTTCCTGAGGCCCTGAGGCCACCACATTCTGTGTAGAAACTAGCAAAGCACAAGCCTCCCTGAGGCCCAGCAGAGGCCATGCAATGTCAACCACACCTCCTTGGAGGAGCAGGGCTGCCTGAGCCCCAGAGAGCTGCTCCTCCTCCCTGAAATGCATGAGAATGCTTAGCAGCACTACAGAGCTCTGCCTAGTTTCCTGTGGTGGTCTACAAAACCCATCCTGCACAATGAAGCCACCAACCAACTCAGGCCCTTCTCTCCATGACAGTATGGAAATTCTGTCACACCCCGTGCATCTGCTGCTTCCTCTGAAAACCTAAACTCTTTGCTCTCCTAACCTTTATCTACATCCCAAGGGAGCTCCTGTGCTGAGAATGCTCCACCTTCCCCTGGAACCAGCACTGTTCAGGTATAAGAGCTTCACCACAGCTGCACAGTATCCACCCCATGGCCTAATGCTGTCAGGCTGGGCATGAGTTAGGCCATCTGGTTGAGATGGGGCTCTGTCACTGACAGACTGTGTCACATCAAGATAGTCTTCAGCCTCCCTTGGTCACACAAAGCACATCTGTGCAGCTGTTATACCAACAGCACTTTCCTGGTAGTTCTGACTTCAACCTAAACAGGATTAAGCCTTCCAACAGAATCTAACAGAACATGAGGGGCTCTTGATTCTGTGTTGTGTCTCCATGGTGACAATGTTCATCATCATAAGAAGAAGTCTAACTTAGCAAGGACCTACTGCTCCTATTTTGGGGTTTCTAAGTCAAGTTCCCAGGATTGTTACTGTCTGCTGTTCTTACTCTCTAGTGACATTCTGTGGAAGGTCTTTGATGTCCCACAATATAAATAAAGCAGGTGCAGGCTCCATTGTACCAGAGTACAGAAGTGCACTCTATTGTATGATCTGCTTGCCCCTCCCACTCCGATTTTTGAAATCACTTTCTGTGTCCTGTGGTTTTTCATCATTCTGTTTTTCTTAGGTTTTATTTCTCAGCCAGCCCTTCCCATCGAGGGGTACCACATTTCCACTGCCCATGTAGGACACATGAGAGACTGTCCCCATGAATGGCATGTGTTAATACAGGAATATTTGTAGATAAAATGACAAGATTTTGAGAGCTGAGCCTGATCAGTCCTTCTGGGCATGAGTGGACTAACTGGGTGATGACTGAGGGCAGGTGGGAGTGGCTAGAGGAGGAGGACACTAGGGGTGAGCCTGAAAGGTTCTCCCTGAGGCCCCTTCCCCTCTCTCCTTGCACTTCTTGGCCACCATAGGTGAAGCAGCTCTCCTCCCCCACACCCTTCTGCCCTGATGTTCTTCCCATGTGGGCCCAAGCAATGAGGTCAGCTGACCATGGACTGGACTTCTGAACCCATGAGCCCAAGTAAACTTTTCCTGCACTACATTAGATTTGTGCTGCATTTTTGGCACAAAAATGTAAAACTACCAACACAGACTGGTGATTAGAAGTATTTGCCTTGAATTCAGGCATCTGTGGCTCCTAAGTGCTTCCAAGGAGGTTTCTAGGCCTAGAAGAAAAAATAAACCTTTTGACTGAATGGGTCCTGCCTTTCTGTAGGCCATAAATCACAGGCCTGGCCTGTACTAGGGTCTGGTGAGTCACTCAGAATTTCCAGACCGTGATGTAAGCCAATTCCTAAAATGTCCAGGTAGCAAAGAAAAATCTCATCTTCATAAAACCTGAATAATCTCCTATGAATGAGAAAGTTCAGTCAGTTTACATTAACACTGAGTTAAAATGTCCCTAAGGATTATCTGAACAGGATTTTACATCAGTCACAATAAAAGTGCATTATCCAGCAATTGCAAATATGTTTGAAACAAATAAAGAACAAACAGAAAGCATCAGCCAGAGAACAGAAACTTTGCAAGGACAGAAAATGGAAAGTTCCTGAACTTGAAACTCCACTCACCATAATAAGACCCCTGGATGTGTAACCGATGTGATTATGTAATCTATATATGGGGTAAAAATGGGAGTTCATAACCCACTTGAATCAACTGTATGAAATATGATATGCCAAGAGCTTTGTAATGTTTTGAACAACCAATAATAAAAAAAAGAGCCCAGTGGGTGATCTGAGCAGATGAATGGAGCTTGCAGAGGAAGGAGGCAGCAGGAGGGACAACCATGGTCTCACCCAGTTAGAGAACCCTGGAGACAGCTGAGTGGGCCAGGAAACAGGGACTCAGATTACCAGGAGGTGGCTGCCAGCCCACCCCCAGAGCAATACTGCCACCTTCTGAACACAGAGACAGAGACCTCAAAAGCTGGGAGGGAAAAGAGACTCCTTAGCTCTATGGGAGAAGCAACTGGAATGAACAGAGAATTTCTTCCCTGGAAACAGGGAGGAAAAGGAATGAACACACTTTCAAGTGTTGAAGAAAAAGTCTATTGACCTAGAACTCTAGATGGTGGGAACTGTTCCTCAGGAATCATGGTAAACTCAAGAGCCCTACATTGTAGAAGCATGAAGAGAGTGTGTAGCTGGTGCCAAAGTGTCTGTGAGGGGCTCTATAGAGAATAGAGACATGACAGGAGCAGGGACCTTGGAACACAGGGATAGAGAAGGACCATAAGGGTAGGGACAAGTGAGAAGCATTTGAGAGATAGACCTGACCATTGCACATTGTTGACATCTTTCCACACACCATTGTGATACCCCAGGTCACCAAGGAAATGCAAATTAAAGCACATGAGAACCCCCCCCAGGGATGGCCAAGTCCAGGAGGGAGCACCCCACAGGCAGCTGGAAGGGAGCCCAGGCCCCATCCCTGCTGCTTAGCTGGTCCTGGCTGCAGTCACAAGCCACTCCCAGCAGCTGAGTGTTCTGGAGTGTGTCACCAAGCTGTCACCAAGTTGAAGACAGGACATGCAAGACAGTGTGACAGATTCTGATAACACTAGGCATTCTGCTATGAAACTAAAGATGGTGAAAATACACATCTAAAAATAAATAAAATTCTATACCTGAAAACATACAGGAACTGTGTTCAGCGTTGAAAACATGGAGGACACAAGCCTGCCCTTCAGTAGGGGAATGGATCAATACTGTAATAAAGCCAGAAAGTAGACTATTACTCAGCACTGAAAAGAACACAGCGATTCAACCTGGGTTCAATGATGCTCACATGTAACCCCAGCAACTAGGAGGCTGAGGAAAGAGGATGACAAGTTTAAGGCCAGGTTCAGCATCTTAGCAAGGACCTAATAACTCAAAGAGATCACATCTCAAAATTAAAGCTAAGACTGCGAATGTAGCTAAGAGGTAGCACATGCCTAGATTCAGTAACAAGTTTGAAAAAAAATTTAAAAAAAAAAAACCCTACCTATCATGTCATGGAATCCTCTGGAGGAGGTTTGTGTGCACAGCACTCAGGGTGACAGGCCAGTCTGAATATCTTCCATGCTGTAAATTTCAGGTCCCTGTCACTCAGCCCAGGTGAAACTACAGGATGGAAAATCATGAAGGTCTGCAGCAGAGAGGGGTGGTGAGGAGCAGCTAGAGCTCAGACAGTGTGAGAGCGGGACCTGCACTCTGCCAGGCCACACTGTTGGACACACATCATTGTCTACTTTTCTAGTTCAACAGAATGCACAAAGCCACCCTGGTGTGACCTGTAGACATGGGCAGAGGTTGATGAATTGGAACAAAAGCAACAGAGTCTGGGGGTGGTGATGGAGGGGCTGTGGAAGAAGGGGGGGACACAGGAGAACCCCGTACTTCACCCCAATTTTCTTAGATACTCAAACTATACTAAAAAATAAAGTCTAAAATATTCCCATGTGGAATACTTGGAGAGGACTATCTTTGCTGCACAACCCCTGATACTACCTAATTCAGTCTCTTCAGGTGTTAAATTATTTTCTCTATCATATAGTCAGCTCATTGCCTGCTGGGCCTGAGCTAAAAGTTCAGGGTGCCCAGGAGACCCCTGATCTTCTGACTGACCCTCCTTGTAGTTCTCAGGGCCTGGCTGCCTCTGAGCAGTGCCCTCAGCAGGTGGAGGCAGCAGGAAGAGCAGCTGGGGCAACCCAGCCTCACACATCTGCTCCCTGGGAGGTTTTTGTCATGGCCTGTATCACTGTGGGAGGATAACTGCTATACTGTTGACAGTAATAATCGGCAACATCTTCAGGATCGACGCTGCTGATGGTGAGAGCGAAATCTGTCCCAGATCCACTGCCACTGAACCTTTAGGGGACTCCACGTTGCATATTGGATGCATTATTAATGAGGAGCTTAGGAGCTTGACCTGGTTTCTGCTGATACCAGTGTAAATAATTTCTAATACCCTGACTAGCCCTGCAGGTAAGGGTGACTCTGTCTCCACGAGACACAGGCAAGGAGGATGGAGACTGGGTAATCATGATGTCACATCTGACACCTGCCACTGGAAACATAAAAAGAAATATCTTTGTAAGTAGTGATGTTCCAAGAGGACTTTCCTGAGTAACCAGGCATCACAGACCTCATTGTGATTAGTAAATCCCCAGTACTGTCCCTCCTTACCTGGGAGGCATAACAGCAGGAGCCCCAGCACCTGAGCAGGGGCCCTCATGGCCATGCTGTGTCCTGACTGGAACTGACTCCTGCACAGGGTGTGAGCAGCCTCTTAAGAATCCCTCAGGGCAGTAGGCTGTGCTGTGGGCACATGCAAATCAGCAGGGCTGGGCAGGCTGGGTACAGCTGCAGGGATGCTCCTCCTGGTCAATCAACATAGGCTCAGTGTGTCCAGGTGTCCCAGGTCAGACTAGGGCAGCTCAGATTTGCTTGGGGTGAACATGGTTTCCTGGGGCCACAGGAGACAGTCAGCCCCCTGAGCTGTGAGGGGTGATCTTTAGTCATTTTCTGGTTCGGGACAGGCTGTCCTTGTGTCTTAAACACAGATCTGTCTTGGTGACCCTTGGAGGGGGTGGGGACATTACAGAAGCAAGGGGATAGTTTATGCTTTGGAAGTTAAAACAGAATAAAGGCAGCAAGAGAGGAAGATTTCTAAACTCACTGAGGTGTTTGGGGTTTCTGTAAATTGGCACAGCATGGGTAAGGAGGGACCCACTCATGGACCTAGCCCTCCCACAGAGCACACTCACACCCATCATGATGCCCATCTTTTCCAGTCCAGCTGGTCTAAGGCCAGCCAGGCTCTTCCTCTTAATTTCCTTTAGGAAAAGAATAGTTTTACAAACAAGTGAAAGTACTATAGAAGATTAGAAAATATAGGGCTGGTGCAGTATCTTGGTAAAAAGAGCAAATATTCTGAATACTTACATATTTCTGTTTTTCCAGTATTACCACAGGGCCTTTTGATTCTTAGTAATGCCTCATGACATCAAGAGGGCCGCATTGTCTCTAAACATCGTGTCCTGCATCAGGTCCTCTAGCAAAATTCCAGGAATAAAATAGGACAAAGTTCTTCACTTTTGCTCTTCTTAGATTTACCAGCAATCTTTCTTACTTTTTTGTTTCTTCCTTCCTTTCTTTCTTTCTCTCATTCTTTCAGTCCTTTCTTCCTCCTTTGGTGCTGAGGCCTGGTGTATGAGGCACAGTTCTCTACATCCGATTCAGAGCCCCATCCCTCCCTCCCTCCCTTGCATATCATTACTGGGATGATCAGTTGTCCCCTGATACTTCCTCCTGCTGGTCTGTGAGGGCTCACCTGCTCCTATCACAAACAGCAGGACAGAGCTGGTGGGCAGTAAATTAAAGAAAAAGAGGAAGTTTTAAAAGTTGCACCCTATTTTAAATATCCTTGTGCTTGTGCTAAATTCCTTAGGGAAGAGAGACTAAAATGAAATCTTTACTGTGGGGCTGGGAAAAGTACATTCAGGTCAAGTTTCTCCTTAGCAAGGTGACACCTACAGGTGGACATTTGTGGGAATGTGTTCTGAGCTTTAGAGTAAGAAAGGATTTTGCTTGTGTAGTAGTGTCATGGTGAGATTGCAATTAATAACCCCATCGATCTTAAAGCAGGAGACAGGACATTTATTTATGAGCTGGTGGGCCAAGGGGCAGGTGGCAACTCTACACCCTTGGACCCCCTCCAGGAGTTTTAGTCCACTTTTTATACCGTAAGTAAAAAATGACAGTACATTAATCACAAGTTGCTATTTCTGATTCTAAACTACAAGCAAACCTCACAGGATCTAAAATCATAAACATCAGGGAAGTGGATCAAAATCACTCTAGTTGAACACAGTTATAGAATGGTCACCAACAACTAGAGGACCATTTTCTGACAGAATGCATGACCCAGGAAATGTGGGGACGCCAGAGAGAACAATTTTACATTGTATAAGAATTGCCATTTTGTGCTGCCAAACTGCTGTGCCGGCCACTGTGGATGGGCACAGAGGCCGGGGTTCCCATGGAGAAGCACTTCTTACAGGAGGTGGAGTCTCAGGGTAAAATAGAGTCTGTGTGCATTGCCCATGTAGCCTGACCCATAGCGGTAGGTGGGAAAGGCTGGGCAGGGGCTCAGCCAGACTGAGCTTAGGAGGGGATGCCCCAGAGCTGCAGGCTCTGGCCCTGGGTTGTGAGGACACAGCTCTCCTAGGCAGTGGGGCTGAGGACATGGGGAAGAAGAGGTCCTGCCTCAGGCTGCTGGGCAGCAGGTTCAGGGAAGGAAGGTGCTCCACACCCTGGGGCTGAGCTAAACTGAGAGATAATGGCCAGGTGAGTTTCAGAGACCAAGACTCAGTGTTGGGCCTGGCCTTGGGGTGGCTGTACTGTATGCTGAGCCCACTGCCCTGGGAAGAGACCCTGCTGGACCTGAGAGGAGGGTTAGCAAAGACCCCCAGAGGCTCATATAAGCCAGAGTCCAATTAGCTTAGAAATGAATAAAAGGAATATTATATGCCACATATAGAATATGAAGGAGAAAAATTATGTCTATCTATCTGTGTTACTCTGCATCTCTAGTATGAGTATATGTCTGCACATAGATATGTCTTGACTTTTGGTTTAATGTGTGATTTTAAGGTTGTTTTTGGTATTTTGTCAGTTCTGGTGATCTACACTGAGTCTCTCATATGCTAGGCCAGCAATGAACTACATCCAAATCGGTTTCATTTTATTTATGTACAATCCCAGAAACCTGATATAGAAACCCTGAAACAGGAGCAATAGGCCCCTGCTGAATTAGTCTTCTTAGGATGATGATGAGCATTGTCACCATGGAGACTAAACAACAGAATCCAGAGCCCCACGTGTTCTGTGTTAGATGCTATTGGAAGGCATGAACTGTTTAGATTGAACTGTTGGTGAAACAGCTGCACATCTTATCTACCTACAGTTGTCACCGTTTAATCCACATGCATGAGTTTACTCACTGACTAGGCTAAGTCTTCCTAACCCCCAAAGTTTACAGAGTAATGGGGAAGCATAACACAACCATCCACAGACCCTCAGGTGCTCCCCTTAACAATCCTGGAAGTTCTGTTTTCACTCCTCATAAGGTGCCAACTAACATTGTAATCAGTGAGTAAATATTTAATATTTATCCTTTAGATTTATTTTAATCTAACGTAATAATGTAATCTACATGTAATAATTTTACAAAATCTCTGGACTCATTTTCAGTATGTACAGTACGTATTGTGGATTAAAGAAGATTTGTATAAATAAAGTCTTTACCATGTTCATAAACTACAAAACTTGATGACATTAAGATTGCATTTAACACAAAATTTAGACACGCACACACAGAAAAACACACATACACACTCCATTCCAATCAAAATCTACAAATGATTCATTGAAATTGATGAACCTATGATAGAATTTTTGAGGAAAATTCTGGTCATACCTGGTATGACCAAAGAAAATTTAAAGGAGAAAAATATTAATAATCTTCTATTTCAAAACCTATTATTATGAATATAGCTCAGTAATAGAACATTTAAGAACATTTGCCTAGAGTATAGAGTGCCTGGGTTTATTCCCCAGCACAGCAGGAAAAAAAAAAGAAAGAAAGAAAGAAAAGAAAGGCTGATAGATCTTCAATAAGATTGCATTCTAGGGACAACTACAGTGGATATACAACAGCAGCAAAACCAGAGAGTCCATAAAGACCCACATGTACAGTGTCATCTGGTTTCTAACAAAGTAATAAAGAGGGATATAAAAATTTCTTTTTATTTTTTCAAAAATTTGCAAAGAGCAATTGGATATGAAAATAAATTAAATTGACTTTAGAGAAAAGTTCTCACACATATTTTATCAATAAACCTGTGAATTAACAGAGGATCAGAGTCCACAGGTACGATCTAAATTAATGCAGATCTTAGGGAAAGCTGAGGATGACTTCCAACTTAAAGCAGGTAAAGTTTTAAACAGAAAACATGTGTATACAACCATCACAGGAGAACACTCATACATTAGAATTAATTATAGCTCATTAAAGAAATTATTAAAGACAAAAATAACTGAAGCTCAGTGGCAGAGCCCCTCCCTCACTCATGTGAGGCACTGGGTTCAATCCTCAGCACAATATAAATAAATAAAGAAAGATATTGTGTTCATCTACAAATAAAAAAAATATTTAAAAGAATATCATAAAATTGGATATCCCATGTAGGTGAACTGAAAGATGCCCAAACTACATCATGTGATATAGAGATTCAAAAAAAAAACTTATCCAAAGCCCAAAGGTATTTTTAATGTACATTTTTGTGCAGTCACAACAGACCCTAAAGAATCAAAGCAATCTCAAGAAAGAAGAAGAACCTGGAAGTTTTGTCTTTCCAGATCCCACTTCCTGATTTCAAACTGTACTGCAACAGTGGAGTAATAGAAACCCTGTGGTGTTGGGAAAACAGCCTGATACATGGACCTGTGGCACTAAACTGAGAACCCAGAAATAAGCCCACACGTCAATGGCCCACAAGTCTTGACAAAAGCACTGAGAACACACACAGGGAAAGGAAGTCTCATCAATAAATAGTGTTGGGAAAAATGTACACACATGCAAAAAATGAATATGGAGCCTCGTGCAACACAACATACAGAATTGAACTCAATTGGACTAAAGATGTAAATATAAGGTTTGAAACTGTATACCCTAAAAGAAAACTTATGAGGAAAGATCCTTGCCATTGGTGTATCAGTGACTTCCCAGATGTTACAACAAAAACACAGGCAACAAAAACAATCATTGACAAGTGGGACTAAAATATTCTGTATAGCAAAGAAAATAATAAGTGGAAGAGGAAATTTAGAGAATGAGAGATGATACTTGCAAACAAAATAAACCCAGGAGTTAATATTCAAGATATATAAGTTGTTCACACAACTCAACAGCAAAAATCAAAACCAAAAACAACAACAAAAACAAATAAAAATGGACCAACAATCTGAAAAGACATTTTTTCAGAGAAGATGTGCAAGTAATGAACACATACTTGAAGGTGCTCAATGTCATTGTTACAACTTAAATATGAGGTGTCCCCCCAAAGCTCATATGTGAGACAATGAAAGGAAGCTTAGAGATAAAATTGTGGGGTTAGGAGAGCCTTAGCTTAGTCAGTGGATAAATACATGTGTGTGGATTAAATTGTGGTAATTGTAGGTAGGTAAGTTGTGGCTGGAGGAAGTAGGTCCCTGAGATGTGACTTTTGACTTTGTGTTTTGTCCCTGGTTAAAGATGCTCCCCCTGCTCCTTGTATCCATGTCCTGAGCTGTTGTCCTCCTCCACACCCTTTCAACAACTTGTCCTGCCCCACTCAGACCCAGCACCATGAAGTCAGCCATCTATGGACTGAACCCTCTGAATCCACAAGTCAAAATAAACATGTCCTCTTCTATGTTGCCTTGTCTGGTATTTTGGTCACAGCAATGAAATGTTTAGGTTGACTAAAACAGAAATTGGTACAAAATGGGGGTCATTTTTGTGACTAACCTAGTCAAGTGTTTCAGATTCTTTGAAAATATTTGGAACTTTTGGACAGAAATTTGAATATTTTAGAGATACAAGTTGGAAAATCTTTAGATTGTTGTGAGCAGAGTTTACTGTGTGATTCTGCTGAAATCTCAAAAGACCAGAATGCTCATAGGACTGTGGAGTGTAAAGACTGAGCTCATGAGTTTTCAGAGAAAGTAGATTATTGGAAATGGGATAGAGGTAACTTGTGTTGCTCTCTGGCAAAGAAGTCTACATTTTGTACATATTTTGAGACTGTCTGTGAGAGTGAATTTAAAGCTGATGGAATAATTATTCTGATGAAAAATTTCACACTCCATATGCTTTAAATCATCTCTTTATGTAAATAATGTTTCCACTATATTGTTTAGAGGCTAATATCAAGAAAATGTTGGTAAAATTCATTGTGTATTCAATCTATGATGGATTGAATCCAATGATGCAATACAAAGGTATGACTTTGATTGTCAATAAAATATTTTAAAATTTAAACATTGAAAGCCAATTGCCAAGCGATGGACTGGGAGAAGACATCACAGTGCATATTACTAACTGTGGTTGTCAAAAAATGTGTCACCTGAATGGATTGAAGGATGCTTAGAGCACAGTTAAAGCCCACTTCTGGATGTGTGTTCCAAGGATGAGGGTGTTACAAGAAATGTTGAGCAGGTGGTTCAGGAAATTGAGTAGAGAAAACACAGCCTGAATGAGAGGACAAAAGTAGGAGAACCTCTCGTCTTTTCTCTTTCCATCTCCCCTCCTTACCATATACACTAGTCCACTAGACCACTGTTCCCTGCAGACATCAAAATTCAGGATTCTCTGCTTTTGAACTTAACCCAGCACCAGTGCACCCTTGGGAGCCTTCAGACCTAAGGACTCAAACATGGGAACATGTTGTATTTTTTCTTTCTGAGATCTTCAGATTCTTGAACCAAGAATTACCACTTTCCATGGTTCTGTTACTTGAAAACAGCCATTGAGGAACATTTCAGCCTACTTGAACTTGTGACCCAATGTAACATTCTAATGTAGATAGATAGATGATAGATAGATAGAGATATATAATCCTAAATGTATATTCATGTCTATGTGTATGCAAGTGTGTGTGTGTGTGTGTGTGTGTGTGTGTGTGTGTGTGTGTATGCACATGTATTCTGTTTCTCTGGAGAACCCTTGTTTATACCCTGACAAAACATAATTTTCAAGATGTAAAAAGGACTACTGAAAATGGAGAAAATCATATATGTTTGTATGTTTTGATTTAATAACTATCCATTCTAAGAAAAAATACTTATGGCTAAAGAAACACATATGCAAAATTACTCAATATAATTCCTCATCAAAGAAATGTATGTTTTAACCACAATACAAATCCAAGATATACCAATATGAATACAATTTCACAAAGTCTAACACTATAAAATATTTTTGGGAAGGTTCTATACCAGCTGAACATTTGAGAATGGTGCAGGTCAGGAGATTGCAAATATGCTCAGTATTTTAGAAAATATGTCACTATTTTATTTTAGTGTTCACTGAAGCTAAACTGTGCCAACCAACTCTCTAACTCACCACTCCCATTTCTCGGAATATACCAAAGAGAAGTGAATGCATATGACTACAAGGGATGTTGACAGAATGTCCCTAAAAAATTATCAACAGTGTCAGAACTAAGCCAAATCATTAACATGAGGAATGACCAACATGTTCATATATAATAGGGATCTGTAATCAGTAAAAGGGATCCAATTGCAACCTTGCCCACCACACAGGTGAATTTCAAGAACCTGTTGATAAAAAGGAGCAAGATGCCAAAGGGAATGTCCAGGAGGTCCACTGACAGGAAATTCCAGGAGATCTGACCTATGTTGATGGGAAGTGGAGGTGGGAAATCATTGGGAGGAGTAGGAGGGCCTGTGAAGAGCTAGGACACCTATATCCCCCATGGGACAGTGGCTAAGGGGTGCAGGAAGTTCATGTTCAGGACCCAGCTGGTCACTTTACATTCACTTACTGGCAATACATGTGCTTTTCTGGATTTAATTGCATCTGGTTTTAAATGAAGGCCTGAGTGGGAGTTATGGAGCCAGAGCCTCAGAGTCAGCTTGCATCTCCTCCTGCAAACACAGGAAGCAAGCTGAGCTCTGAGAACCTCCAAAACCATATCTGTACAGGATTACTAGAGGCCAGTCACACTAGACACGTGAGCCTTTAGTGTGCTTTCAACACCCAGCAATCTCCAAATCTCAGTCCCTGGCCACTGGCTGTGAAGTGTATGCTGCTTTTCAAGGTCCCTCATGGTGGTGGTAGTGGGATAGCCTGCTTTAAGAAGTCTGAAGTCCCTTTCAGGCCTTTACCATGAGCCCGGCCAGTGCTTCCAACCAGACCCAGTGCCTCTGAGCATGCCCCATGGCAGAGGGCACCTGGTGACACCATTTGACTCCCTGTACCATCCCTGGGAGGAGGGTTTGTGCACAGGGCTGTGACTGTGTGGGAGGGACTGCAGAGTCCTGGTGCCAGTCAGAGCTGGCAGCATCTTCAGTCTCTATCCTGCTGATTTTGATAGTGAATTTTGTCTGAGACTGTACCCCATCAAAGCCATTTGGGATGCCAGATCATCACTTATCAGCTTCATAGATGAGAATCTTGGGAGCCTGGCTTGGTCTCTGCTAGTACCAGGTTAGAGAGTCACTGATGCTCTCATTGGCAGTGCAGGTGATTGAGGTGCCCTCTCCTGGAAACACAGTCAGGGAGTCTGGTGACTGCGTCAGCCCTGGGGTCCCACTGGAAGCTGGGAAGAAAGAAACAGCATTCCTGTTGTTAAATATGTCTTCCTCCATTTCCCCCAGTAGACCTGGCTGTCCTGGTCCCCTAACCTCAGAGGACTGTTGGCCAGATATGCAAAGAACCCTGGGAGCATCTCACTCTAGGAGGAGAGAACTCCATCAGCTCAGGCTGTCCCCTGTGCTCCTCCATCACCTGGACACTAGAGGAGCAGAATGCAGAAGAGGGCAGCCAGGTCACCCATGTTTAGACGGGCCCTGCATAAGGTTCCTGCTACCCAGGGTCACCAAAAGGCCTGTTCACAGGGACTTTGAGAAGCATAAATAGGCTCTGGGAAACATGCAGATCAGTAAGGGTGGTGCAGACCCTGCTTGGCAGCTGCAGAGCTGGTGTTCTGGGGGCTACCTTCCTGCTGGTGTCCATACGCAGTCCCAGAGGAGTTTCTTCTTGGCCTTGTCAGAGAAAAACTTCCCTAATTATTCTGGTTCCTATTCGTGTAAGATTTTGTAGTTAGAATGAGGCATCCTCCTTTTAAGAAAGATTAAACAAAAGAAGCTAATTGATCTCATGACTTAATCCTTAACATGACATGTCATTCTTTTCCCCAAATCCCATGGAATATCATCTTCTAGAAATGATGGAAAAAGTGGCTATGTGTTGGTGTGTGGCTTAGAGGAGATGCTAGGTGCCCTGGGCAGAGGGATTTCTTGGATCAAAGCCATAGCATACCTCTTGGGGGCGCTGTGCACCAGAAAAGACCCAGATTATTGGAGCATATTTTCATGACCAGTGTGATCCCTTGTTTGGGAGACTAATGGATTTTGTTTCTTAACTTTTTCTTGTTTTCTATATCATTTTTTAAAACCATTTCTGTGATACCACTGTCATACTTTAGGGTGTGTTTTCGTTGCCTGAGAGGGTTCTTGGAAGCTCATTAACAGCACTCCCTCTCTGTCCTCAGAGTGAAACTCTGTGGTCACTCTGCCTTCTGATTCTCCTTCCTCCAAGTACACTGAGATATTTCTTAACTAAAAAATATTAATACATATAAAAATTAACATGCATTTTCTATCATCTATCAATATAGTTGGGCTTTTATTCTATAACCCATTATGTTCAGTTACTCTAATTTATACAAGCTGAACTCACTGGAGCTCTTGAGGATCATCCTTATTTTGGTTAAACTGCACTTTCCAATAGCTACTCTCTCAGAAAGGAGTCTTCAAAAACCAGAAGAGAGCAAGGACCACTGCAGTCACAGCAGGTAAACAAGACTTCAGCACAAAACTGAACAGGGAATGAAGGGAAAGGTCATTACAAAAGACACTGGAACCAGTTCATCAAGAAGCTGGGATTATGAGTGTATATGCACCCAACATTGGATCACCTAATTATAAAAAGTAAACATTAATAGATCCACAGGGAAATGAATACAGCAATACAATAATACTAGGCAACATGGGTTCCCTACTTTCATCAGTGAACAGAGAGTAACCAGCATTGTAGAAAAATGGACGTAATGGACATCTACCAGACCTCATTTCCAACAGCAACAGAACACACATTCTTTTCAATCAAACATGGACCATTCTCCTGAGCATATGTTTGACCACTAAACACATCATGGCTACTTAAGAAGACTGAAATCAGCAAGAGTCTTCCCCTGACACAATGCCATAAAACTAAAACTCAGTAAAGAATAATTGTAGCAAATTCACAAATGGGTGCAGATTTTAAATATGGTCCTTAAGAACCAAATGGTCAAAGAAGAAATGAAATAAAAGTTTTTGTGCTGAGACAAGTGAGAATACTAACAACACACCCAAGCCTATGGGTGGAGCAAAGGCTGTTCAAAGAGGAAGGTTTACAGCAGTATCTTCCTTCATTGAAAAAGGAGAGATGTCCAAACAGCTGGGTTTATACCCAGGGGAGGAGGAACAGATGGACCAGCTAAGCCCCGTGTTATCATGAAGAACAGACGTTACAAACATCAGAATAAAATAGAGACGAGAACAACAATAGAAAAGAAGCAAAACTAAATATTGGTTTAGGAAAAGATAGATATAATTGGCAGATGGTTGACTAGACTAAATTAAAAAAGAGTCTCAAATGAAATTAGAAATAAAAGAAAATTTAGACCTACTAACAGCCATTCAAAGTATTATAAGAGAATAGAAAAACAGTTTTCTGCCAGTAAATAGAATAACCTAGAAAAAATGGATAAAGTCCTAGACAGAAACAACCAACAAGACTAAGTCATGGAGAAACAATCTGAATAGAGCAATATAGAGAAGGAGATGGAGTTAGTAATCGAGACTCTCCCCTCAAGGGCTGGGGTGTAGCTCAGTGGCAGAGGTCTTGCCTAGTGCATGACAGGCCCAGGGTCCATTCCTAAAACTTCAGGAAGGATGGGGAAAAAGGAGGAAATAAAATCATCTGTTAAAGAATATCTCAGAGTTCGATGGCTTCACTTTGATTTTATGAAATATTTAAAATATTGCACTCTTGGGATTGAATTCGGGGCCTCTTGCATGCCAGCAAGTGTTCTACCACTCAGCTACATACCCAGCCCCTCAAATATTCAAATAACATTGATCCTTCTTGCTCATCAAAGAGGTGCATGCCTGTAATCTCAGCTGCTCTGGAGGCTGAGGCAGGAAGATAGTAATTTTTAAGCCAGCCTCATTAAAAGTGAGGTACTAGGCAGCTCAGTGAGACCCTATCTCTAAGTAAAATAAAAAACAGGGCTGGGGATGTGGCTTAGTGGTTGAGTGCCCCTGAGTTCCATTCCCCATACACATCCCCCCACCCCAAAGAAAGTATTGAGAATTTTTAAACTACCAAAAATTGAAGAGGCAGGAGCAACCCCAAACTCTGGACTTGTTTGACTGTAGAACACGTGAAGGCTGCACTGCCCAAGAACCCAGGGCTGATGCTGCAGCACGAACCACCTTCTACCCTTAGAATGTGAAAACTGAGGCTGTCCACTGGAGAGACAGAGGCCACCTGCAGGAGAAGCACCCAGCCCACAGCCACACCTCCCACCACACCTGTGGGCAGACTGGCCATGACATAGCAGGGAGCTAACCAAGGACTATGAGCAGGCTCCTTTTTGTGTGGAGGAGTGCTCTGTCTCTGGTGCTGTGTAGAAGCGCTCAGGAACATTGACAGAAAACAAAATAAAACAAACAAACCAAAACCGTTTGAAGTCACCCATGGCTCCTCCAATTCGCCTGTCATTAAGAGGAGAACCCAAGAACCCTGGCTGAAAGCCAACTCCAACTGTGTGGCAGGTAGATGAGGCAAGCATGAGGCTCCAGCCCAGCTGACCAGCTGCATGCAGCAGCCAGGCACAGCTGCAGAGGGCCCATCACCATGCCACAGCCTCTCAGGAAGAAATGAACCATCATTTAGTCTGAGGGTCAGGGGCTCCATTATGCAGTGATCAATGATGGAAGCCTCCATCCATAAATCCTAGGCACCTCTACCCTGTGATGGAATGTGAATTGCATACTGCTTCAGCATGTCAGAAGCACAGTTCTGAGAACCTGCAGAGCTGCAGAAAGGGCTCTTCACACATCTCAGGCTCACCTCCAGTAAGGAGTAGGTGTCTGCACCAGGGCAGGATCTGGAGCACATAGGGCACATTTCTGCTTGGGCTCAGTCACTGTGAGAGGCTGGCTGAAGTGCTGCTGACAGTAAAACACCCCAGCAGGTGGACAACATCACGTTCAAAGTATATCACATGTCATACACTGAGGATGAGGGTCCTCCTACCTCACGAGTCAGAGGAGCAGGGGAGAGAGGAGCCTGGCAGGTCCATGTCCATGAGCCTGGTCTTGAGGCTGCTCCCACTCAGGGAAGGTCAAGATTCTGAAGTAATCTTCAGGGACTGTCATAGGGAGACACATCTCCCTGGTCTCAGTGGCTCAGATAGTAAAGATGTGTCTTCTCAATATTCTGCAGACTGAAGGTCCATAGACAAGGGGCAGCAGATGACCTCTCTGTCGTAGGCTCTCTTCCTAGGGCTCCCTTCTTCTCTGTCCTCACGGGTTCTCCTTATGGCCTGAGAGGGATGGAGAGAGCTCCCTGGACAGAGAGCTCACTGAACATCTATTCAGAAGGACACAGTTCCTGTAGGATCAGCCTCACCTTGGTGACCTTGTTTATCCTCCATTCCTTCTTATAGACCACTTCTGCAAACACGCCTTTGTGAGGCATCAACATATGAATGGGGGCAATTTTACTAATCCTAAAGAAGTGGCCTTAGTGACTAGGTGGAGAGATGCAAAGGCAGGGCTGGGCATCCAGTCTCAGAGCACCAACACAGAGAGGTTTTCCCCACAACTTAGCCTCCAGAGAGGTCCTCCACACACTCCTGGCCACACAGAGTCCCCGTTCAAGCTTGGGGATCTCCCTGTAGGTAAAGGACAGTATCACTCTCTTACTTACCTAGCATTTCCAAGATCAAGATTATCTTTGCAAATTGTGGTTTGTTCTGACACCTACTGGTTGATGGTTGGTATTTCATCTTACAGGGTCAGAGATGGTACCAAGGTGGCTTCCTGGAGTCCCTTCTCTCTTCCTGATGGATCTCATTCTATTGCATTAGTCACCAGAAGAATTCTGTAGAGAACAGAAAATGATCCCTTTTCTGATACAGACATTAATTGAAGACACAAGATTAACAGACAATTTCATAGTCAGAAAAGGAAAGAGTCCTAGGACAGTAGGGGCTGGACACTGTGATCTAGTCCTAGGACAGTAGGGGCTGGACACTGTGGTGAGATGCCACAGGTGTGGATTTACAAAGACTCCTGAGGGCTGCAGGGCATACTGTCTGAGGTCACTGGAACCCTGTTCTCCTGGTCTAGATCTGTCCATGCAGCTCCATTCCTACCATCCAGGTAGCCTTCCAGAGCAGACTCTACACCACAGCAGCTATAACAGCTGAGGAAGGACAGGCTTTTGCCCAGTGGCTGGGGAGGTTTGTGTTCTGAGCTGCAGCTCCATGAAAGACCTTGTGAATCTTTTATACCAACACTGGCCAACAGAATCTCCTGCCATGATGAAGAGATCTGCATCTTATCTGTCTTATGTGGCAGCCGTTTGCCATACATGGCCTCTGAGATGAAGCACAGGAAAGAACCTAGTGCAAAGGAAATGCTCATTGTAAAATTTAACTGAATCTGAGTTTATAGAGTCCCTGTTACTAGTGTGTTCCACGTGAGACATCAGAGCTCTAAAAGCAGCATCAGCACGATCTCTGTGGCCACCAGGATGCTAATTGATAGGCACACTGTCAGCCCCATACCATGGCAATAATGATGGACAGTGGCATCCTCAGCCTCCAAGCTGCTGTGTCAAGGTTTACATCACCGTCAGACCCATGGTATGGGAACTACAGGGGATCCTGTGAATAAATGGGAACCTGGTGAGCCAGGGTGTCCCAAGGTCTTTTGGACACTATCCAGGTACATTTTCCACCTGTATCTGATACTGTGAGTACCAGGTGTACCCACAGGACCATGATCTAAAGGCTTAGCCCCAGAATGGTGCTGCTGGGAGGTGCTGTGCACCTTGAGGAAGGGACCATGGTGACCCCAATGTCTTTATCTTCCTGCTCCTCTTTGTTTCCTGGTTCCTGAGGTAAGTGATGGGCTTTTTCTCACAACCTCCCATGGTGTGCTGTCTCTGCCCAGGTGTCAAAGCAGTGGGGCCATCTGGCATTGAACAGGTACCTCCAGAAATGGACCCAGATGAAACTATCCTCCTTGTAAGTCAATTGCTGTGGTGTTTCGTTATAGTCATGTAAAATGAAGTGCAGCATAACTGGTGGAATTCAGGGAGAATCAGCAGGAGCTCTGGAGATTCCTGTGGACACAGCCCTGAAGCTGTGAACTCTAGGCCTTCTGTCCCTGCCCTGTCCCTGACTGCCTTTGCAGATATCCTCAGAGAGGGAAGTGGAAGGACTCCCTTTCCCAGGGTCCACAGCAGCCTCCCAAGTCTCAGGAGGCCCTGAGTAGATATAACATGGAGCACACTCTTTCCAGCCATTCTCCCCAGCTGAAAGCCTGAGCCAGGAGGATGCTCTACTGGCACTGTCCAGAAAAAATGGAATGAGTGTCCACCTACATCCTGGACAGCTGAGACCACTGTATCAGGAGGTGCATCTGGGGATGTGCTTCAGCATTTAGTGTAACAAGCTCCAGGACCTGGCTGAAAGGTGGATTGGAGAGGGTTTTTGTGTGGGCATCACCAGCAGAAACTCAGACATATGTATGCTGGGTATGGTTTTCCTATTCAGGAGACGACATTGCATCCTTTCATAGAGAGAAATACAGAATGCAAAAAAATCTATTGTCTATATCCACTAAAATATAAAATTCATTACAATATAATTTCTTCTGAACAACAAAATCATCTATATCACCAGCTGGCTGGGCTGGCCACCTCTGCAGGGTCCACAATGTCTGGCTACATCAATAACTGAGAAAACAGAGAAAGAAGCACAATAACACAGAGAAATACCTTTTCAAAATCCAGGATGGCTCTCGACCTTAGGGGTCTGTTGGAAAGACAGAGCTTGCACCTGGATTATTTATGTTTATAGGGGGCACACAAAGGGAGGTTTATTGCATATTCTTTCCAAATAAGGCAAGATGTAGAGTTCAGAAGGCCGAACTTGGCTTCCTGATGTCTAAAGTCAGCAGCTTGACTGACATCTTGGAGGACACACCCAACCCAGGTGCTGTGTGAGGGTTATGGGCAGAGAGAGGAGAAGGACACAGATTGCTGCAGCCCAAACAGAGGCACCATCAGTCCACCCTCCTGTCCTCAGTGCTCACAGCTCACACACAGCCTGCAGGTGGCCCAGCACATTTAAATGGACTTTTCATTTTACTAAAACTGTACTATTAGGGTTGAGCCTAGAAATATAAGATGAATACAAGGCCAGCAGGTCTATTTCCTTACTTCCTTAAGAAGACACAGGTTTTTTGTTTTTTCTTGCACTTGAATGTAAAATTTAAGGTGGTCAGTTTACTGAAATAAGAAATTGAAAGTCGTATCTTTGAAGTGGCAGATGGTCCAGTAAAACATTTTTGGTGAACTCCTCTATCAGAAAAGATAAAGCATGGCATTTCCAGGGAACTCCTGGAACTGGAGGTAAGGTCAATAAGTGCTTAGGTTCTGCTGCCTGGTGGATCAGGATACTTGTTCCCTGAGTCAGAGGCTGAGTCTCAGAAGGCCAGGATTACCAGAGGAATCACATTGACCTGCACCTGCTGTCAGTCAGACACCACAGGGACCCTCAGAGCATCTATGTGTGGTCAGTCAGGATTTTCCAGAGAGCAAACCAACAGAAGCCAGAGGGCTGTGTATGTGGTCACAGGTGTGGGTCATCTTATGAGAATTTCATACACAGTTTTCAGGAGGCTGAGAGGTCCCACAATATGCAGTGGGCAAGCAGTGGACCCAGGAGACCAATGGTGGGCTCCAGCCCATGTCAGGAGATTCCAGGTCAATGAAACCCTTGTTTCTAGGCTGGTTCCTCAGCAGAGCAACACCAATG
Organism: Urocitellus parryii; assembly: GCF_045843805.1. Classification (NCBI taxonomy): domain Eukaryota; kingdom Metazoa; phylum Chordata; class Mammalia; order Rodentia; family Sciuridae; genus Urocitellus; species Urocitellus parryii. The sequence continues at coordinate 25,356,033 of NC_135542.1, read as the reverse complement.
TAGGCCCAGTCAGGCAGCAGGGGTCCTTCCCTACTCCCAGGAAGTACCATTAGGCCCAGCTGTGTGGTCCTCCCACATGAGAAAAGTCAGTCTGCTTAACTCAGCCTGCAAATTCAAAGGATTATCTCATCCAAACCCCCCTCATTGGCACACCCAGGACAGTATGTCACCAGATACTTTGGCACCTTATAACCAAAGCAAGTGGACACAGAAGCCTGGATGTCACAGTTATGAAGTGAGTGACCACCACCCAGCTGCTATAAATCTGCCCCTTCGACGTGTCTCCAAGCCACTTGTCTCTGGGTCCTCTTCATGGGTTGATGACCTTGTAGTTAGTTTTCCAGGTGTTGAGCTCTGAAGACAGAACCTGCTGAAGGTCAGTAGTGCACAAATGTTGGTTGTCACCCCTATGACAGAAGCTCCACAGGGCAGGAAGGTGTTGCTTTTTGTGTGAGTGATCAAAAAGCTATGCAAATTATCTGAAATGCATTAAATAACTGTTTGTAAGAGTTACTCAGCACCAGACCATTGCTCTACACATGGAGCAGTATCATTCCCCATATTAATTTTTTCTTTTTCTTTTTTTAATTATTATGATGAGTTAAAAATAACAGAACTTTTGATGTTTTAAACATTTTAAGGACACATCTTGTAGCACATCTTGTGTAAATAATGTTGTACAATTATCATAGCTGCCTATCTCTGGAATTTCAGTTTAAATTTCTTATAAAAGTGGGGTCACTCAGTGTACGTCTTATTGTGACTGGCAGAGTGCTCCTCACTCACTCTGTTTGCAGCTCTCACCCAGGTGTAGTATGTACCAGGATTCTCTTCCTCCCAAGGCTTAGTGATGCTCTGCCTGATGTGCATACTGCTGTAGCTGACCTCCTCAGCCATACATGGGATTTTTTTTGTGTTCCCTTTTGGCTGTTGTGGATGATGCTGTGAACATGGGTATAAAATATGCCCAAGGCCCAGATTCCCACCTCTGGGGCTTCCTCAGAAGAGCATTTGCAGGAGCTGTGCTGGATCTGAGTTGAACACTGCAGGAGCAGCAGGCTGTGTCCACTGTGGCTGGACCCTTACACTCACAGCCGTGCCTGAGGCTTCCAAGTAATCCACATTCTACCTAAGCCAGGGGATTATGTGGAGTTTGAAGAAGTCATGCTAATGCAGGTCCCATAGGATCCCACAGAGGCTGCAATCTGAGCTTCCTAAAGATGAGTGATGCTGCATGTTGTTCACGTATTTATTAGGACTTTGTGAGTCTGGTGCACTGTTGGATATTTTGCTAACTTAACCAGGTTTGTTATAGAACTGAACCTGTTCACCTATTGTGAGAATCTGTCCCCACAAAATGCATGACTTATGTTATTTCTCTCAGTCTCTGGCTTCCTTTTCACTCTGTTCACAGTGCTCTTAGATGTGGATTTAGTGTGTGTGTGTGTGTGTGTGTGTATGCATGTGTGTGTATGCATGTGTGTATGATGAATCCCATTTATCCTGTTTTCTTTTCTTGCCTGCACTTTTGATTTCATATCCAAGAATTCGTTGACAAGTTGAAAGCCATGAAGCTTCCTTCTGAGTTTGCTGTGTGAAGTTTCATTGATTTGGTCTTTAAATTTTGATCTTTCATAAATTTGAAGTCAATCTTTGTGGAGGTTTTAGAGTAAGGTCCATCCTCCTTCTCTTCTATGTGGATATTCATTTTTCTGCTCACTCTTTTTCAAACAGTGACCACCCATAATTTGTTGGCTGCCTGCCGCCAGTGAAATGAAGTTATCCCCACATGAATCCTTTTGTGTATCCCATGGATTACATGTGTGCATTTGAACCAGCACCAGAGAGTGTTGATATGAGGCATGAAACAAATTTATAAAGAAGACAGCATTGAGACATTCAATTTCGTTTTGTGTTTTTCAAGATCCTTTTAATATTAAGACCCCTGATGATTCCCCCCCAAAAAAATTAAGGTGAATTTTTCTATTTCATCCAAAGTAGTGTTACCATTTTTATGGTTTAGATAGCAGGTGTCCCCCAGAAGCTCAAGTGTGAGAAAATGAAAGAATGTTCAGAGGTGGTATGATCATATCACGAGAGGTGCAACATAAAGAGTGGGTTAATCCACTGAAATGGATTAAATGGGTGGTAACAGTGGCAGGTATGGTGTGGTGGAAGGAAGGAGTTCACTGGGATTGTGCTTTTGGGGTTTACATTCTGTCTCTGGTGAGCAGGTGTTTTAGTCAGCTTTCCTGCCACTATGATTAAAGGACCAACCAGAACAAAAATAGGGAAGGGAAATTTATTTAGGGCTCACAGTTCAGAAATCTTACTCTATAGACAGACAGCTTCATTCCTCAGGGCTGGAGGTGAGGCAGAACATCAAGGCAGAGAGTGTGATAGAGGGAAGCAGTGCACATGTGGAAGCAGAGAGAGACTCCACTCACCAGATACAAATATATACTTCAAAGCCACATCCCCACTCCTTCCTCCACAGCCACACCCATCACTCCAGTTACCACTCAGATAATCCCTATAGGGGATTAATCACTGATTGAGTGATTAACCCCATCATTTCTCCTCTGAACCTTCTCCCATTGTCTCCTATGTGAGATTTTGCAGGACACATCACATCCAAACCATAACAGCAGGGCTCTCCATGTTATTCCCGGTGCCAGGTCTGACTTCCTTTCTCCTGCCACACCTTTCCACCATGATGCTCTCCCTCACCAGGGCCCAGAGCAATGATATCAGCCAGCCATGAACAGAAATGCTGAATCCATGAGATAAAATGAAAGTGTCCTCCTCCAAGTTGTTTTCTCAGGTGTTTGGATTCCACCCATGGAAAACCTACACAACCAGTGATTTTGATAGGGATTGCATTCAACTTGTAAATAAGTTTGCAGAGCATCTTTATTTCCACAAAATTAGGTTTTCCAGTCTATGCATGTGGGTTGGATTTCCTTTGTTTATGTTATTGTCATTTTTTTCCATCAACATTTTGCAGTTTTGTGTTTAGAAACCTTTGATGTCATTGGCTAAGCATATTCTTATGTATTTCTTTATTTTTAATAATAATGTATGTTTAATTTTTCTAAAATGTCTTCTTCATATTGTTCATTTTCAGTGTGGAGACTGTAGTTGGTTTTGACTGTTGAATTTTTGTAGGTGTTATGCAGGAGGCCATGAGCAGACATAGCACAGAGGGCACTTTTCACAGTCCCTGTAGCTGGGACTTCTGTGAACCTTCCTGACTGGGAACCACCCAATCCATAAGCATCAAGGGCTACTCCTTAGGACTGCCCCCTATTTCCAGACCTTTCCCTGATAGGGCAATCTCTCCCCTCTTCTCTATGGCCAATAAAGTCTCCATGAATACAAGTGCTTTCCTATGCCAAATTTTTATCCTAAACAGATCATTGGCTTCTAGGCATGTGGGAATATTTCCCACTGCTATGGAACTTTGTCACTGGCTGATACAAGAGCTTGTCACAGGACTGGTGCATTCCTTATGAACATCTGAAAATGATAAATAATCCCTTTTATTTCAGAGTATATAGAATCTCCAGAGTTTTGGTTAAAGAGGCAGTGACCATCTTCCACATCTGTGTCACCCATGGCAATCTTGGAATATTATAGGGGAACAGAGTTGGTGGCAGCACAGTAGGACTTGTCCCCAATTTCTCAGTTCTGGCTGGATCTCAGCTTCACTGCATTAAAGGGTCTCAGTGGACAGGCTGATGCCTGCAGATGGTTGTAGAGAGTGTGGGCAGCCTCTTCATCTTCTAAAACAAGAATAGCCTGGATATTAAAAAGGTTTATGCTGACATGCATGAAAAGATTCCAATACCTTCCTCAAGATTGGGTTGAATGCAACATCTGAATGTTCACTCCTTAAAACAGAATTGAATGAACAATGGGACCCCAAGTCTCAGTAAATGGAAATTGACCATACAGAGAGTGGTCTTGATTCTGTGTATTTTATTTCCTTAGATACAAGCTTGCTGGCCTTTATCTATTTTTGTCTTTCTTTTTTCTTTCTTTCTTCCTTCCTTCATGTCTTTCATCATGTTTTGCTTAAAAACAGCTCTTTACAAACAACATTTAAAGAGCATGCTGGAGGAATCCAAAGGACAAAGCCAGCATCAGCATTTTTTGAGGCCCCAAACAACTTATCATTACCCTCTGTTAAAGTAAAACATTAAAAGGGCTAGATATGTGGCTCTGTGGTTAAGTGTCCCAGGGTTCTATCCATACCTTTAAAAAAATAAAAAAAAAATTAATAATTAATATAAATGCAGTCATTACTACTGGGTACAATGTTGCATTCCAGTAATCCCAGAATCTCGGGAGGCTAAGGCAGGAGGATCATGAGTTCAAAGCCAGCCTCATCAACAGGAAGGTGCCAAAAAACTCCATGAGACCCTGTCTCTAAATAAAATACAAAATAGGGTTGGGAATGTGGCTCAGTGGTTGAGTACCCTTGAGTTTAATTGCTGGCACCTTCAAAGTGCCCCCTCCATAAAAAAAGGAAAAAGAAATACTACATTACTATGGTTTTGACTTGGACTTTCCACATCGTCACATGATATACATAGGTATAGAAACCTCACATTGTAACCCACAAATGCATACAAATATTAGTTCCATCCAAAAGTACAGGAAACTCTCATTTAGACTCTCATCTTCATTTAAAAAAAATTTCTGCTTGGAATACTTATAGCAACTTCATCTGTGCTGCATGAATCTAAACCAATGCCATAACTCATGTCCTTGGTTGTAGTTATCCATGTCCTTTATTAAAGAAGGTGATGCATTTCCGTGCCCGCCTATTAGTGCTCTGCAGAGGAAAGAGTGAGGCTTCAGAAGAGCACCTGGTTCTTTCTACAAAACCCTTCCAGTAACCTCAGAGCCTGGCTGCCTCTGAGCTTTGCCCTCAGCAGGTGGAGGCAGCAGGAGGAACAGCTGGGGCAGCCCAGCCTCACACTTCTGCTTCCCTGGGAGGTTTTTGTCATGGCCTGTATCACTGTGGGAGGAAAAATGTAGCTTTGTCGACAGTAATAAGTGGCAACATCTTCAGGCTCCAGACTGCTAATGGTGAGAGTGAAATCTTTTCTATATCCACTGCCACTGAACCTCGAGTTGCCCAATGAATGAGGAGCTTAGGAGCTTGCTCTGGTTTCTGCTGGTACCAGTGTAAGTAATTTTTAGTGCCCTGACTTGAATGGCAAGTAATGGTGACCCTGTCTCCTGGAGATTTATATAAGGAGGATGGAGATTGAGTCATCTAGATGTCACATCTGGCACCTGATATTAGAAACAAGAAAATAAAACAAAGACACACACAATTAGACATGCCTTATGAGGACTTCTGGGCAGAGGCAGGTAGCACTGACCACAGTGCAATGAGTACATTCTTAGTATTGTCCCTCCTTACCTGGGAGGCAGAGCAACAGGAGCCCCAGGAGCAGAGCTGGGGCCCTCATGGCCATGCTGTGTCTTCACTGGGATTGACTCCTGCACAGGTAGAGATTAGCCAGTTAAGAAGTCCTCAGGGCAGTGGACTGTGCTTTGCTCATGCAAATAAGCAGGGCTGGGCAGGCTGGGCACAGCTGCAGGGCTGGCTTATCTGTCACTCAGTGCAGGCCCCATGTTTTCAGGTGTCCCAGGTCAGATTGGGACAGTATAAATTTGCCTGAAGAAAATGTTTCCCTCAGGGTCCACAGGAAATGTTCATTCCATTGCCCTCTGAGTTGTCACCTATTTCTTCTTTATGGTTCTGAAAAGGATTTATAGTAATTCTTTTTCTCCCCTTCTTTTCTGTCCCTCCCTTCCTAACTCTCTCCCTTCTTTATCCTTTCTTCCTTCCTTCCTTTCTTTTCTTTTTCATTCTTTCTTTCTTTCTTTCTTTCTTCTTTTTTTTTCTTTCTTTCTCTCTTTCTTTTTTTTTTTCCTTTCTTTTTGGAGTTTCACAGACTGAACCCATTAGTTCCATCCAAAAATTCAGAAAACTGTCATTTAGACTCTCATTATTTTCATTTAAAAAATTTCTGCATGGAATACTTATAGCAGTATTATATGCTTAGCCACTGAGAAACATTCCAAGCAATATATATATATATATATATATATATATATATATATATATATATATAATTTTGGGACAGGGTCTTGCTAAGTTATTTAGGGCCTTGCTAAATTGCTAAAGCTGGCTTTGAACTTGAGATTCTCCTTCCTTAACTTCCTTGGCTGCTGGGAGTACAAGCATGCACAACTGTACCCATATCTAATATTTCTTAATGACAATTCTATTACATTCCCTTGATAAGAGAGAAATTTAGAATGGAGGGTATATTTCAGGTATAGGGTATAAGCAGAGTTAGGAAGATAAAAAGAGAGTTGAATTTGTAAGTCTTTGAAGATTTGGGGTTTCAGTTGACAGTGGCTTAGGCTGACTGAGAGTTTAGGGGAAGAGAAGTCCTATTGTAAATTCAGCCTTTCCTGCCTCAGTCTCTCCAACACTAACACAGGATGCTCCCTCTCTCTCCAGAGTAGCAGGGATCAAGCCCCGACAAGCTCTTTCACCCATGTGCTCTTTCTGGAGAAGTAAAAGGGAGTTGGGAAGGAAGTTTTAGTTTCTTGCATCACTCTAGGGAAGTTTTAACAAATAAACACAGAAGGTCGAACATGTGGGGATTTGCAAGGTCAGTGAAAGCAGAAATAACCCAGGAAACACTCCATCTGTGTTTCTCATCCTCAGCACATTAGCTGTCAAACCTGAGCTTGATGCCTCCTGGGCCTAGGAAGGCTGGTGGCTTTCACTGTCATTCCCTTCGTGTCTGGGCCATGGAAAAGAGTGGCCAAGGGCTTCAGCTCCACTCTGCTCAAAATGAATCATAATCCTCACAGAAACCATTTCCACCCCTCTCTGATCTCACAGGCCCCTGAGCTGATCCCATGTGCCTCCATCCCTGCTCCTGCCTGGGCTGGGAGAGGCTCACCTGATCTCACCATGCACAACAGTGCAGAGCTGGTGCTCAGTACACTGGAGGAGGGGCCTGGCCACTGTGCAGGGTAGAGAGCTTTGCCCTGAAAGACTCACTATGGTTCTAAGTGGGATTCAGTAGGAAAGAGAGATCCTAAGGCAATATTTTTTCTGGAGAGTTGGAGCAAGCTAGGCCCTGAGAATAAAAATGGAATCATGTTCTGATTTTCCTCATGACAACCTAGGTTTGCAATTGTAGAAATGAGGCTTCTGCATTAAAATCCAGCTCAGTCCTTCAGACAGTGGACTGTGAGAGGCTGCAGCAGGGGTCACCCAGGGCTGAGCTCAGGCTGGTGCATTCCAAGAGCTATGAGCTTTGGCCTGGGGCTTTGAGGAAGCATCTGATCTTAGGAGAAATAACTCTTGAGGATCTGGCAGAACTCAGGCCCTGCCCTCAGGCTGCCATGCAGGGATGCAGGGAGGGAAGGTGCCCAACACCCTGGGGGCTCAGCCAAGCAGAGAGCTCACAGCCAGGGTGAGAATAAGACCAGGAGTCAGCACTGGGCCTGGCTCTCTGGTGGCTGTGCTCAGTGCTGAGCTCACTATCGTGATACAGAAACCCGGGTGTTTCCAAAGAGGAGGGTCAGCAAACACTCCCAGTTTCTAGCCACACCTACAGTTTAATCATGCTTGGAAATAAAAGTAGTACTGCATGCCATGTATATATTATATAAAACACAAATTTTACTGATATATATGTATAAATATGCATCAGAAATACAAATATTTGTAGACATGAACATATTACTTTGCTTATTTTAATGATTTACTGTTCTCATGGAATTGCTCTTTGCTTTTTTTATTTGATTGATTGTTTCACTTCTGGTAATCTAGTCAGGACCTCCTGCTTGGCAGGCAATCAAGGACTTACACTGCAAGGTTCTTTTTTTTTTTTTTTTTTTTTTTTTTTTTTCTGAGCCTGTGTATCAGATGTCAGACTAGCCTCAGTTCTGCAACTGTTCTCCCTTAGACTCTTCATTAGCTGGGATTGCAGTGCTGTGGCACCACATTTGCCTCACCTTAGGCTGGCTACAGTGAGATTGGACATTTACTGCCAACACCTGTCCCACAACCCATGGCTCCCTCTCCACTCCAGAGAACTGAGCACCATGAAGCTCAAGACCTTCCCCTATGCTCCTGCTGCCTGGAACAGTGACCATCCCATTTCGCAGGACAATGGGTGCTGTGAAGGGCTCTAGTTATACATAGAAGCATGTGTCACAGAGTTGGGTAATGGTTCTGGGCCCCAATGGGCAGAAGATCTGTGCCCAGAGCTGGGCATGGGCTGCTCCTCCCAACTGCCTTCCCCCCCACAGGGCAGAACAGCTGGCTCAGTGACTGCATGGCCACAGGACAAAGCCATCCATAGCTGCTGATGGCCACACCTCTGACTGGACAGAGGACTGTATGGGTGTCTCTGGCAACTCCACAGCTCATATGATACAGAGCCTCTGCTCTCAGTGGACCATGTCAGCCACACATGCAGCTTCAGAACATCTGCTGCTCTCCTTCAGGTCTCTAAAGATAATAATCACCATCTTTGACTTTCCCATGGGAATCCAATGAGTGCAATCAGAGGGCAGGCCAAGGGTCCAGGTGTTCAAGAGAACAGTACTGTGACCCATATGAAGACAGCCTTGTGAAAGCCTGAATGGCTGTGAGTTCAGAGCAGAAGGTGACAGAGCAGAGAAGGCCCAAGCAGGAATGCAGAATCAGAATCTGGGTAGAGATTTTTCCCTAGAGGTGTCAGGAGGAAGTTAATGTGCCCTGAAGGAAGTGTGGCTGCTGGTGGCCAGAGTGACCTGTGTCCCTGGCCCCCAGACCCCCAGGCAGGCACAGTATGCAGAGGGCAGCAGGAGGCAGTAGCAGCTGAGCACATAGGCCTTCACAGGCCCCTCAGAGACTCAGAACACAATTCCAAGGACATGCCAGCCATTCATGGCCTCCTCTATGACCACATGGCAGAGACACCCTGAGGATTTTACTCTTGGTGACCTGGTGAGAGTGAAATGTTCTTTCCTGCACATTTCAGAAACAGAGTGGTATTGTTTCCTGGCTTGTTTAGATGTGACCAACGTACATGTTTTGTCACACTGTACAGGGCTGAGATTAAATGAGGTTTTAGGTCACAGTTTCCAGGGAGACATGAGAGCCATGAGTCAGGACTCTGCCACCAGGCCTGGAGATCAAGGGCCACACGAACCTTTACTGTCCCACTCTCTCTGTAAGCAGCTGACTGTGGAGTCAGTGTACCTGGGGTCCCAGCCATTCAGCTCATCTTATCCTCCACTGAACTTTTATTGACCACTTCCAGTCATTATTTCTGGGGCATGAGAAAATAAATATCCTGAGATGTGCTAAATTAATCATAAGGGCAGGAGCAGGCAGGGAGGGAGGGAGCAGGAGACATAGTAAAGTGACAGCTACAGGCCAAAGCCAACAAGACTGCTACACATTTCTGATCCTGTGTGGAAATCAGGTGGCCAAACACTAGGGCCACTGAGTCTTGGTTACTGTGAATTTCTTGACTGAACCCACCCAACCCATGAGAACACTGCTCCTTGTTACTGCCTTCTTATCATAAGGGATTTCTCTTTTTCTGTAATCTTGCTCCTCCTAGCCATACCCAGCAGAGGGGCAACAGAGAAAACACTAGGCTTTTTCCCAAAAGCATTCATTGAAACTTTTCCTTGGCTTTATTGTCAAAAGGGTGCATCCCCAGCTACTATGGAGGCCCAACTGGTGACTGCTGGAGCCAGCCCAGGATCTGCTGCTGTCCTGACGATCAATAATCTCTTTCACTTCAGAGAAATTGCAATCTTCAGCATTTTGGTTTAAAAGGTGGTGATTGCTGTCCATCTCTCTGGCATCCTCAGCAGTATTGGGAGGAATTTGAAGGACAGAGGTGATGGTCACACAGGAGCTCTGGTCCTCTTGCTCTCAGTTCTGACTGGACCTCACCTTTGGAGTAACAACAGAAACTCTCCCATTTCTAGCACCAGCTTCACAAATGATCATATCCCCAGAACTTCCAAAAAGTTTAGTTTAGGCTCTCCATTCACTACTGAAATACATGTGGCCTGGGATGTGAGGAGGAGACAACTCAGACTTCAGTGGTGAACCAGAGAATCAGTACCTTCCAGGATCTGCATTAATTCACTACATCATTGACCACCATACATTCAGACAATGAAACACTTAAATTTTCTCTCTTTTCCTATAGTATGAAGTTCCAACCCAGAATACCTAATGTGGCTTCCCCATACTCTATGAACCCCATCCTCCTAGATGTGATGATCTATTCAATCAGTTGTTATCTCAAGAGGGGACGCAGAAGACCCTCACTCTCCCTTCCTCCAAAACCTCCCTGTGATCTCAGAGCCTGGCTGCCTCCGAGCAGTGCCCTCAGCAGGTGGAGGCAGCAGGAGGATCAGCTGGGGCAGTCCAGCCTCACACTTCTGCTCCCTTGGAGGTTGTAAAATGGCCTGTGTCACTTGGCAGGGGAACTGTTAGTCTGTAGACAGTAATAAGTGGCAACATCTTCAGGGGCCAGGCTGCTGATGGTGAGAGTGAAATCTGTGCCAGATCCACTGCTACTGAACCTCTATGGGGCCCCAGATCCCATATTGGTGACATGATAAATGAAGAGCAGAGAGGAGCTTACCTTGGCGTCTGTTGATAGAAGAATAACCAATTATTAACACTTTGACTTGCCCTAGAACTGATGGTGACTATGTCTCCTTGAGATGTAGATGGGGAGGATGGAGATTGCATTATCATGATGTCATATATGGAACCTGATATTAGATACATACACATAAATACCCACATAAGTAGGAATGTTACTAGAGGACTTCAGTGAACACCATGAAACACTGACCACTGGGATGAGCACATCCCCAATATTGTCCCTCCTTACCTGGGAGGAAGAGCAGCAGAAGCCCCAGAATCTGGGTGGGGACCCTCATGTCCATGCTGTGTCCTGATGGGGATGACTCCAGAAAGGTGTGTGAGCTGCCTCTTAACATATCCTCATGGCAGTGGGCTGTGCTGTGGGCACATGCAAATCAGCAGGACTGAGCAGGGCTAGGCACAGCTGCAGGGCTCTCTCTTCTCAATAACCAAGCACACAGGTCCAGTGTCCTCATATGTCCCATGTCAGAATAAGACAGCAAACATTTGCCTGCTGAGAATGTATTAATCCCTGGGAGACACAGAACAGGTCAGTCTGCTGGCCAATTTTTAATTTTGTTGTTGAATGTTCATCCTATCATCTCTTGATCTCACCATCTTAGACTGGGCCTGACAGAAAAAAGAAATGTACATTATTTAGACTCCATGAATTTGGCAGCTATTCCTATAAATTAGCTTCTGCAGCAATTACCATCAGGAAGGCACACATATTTTAATAAAAATGAAGATTACATGAGTATTCATTAATTTAAATTGTCTATATATTTATTATCATAAAGCTGCATGTTTAATACAATTCTTCATTATCTACTTACTGTGGAACTTGATGAATTTTTTCCAATGTGATCCCAGACTTGCTAGCAACCCTGGAGATAGGATCCTCACATAGTCCATCCTCTGCTAGTGAAATTCTGAGAGTTGGAGCAACAGTGATTATGCAGGGTTACTGTTTTCTGTTCCCAGCTCACCATCTCTCATTAGAAGCATATTTATTCTTCCTTTTTACCCTGTGATTTCCTGGAAACTAGGACAATTGATCTGACCTGTGCCTTTCTCAGGATTAAGAGTCTAAAGAAGAGAATTCAGTATCCACCAGCACCAGTAGGCAGATGCATTGACAGAGGTAAAGTGAGCTTTGCAAAATCATGAGGTTATATTATGCAGGCAGCTGAGAGAATCAGATCTACCCATTCACTAACACCGTGGTCAGGAGGCCCATGCCTCCAGGGTCAGACAAGGTGTGGATCAGGGGCACCAGACAATGCCCTGCTTTTCAAGGCAGATCATGACTATAATGTAGACTCTAACTCCCTGTATAAAGCAAGCACCACTTGGAAACCTGAGGTGGCTTCAGTTTTTTTTCAGAATCCAGACTTACAGTGGAACTCAGACTGTAAATGTGCATTGATCAAATTTATTATTTAAACCAGGAGAAACATTGTCAAGTATGTGCTGTTGCACCTAAAGAAAAGGGAGAGGGAGGCTGCAGAGGAGCTTTCCTGGTCACTTCTACCAAACCCTCCCAGTGGCCTTCAGAGCCTGGCTGCCTCTGAGCAGTGCCCTCAGCAGGTGAAGTTAGCAGGAGTATCTGGGGCAACCCAGCCTCACACTTCTGCTCCCTGGAGGTTTTTCTTATGGCCTGTGTCACTGTGGCTGGTCAACTGATATACTGAAGACAGTAATAAGTGGCAACAAATTCAAGCTCCAGGCTGGTGATGGTGAGAGTAAATTCTATCCCAGATCCACTGCCACTGAACCTTGTTGGGACAGCAGATTGCAGATTATCACGCCCACTCTCTCTGGCCTCACAGACCATTGTATTCAGAGGTGGCAGTCCTCTCTCCTCCAACCCTCATCCTGCCTGTGGCACCAGAGAGCAGAGCATTTTCTTTCAGCAAAATCTACCATGTTCCCTACCCCTGATTATTCTGCCCTGATCAAGCCTGAAGGTCTTCACAAAAACATCATCTAGAGCTTGGTTTTGAACAGTTGTATGGATCAAGTAAGTAAATTAACAATCAGTAATTAGACCTAAGAGATTCACTGTTGAAAAAACAAGTGACTTATCTGACAGAAGAATTATTAAACAATGTCTGTGTTTTAGAGTGTAATTACATGTGATCATGTAAAACCATGGATTTTGTCGATAGAACATGAGCATGTATCATTGTATATGGTTAAGGGGTGAATTGATAAATGGAAAAATCCATACAATCTTGAAGAAAACATCCTGTTCTCTCAAAAAGAACCTATAATTTTGAAAACAACTATTCACTAATAAAACCATGAATTTCTGAAAAATGTTTTATTTATAATATAGGGTAGGAAAAAGAAAAACTAGGACCATTTTGAAACACAGGATGCAGTGAAATATTGAGAGGCCATAGAAAAACATAACAAAAGACAATTTGTATGTGTCAGCAAGTAGACAAATTTGGAGAATTTGAAGGGTCAAAATTATTAATGATCACAACATTCTGACAACTGAGGAGCATATAAACTCATTAGTGTATAATGATATTCCAAAGAACAAATTCTTATAATTATAAAGAGGACAACAATCATCGGAGAACTCTGGTGACACCCAGAGCCCAGGTTCAGAGAGCATCACTAAGATGTAGGACATGAAGCCATGACCCACCTGGCAGGAGGCCATGAGAAGAGTAGAGTGTCCCTCTGCACATTCCTGCCCACCCACTATTGGCTGAGCTGTGTCCTTCAAAATCCACAGGTTGGGGCTGTGGTCTGAACAACTTCACAGTGTGTTGGAAAATGTAATCATAAAAAAGTGTGAGTTTTGAGTTTGAGGTCTAATCTTAAATGACTGGTGTCCTAATCGAAGAGAAATTAGGTCTCAGAGACATCAGAGAAAAGAACACGTGACACACATGATGGCGGCCATGTGAGAGCCATGGGAGAGCAGGACAGCCCTGCTGGTGCTCTGATGTCTGCCTGAGATTCCAGTCATGGGAAAGTCCATTTCTGTTGACCCCACCCAGTGGTGGGCCGGCAGGGGGGTTTCCTCTTTATGGCAGTAGAATGACCACAATTCCAGATGAAGGATCAAAATTCAGTCCTGAGAGACACTGCATCCTCTGTGAGGGTATTCTATAGGGCCACTGACACAGAACCTTCAACAGAGACAGGACCCCAAGATCCAAGGAAGCAGAGGCTGCCACCCCAGGCTGAAGGAGGCTGAAGAGACCTGGCTCCACAGCAGCTGGGGAGTCTCCACTGGACCATTTGCTACAAAAGACACTAGGGGACGACTGGGCACATGTGAACTTCCATATAGGCTGGATGGGACAGAGCACTAATGCCCATGTCCTGGTCATAGATGCACTGCATTTGTGTGAGTACAGCTGTCTGTAGGGAAGGAAGGATGGAATTCTTCATCCTGAGCACAGCTGGAGGTCTGAATCCACTCATTTCCACCTTCTTTCTCTTGATTTTAAGAGGGTGTCCTCAGGTCCTGAAGAGCTGGGCTCTAGACCATGCCCATCTCATCTCTGGAGCCAGGAGGAGACTATGAATGTGACCAACCAAGAGTCTGAGTAACAGACCCCCAAAGGTTCAGCCACTGACCTGGGAGACCCTGCAGGGTAGGCACCTTCTCCCACCAGGATGAGGAGCCCTGGATCCTTTTCTTCCTGCTGCCCATCAGTGGTCAATGCCACACTGTTGGGACCCAGTGCACAATATTTTCCTCTACAGGACAGACCAGCCTGCTCATGGCAGAAGTCTAGATGCCGGGAAATGTTCCTCAGGAATCACAGTAAACTCAAGAGAGTTTGGACAAAAAAACAAAGTGGCTGTGAGGGGCTCGATAGAGAATAGAGACATGACAGGAGCAGGGACCTTGGAACACAGGATGGGGAGCCTCTACCTCCTCCCTCGCTCGCTTCTTCCCGCCCTCGCTCGCCAGCTTCCCCTCCATCTCTCATGAATATTGAGCTTCCCCGGTTGTATTTCCCGAGTTCCATTGCGGAAGCCGAGGCTCGCTATATTGTGCGGCGGCCCCGGAGGTCTCTGCGGCTGATACCTGAGTCTCGCCCTGGCAACGGCCAGCGGAGCCCCGGGCTGGGGTAGGAATCGCAAGGTCTCAGGCTGTGTAGACAAATGGAACTCAACCATTAAGCAAAACATGGGAACTCAGTTTATATAAATTACAACGAATACCTCAGGAGGCAATAACAGATGGCTTAGAGATTGTGGTTTCACCTAGAAGTCTACACAGTGAATTAATGTGCCCAATTTGTTTGGATATGTTGAAAAACACCACGACTACAAAGGAGTGTTTGCATCATTTTTGTGCAGATTGTATAATTACAGCCCTTAGAAGTGGCAACAAAGAATGTCTTACTTGTTGGAAAAAGCTAGTTTCCAAAAGATCACTAAGGCCAGATCCAAACTTTGATGCACTCCTCAGCAAAATTTATCCAAGTCATGATGAGTATGAAGCGCATCAAGAGAGAGTATTAGCCAGGATCAATAAGCACAATAATCAACAGGCACTCAGTCACAGCATTGAGGAAGCACTGAAGATACAGGCCATGAACAGATTACAGCGAGGCAAGAAACAGCAGATTGAAAATGGCAGTGGAACAGAAGATAATGGTGACAGTTCACATTGTAGTAATGTATCCACACATAGCAATCAGGAAGCATGCCCTAGTAACAAACGGACCAAAATATCTGATGATTCTGGGGGTGAACTTGATAATAACAATGCAACAGTGGCAATTGATCCAGTAATTTAAGATTTACTTTTTGAAAGGGACTATAGTTATTCAGTACTTTTGCTTTCCTTTGAAGAATATATCTAAGTTGTGTGCTTTCACAAAGTATGGTTCCATTGGGAGCACCTTTGACCTGGGAATTTTTCATACTTCTGTATTCTTAAGTGAAGATTCAGTTGGCCGTCCTTTTCCATCTCCCTCTCTCTGTTTAAACAATGTACAGGATTGCCTGGAGCCCTTAGTTTGGGCAATATTTAGCAGATAAAACTACACATGACATACATATTTTCTTTACACTAGAAGAAGCTACAAATTTTCATAAAAAGTTTTATGTCAATGCTAATACTTTACAAAAGCATTTTAAAATAACTAAGGAACAAGCTATACATATAATAAAACAATGTCAAAATTGTGTGACCTTTTTACCACAAGTTAATCTTGGAGTCAATCCTAGAGGACTGATACCTAACCATATTTGGCAGATGGACGTCACACACTGGCCAGAATATGGAAAATTAAAATATTTGCATGTTACAGTTCATACTTCTTCTGGATTTTTGATGGGCTCCCTTCATGCTGGAGAAAAAACTTAAGATATTATAGCTCATTGCTTACAAAATTTTGCCACTGTGGGCATTCCAAAACAGTTAAAAACAGATAATGCCCCTGGTTATACGTCTACCTCTTTTAAACAATTTTGCTCATCATTTGGCATTACTCATATAACAGGAATCCCATACAATCCACAGGGACAAGGCATAGTTGAAAGAGCTCATCAAACTATTAAAATGTACTTATTAAAGCAAAAAGACAGAATTGGGAAGGGGTATATATCCCCCAAAGATAAACTTAAAATAACCCTTTTTACTCTAAACTTTTTAAATTTGGATTCACCAGGACTTAATGCTGCGGAAAGGCATATGTGTCCAAAAAATGCACATAAGCCCATGGTACGTTGGAAGAATAATCTAACAGGACAATGGAAAGGCCCTGACCCAGTAATTGTCTGGAGTCGGGGGGATGTTTGTGTGTTTCCACAGGGAGAACAGCAGCTGATTTGGCTTCCAGAGAGATTAACTAAAGTGATTTCTACAAACCAAAAAGAAGATGATTTGGCTCAAATCCATAACAGCTGATATCCAGAACTCCAGTTTGGCTACCCTTACATCTGTGACAGCACCAGGTTGCTTTTATCAATATCTATTTTATTATTACCCATTACCACATTATGAAATTCTATTTTGTTTTTTGAGCTCATACAGACCTAGGTTAATGTTTTGCTGATCAGTTCTATTTTTTGACTATAGAGTTTTTAAACATTGCAATGGAGATTTCACCTTTAAAATGTTATAAGGCCTTTACTATTATGTTATGTGCTGTATGTATTATATTATGTGTGCACACTTATGTTTTATGTTGTATGTCTGTATGTACGTATGTTCATATATCATATATGATGTGTGTTCATAAAAAAAGGATCCAAATTTTTTATTCACGTGATTTAAATGGTTTAATTTAAGTTGGGTAAACAGCTGCTGAGGATTGTTTTAATATGTGAACAAAAAAGGAGGTTAATAGATCTGTTTGTTTACCTTCACCTTTCCTTTTTCATTATATTTAATAATTCTGTTCAAGATAATGTAAATTGTTCAGAAAATTGTTTTCTTTTAGTGCCTTCTGGAATGTTACATAATTTTTTTCTTTAGCCATTATTGCCAGAATTCCTGTCTTCATCCCAGTGCTGGTGAAGACAAAGATAAAACCAATCTACAGCTTCTGCAATAACTATCATTGAACTGCTTGCAGAACTTGCCTGGACTATGTATCACTTGTATGCATTGTGAACTCACTTGTATGCATTGTGAACTATCTGTTGGTGCAATGACTTGTGGTAGAGTTTGGGTATTTTTGCTGATGTTGTCATCGGTGGTACAATTTTTCCAAAAGGAGCCATCAATTGGCTTATTGTATCATCCTCCCTTCTGCTTGTGATGGTCATTCAGCTAAAATGTGGGGGCCAACAGAGGTGAGGCAAAGAACCTCACCCCACCCCCACCCCTGCTGGTACAAAGACCTATCCACAGGTGTGGCTGTATGCTGGACTGGTAGTCAATGACGGGTAAGATCCAATTACAATGCTACCAACCTAAGACCGGAGGCTGACTTGCAGGATTGCGGGCCCCTGCAGACCTCACAAATGACAAATGACAAACATTTGAGAGCTGGGTATGACTACTGCAAATTGTGGACATCTGTCTACACACCATTGTGATACCCCAGGTCATCAGGGAAATGCAAATTAAAACACATGAGGAAACACCACCCCTGAGGGATAGCCAAGTCCAGGAGGGAGCACCCCACAGGCAGCAGGAGGGGAGCCAAGGCCCCATCCCTGATGCTGAGCTGGTTCTGGCTGCAGTCTCAAACCACTCTTAGAAGCTGAGTGTTGTCCGGAGTGTCCACAAGCTGTCTCCAAGATGGAGACAGGACATGCAAGACAGTGTGACAGATTCTGATAACACTGGCATTCTGCTATGAAACTAAAAATGGTGAAAATACACTTCTAAAAATAAACAAAATTCTGTACTGGAAAACTTAGAGGACCTGTGGTCAGCAATGAAAATTTGAAGGACACAAGCCTGCCCATCTCTGGGGGGAATGGATCAGTAATGTTGAACAGCCAGAAAGTAGAATATTACTCAGCAATGAAAAAAAAAACAGCTATCAGGCTGGGTGTTGTGGTGCTGACCTGTAACCCTCACCAACTGGGAGGCTGAGGCAGGAGGATCACAAGTTTAAGGCCAGATTCAGCAACTTAGCAAAGACCTAACAACTTAGAGAGACACTGCCTAAAAAAAAAAAAAAAAAAATGTGACTGTGATTGTATTTAAATGGTAGTGTGTGTCTGAATTCAATACCAAGTTTGAAGAAAAAATTTTAAAAAAGGAAACAACTATCTGTGCTGTAGTGAAAAGCCCTGGGAGGAGGGGGGACACAGGAAAACTCAGTACTTTACTCTAAACAGCACTCAGGGTGACAGGCCAGGCTGAACATCATCATGCTGTGAGTGCCAGGAAGCTGACACTCCGCCCAGGTGAAATTACAGGATGGGAAATCATGAAGGCTTGCATATAGAGGTGGGGGGTGAGGAGCAGCTGGAGCTCAGACAGTGTGAGGGCAGGACATGCACTGTGCCAGGCCACACTGTTGGACACATGTCACTGTCCACTTGTCTAGTTCCATAGAATACACAAAGTGACTCTGGTGTGACCTGTAGATGTGGGCAGAAGTTGACGAATTGTAACAGAAGCAACAGAGTCTGGGAGTGGTGATGGAGGAGCTGTGGGAGCAGGGTGGACACAGGATGTACTTTACCCCAATTTTCCTGAATACTTAAACTACACTAAAAATCAAAGTCTTAAAATATTCCCATGTGGAATACATGGAGAGTTCTATCTTTGCTGCACAACCCCTGATACTGCCTAATTCAGTCTCTTCAGGTCTTAAATTATTTTCTTTATCATACAGTGATATCACTGTGTGCTGGGGCTGAGTGAAGGGTCAGGGTGCATAGGATTCCTCTTGATCTTCTGACCCTCCTTGTAGTGCTCAGGGGCTGGCTGCCTCTGAGCAGTGCCCTCAGCAGGTGGAGGCATCAGGAAGAGCAGCTGGGACAGCCCAGCATCACAATTCTGCTCCATGGGAGGTTTTTGTCATGGCCTGTGTCGCTGTAGCCTTGTTGACAGTAATAAATGGTGGCATCTTCAGGCTCCAGGCTGCTGATGGTGAGAGTGAAATCTGTCCCAGATCAATTGCCAATGAACCTTGAGGTGACTCCAGGTTGCAGACTGGATGCACCATAGATGAGATGCTTAGGAGCTTGTCCTGGTTTCTGCTGATACAAGTTCAAATAATTGCTAATGCCCTGATTCACCCTACAGGTTATGGTGACTCTGTCTCCAGGAGACACAGGCAAGGAGGATGAAGACTGGGTCATCGTGATGTCACATCTGACACCTGCCATTGGAAACATAAAAAGAAATATTCTTATGTTCGTTAAGTTACAAGAGGACTTTCCTGAGTAACCAGGCAGCACTGACCACACTGTGATTAGTAAGTCCCCAGTACTATCCCTCCTTACCTGGGAGGCAGAGCATCAGTAGCCCCAGGAGCTTAGCAGGGGCCCTCATGGCCATGATGTGTCCTGATGGGAAGTGACAACAGGGTGTGAGCAGCCTCTTAAATATTCCTCAGGGCAGTGAGCTGTGCTGTGGGCACATGCAAATCAGCAGGGCTGGGCAGGCTGGGCACAGCTTTCAGGTGGGCTCCTCCTAGTCATTCAACACAGGCTCAATATATCCACGTGTCCCAGCTCAGACCAGGCCTGCTCAGATTTGCTTGGGGGAACATGGTTCCCTGGGCCTACAGGACACAGTAAGCCTGCTGAGCTGAGAGGGTCAGCAAAGACCCACCAAAGCTTCATCTCATTCAGAGTCGAATTTGCTTAGAAATGAATGAAAGAAATATTATATGCCACATACATAATATTTAGGAGCTAAATTATGTGAATCTATCTGTGTTGGCTCTGAATCTCTAGTATGAGTATATGTAAGCACATAGATATGCCATGACTTTTGGTTTAATATGTGATTTTTTTTTTTCTTTTTCCTTTGTTACTTTGTCAGTTCTGGTGATCTACACAGAGTTTTTTACATGCTACGCCAGCATGAGCTACACCCAAATCAGTTTCATTTTATTTATATACAGTGATTCTATAATTTTCCTGGGGTGGACTTGAACCTGCAGTCCTCCTCTCTCAGGCTCAAGGCATCCAGGACTCTAAGCATGTGCCACCCTGCCCATGGGATTCTAAGTGCAGGTACCCTGAGCCTGGAAGGTAAAGCTGGCATCTCTTGCCTAAACCCATGGCTGCCTCTCCACTCTCAGGACTGAGAATGAGCACCATGGAGTTCAGGACCTGCACAGGGTTCTCCTGCTGCCTGGAAGATTGACCTTTCCACTCCTCATGACACTGGGAGACCCATGGGGCTATGGTTACAGATAGCAGCAGGTGTCATACAGTTGGGCAGTTGTTCTTGACCCCAAGGGGACAAAAGTTCTGTGTCCAGAGTTGGGCAAGGGCAGCTCCTCCTGCTGGCTTCTCCCCCAGGCAGAACAGCTGGCTCAGTGACTGCATGACCACAGGACAAACACATCCACAGTGGCTGCTGGTCACCCCTCTGACTGGACAGATAGAGGTGCCTCTGGCAGGTCACAGCTAACATGAAGCAGGGACTCTGTTCACAGTGGAACATGTCAGCCTCATGAACGGCCCTGAATACCTGCTGCTCTCCTTTATGCTCTCTAAAGACCACCAGGCACCACCTTCGACTCTCCCATGAGAATCAAAGGGGTGGAGTCAGAGGCAGGCCAAGGGCCAGGACATGCAGGAGAACAGGCTTGTGACCCTGTGAGGTTATTGCCCATGTAGCCATGCCCATAATTGTATATGGGAGAAGTTGGGGCAGGGGCGCATCCAGGCTGAGCTCAGGTGGGGCTGCCCCACAGCTAGGGGCTCTGGCCCTAGACTATGAGGATTAGAAAAAACATTCAGCGTTTGTTTTGCGGGGATTGGCTTATTTCACTTAGCATGATATTCTCCAACTCCAACCATTTACTGGCAAATGCCATAATTTTACTCTTCTTTAAAGCTGAGGAATTACCATTGAGTATATATATATAATATTTTTTTATTTTCCCATTCATCTATTGAGGGACAGCTAGATTGGTTCCACAGTCTAGTTATTGTGAAATGAGCTGCTATAAACATTGATGCAGCTGCATTACTGTAGCATGCTGATTGTAAGTCTTTTGGTTATAAACCAAGGAGTTGGAAAGCTGGGTCAAATGGTGGCTCCATTTCCAGTTTTCTGAGGAATTTCCATACTGCTTTCCATAGTGGGTACAACAATTGCAGTCCCAACAGCGATATATGAGTGTGCCTTTTTATTTTATTCATATCGAGTGTTCCTGTAGTTTTCCCTGGGATGGCATAGAACCTGAAATCCTCCTCCCTTAGTCCCTAAGGTAGGTGGGCTTATATGCATGAGCCACCATATCCATTGGATGTTAAGTTTTGAAGTAGTTAGCTTGGATATTTAAAGTTGGCATCACTTGCCTAGACCATGGCTGCTACTCCACTTAGAGGTACTGAGCATTACCATCATGGAGTTCATGACCTGCTCCTGTGTGCCTACTGTGTCAACATTGACCTTTCCATTACTGAGGATACTGGGTGTCCTGAGGAACTCTGGTTACACATAGAAGCAGGTGTCATATACATGGGAAGTTATTCTGGGCCCCAAGAGGACAGAAGTTTTTGGTCCAGAGCTGGGCATGGGCAGCTTCTCCCTTGTGTTTTCCCCCACAGAGTACAGAACAGCTGACTAAGTGACTGCATGGCCACAGGACAAACCTTGCACAGTAGCTGCTGGCCACCCCTCTGACTGGAGAGACAGAGCTGCATCTGGCAGGTCACAGCTGACATGATCCAGGGACTCTGCTTACAGTGAACCATGGCGGCCACACATACAGCCCTGAACACCTGCTGCTCTGTTTTCTGGTCTCTAAAGACCACCAGACACCATCTTTGACTCACTCATTAGAATCCAAGGGGTGGAGTCAGAGGCAGGCCATGGGCCAGTATGTGCAGGAGAGAAGGGTTGTGACCCCTATGAGGACAGCCATGTAGGGAGTGAGGAGTGACAGATGTGAATTCAGAGTAGGAGGGGACAGGACAGAGAAGACCCAGGAAGGAGGTCAGAGGAGGGACACTGGAGGAGCCCAGGATTCAGGGAGAAGTGATGGGAGAGGAGGGAGGGTGTGACTTCAGAGCTGTCCCCAACCTGCTCCCATAAGGGTCCTCAGACTCATCAGCCCTGTGCACAAGCAGCATCTGAGTGGAGGTTTGCCCCCTAATGGGGACAGGAAGAAGTTCAAGTTCCTTGAAGAAAGTGTGGCTGCTGGAATACAGAATGACCTGTGTCCCTGCCCCACAGCCCTCCCAGGCAGGCAGGGTGTGCAGAGGGCAGCAGAAGGCAGCAGGAGCTCAGCAGCCAGGCCTTGTCCTGATGGTGCCAGGCTGGACCCTGCTAATACTCTTGGTGAGTTGGTAAGGAATAGTGACCTCTCTCCTGGGACACAGAAAGAAAGACTAATGAGTGACACCCTGTGTGTTTTTAGTTTACAAGAAGTGAGTCCTCTCTGCACATTTTGGATGGATAGTGAGAGAGACATCACTGGAAAAATTCAGGAGAAGTTCCCTAGGGGGTCAGGAGGCAGCAGGTGGTGCCAAGTTGCAGGATGGTTGGGAGGGATTTTACTATCATCCTGTCAATCAGGAGGGCAGCACAGTACCTGTTTTGTGTTAGACAAGGTGGCCACTCCCTGGAAGTCCTCAGGGCCTGAGTCCTCAGCAAGGAGCGACAAAATGTCTCTGAGGACATCCTGGCCATGTCCTGGACTGACCTTGCACACAAGTATCCATGTTTTGGCTCAGGCCTTTTCCAAGGCTCTGCACTGTCCCTCCCCGAGCCCAGTCTGGTGTCCAGCATCCCCTGTGCTCTGCAGCTGCTCCTGCTGAACCTGGAGACTGCCCTCCGTGAGGGCTGTGGCTGTGGCTGCTGCACCTGCAGGGCCTGGTGAGCATCCTGCTCAAGAGAGTGTTTGGCAGCCCCAGGACACACACAGGGGACTGTGCAGGTGACATCAATAAAATCATGGCTGTGTGTGTATTCACAAATGAGCATAGGTGTAGAAGTGCAATCTAAAGGCTTGTGCCACCAACACCTTCCGCCAAATTATTTCTCCTTTTTCTGCTATGGAATATTGTGTTAAAATGGAAATCATCACCTTAAAGAAACCTAACAGTGTAAAATAGCTTATTTCCTTAAACATAACTATCACTAGGTTGTCCTGAGTGTAAACATATTTTTTTTTCCTTGAAGGTCGTGTGTGGTGTCCGGATGAAATAGTGACAATCTTGGTGAGGGTGAAACACAGGGAATTAAATAAAAATGAGGTTGTGGGTATAGATGTAATGCGGTGTGACTGGTGTCCCTATAGGAAGGGGAAATAAGTTCTCAGAGACATTAGTGAAAGTATTGTGACCCAGGAGGATGGTCATCTGAGAGCCAAGAGAGAGCAGAATTACCTGCTGGTGCCTCAATGTCTGCCTGAGATCCCACAGTCCTGAGAAAGTCCATTTCTGGTGTGAAGCTGCCCAATGGCGTCCCTCTTTATGGCAGCAGAGTGACCACAATGTTGGATTCAGGAGCACAATTCAGTCCTGAGGGACACTGTGTCCTCTGTGAGGGTATTCTATAGGGCCACTGGCACAGCACCTTCAACAGGGACACGACCCTGAAATCCAAGGAAGCAGAGGCTGCCATGCCAAGCTGAAGGAGGCAGAGGAGACCTGGCTCCACAGCAGCTGGGGAGTCTCCACTGGATCATTTGCTACAGAGGCCACTAGGGGGCAACTGGGCACATGTGAAATGCCATGAAGATGGGATGAAACAGGGCAGTAATGTCCATGTCCTGGTCACAGGTGTGCTGCAGTTATGTGGGGAGAGCTGTCTGTAGAGAGGCATGCTGAGGTATGGGGTGTGGCCTCAGGTCTTCACCTCACCCTCACGTGACCCCAGGAAAAAAGGATGGTCTTCTCCATCCTGAGGGCAGCTGGTGGTCAGAATCCACATGAAGCACCACGTGAAGCACCACTTCTCTTCCTTAACTGGAAGTTGGTGTCCTCAGCTCCTGAAGAGCTGGGCTATATACCATGACCAATCCAATGTCTGTAGCCAGGAGGACACAAAGTGAGCAACCATGATCCTGAGTCAAAAACCCCCAAATGCTCAGACACTGACCTGTGTAGACCCTGCTGGGTGGGCACCTTGTCCATCCTGGATGATGACTGCTCACTGACCCAGGCTCTCCTGTGACCCACTTGTCATTTTCATGAACAGTTACTGATTGTGCTGGTTGCAGCATCCTGAGACCCAGGGCAGCTGACAGAAGAGCTCAGGACCCTGCCAATCTCCTCAGAGGAACAGATGGCATTCAGTGCTTTGGCACAAGGAGTCTCATTGTCCATAGGATAAAAGTCAAGCTGGGTAGCTCTGTGAATCCCTTGGCTGTGGTGCAGGGGCAAGAGTTAGGTTGGACTGTTTCCTCCTTTAAGTAAGTGCAGAGATTCATGAGGAGTGCTCTCCTGTGACTTGGTCCTCTAGTGACCAGAAGTACAAATTCTGCCACTTATGGGAACTAGAATCTTTTCCATGAAAGCAATTAGCACCAAAAAAGAGGTCTCTTCCTGGTACACACAAAAGTATAAATGGTGACATCAGTTTTTGCAGAAAGAAAAAGCTGGCTGTGAGGTGGCCTGACATTAGGTCAGGGATAGGCAGCTCGTGTCAGCTTCCCCACTAGGGGGCAGTAGTGCAGTTTGCAGTCAGGAGAGCGGAGCAACTGTTTGTTGGCTGGATGGAGATAATGGGTTTGGGAACTTCAACACAGCTGTAGATGTCATTGTCCTGTTAACAAATCACATGCTGCTTCTAGGGGAAGGGACAGGGTCTAAGTGAGAGATCATGAGCTTCTGAGGACAAAGTTCCTTCCCCAGAAAAGCTGCCTTCCTCTGAGCCTGTCCATCCTTCAAGAGCTTAGATTTTCCTGAAAAATGCTTGAAATACTTTGTTAGTGAATTTAGATCCATATCTGTCCTTGCTCAGCAGATTCCACAATTTTCACATTTAGTTCCAAACAAACAGAATTCTGGATCATAATGTTATAGGATGACTTAAAAATTACACCATGCCCCATTTTGTTCAGACACCTCACCCTCTGTGAGTTTGTCCCCCTTCTCCATGAGTCCACTGGCATAGAAGCTCACTCCCCCACCCTCACCCACTTGCACCCTTACCAAGATATCTTTGAACTATGAAGCTAATGCACACTTGCCTTCCTGAGTATGTACTAAAAGTGTGAATTCTGAGAAAAGTACTTTCTACTTTATGAAATGTGTCTTGTGATTACAATTGCCTCTCCTGCCCCTTTCTTTGGTTTTTAGTTCTTATTAGATTCTTTCTACCCCAGTCAGGGTTGAGGGTTGCAGAACTGTTTGCTTTCTTTTCCCTTGGACCTGGCCAGAATAAACCCTTTGTTTTTACTTCAGAAAGACCCAGAGTTTTATTTGGGATTTTGGAATAGCACCTTAATATTTGGAGGCCCAGTGAGATACCTTCCAGAATCCAGGCTGTGGCCCTCAGCCCCCTGGGACATCCACTCCAGAAACACAAAGAGAGGCACCCTCTCTTCTGGTGGTGGGAGCTCTATGTTTGGCTGGGGTTTGGATCCTATGTAGTGACCCATTGAATCTTGGGTATAGGAAGACAAAAGGAGCTACATGTTCTTAAATGTACCTTATTTGTTCTCTGTGTTTGGTTTTAATGTAAAGCCTAAAGGTATATCAACAGGACTGATTCTAAAGCAATAAGGTGTATTAAACAGATTGATGGTAAATCCTCTGTGCTGTCTCATCTAGAATAAATGTAAAGCCCACAGGTGTGTCAACTAAGTTGACTGTAAATCCTGAGAGGCATTCCACCTAGATTGATTAGAAAGCATTGTAGGTGTTTGGATTAGCTGGTTGTCTTTCAGACATGGGCTTGGCCCAGAGCCTCTGATCAAAAAGCTGTGATGATGGTCTGGAGACTGGGAAGGGAGGAAGGAGTGTTTGTTTTTCATGCATAATTATCTTGTGTTGATCAAGTGTGTTTGTCTAGTTGTCTCTAGTATCACTCCTTCATTGTTGCCCCAGTGAGAAAACCTTCTTCTGTCCCTAACAGATTGGACACATCAGTGACTTGCGATCTCAGTTCTCTTGGATCCACAAACTCACTATCTCATTAGGTTTTTGTCTCTCAGTTTCCTTCAATTTCTGCCTGTTAATTTAACCCTTAGCTTTAATATGTGATCTAACCAGTCTCATCATCTGACACCTCTTGACTGGGTTCCATGTTGATTATGGGGTACCTGTGATCCTGGGGTTCAAATCCTGCATGAGGTGGAATGGCAAAGGCTGTGGGATGCCATTTGAGGAATATCTAGATCTCCTCGTATTCTGGAAGGTCTGGAAATTGGTGACCAGCAGGCCTGGACATCCCGACCAGTTCCTAAATATAGACCAAAGGCTAGATTTGATTCTCCAACCTCCAAAGTGGTTACAAAAATCCCTCAAGGGCAAAATTAAATCACCCAATGTCCTGGATCTGCAGGATATCAAAGGTTCCCTTCATGACTAGGCAAGATTCTGTGAGAATCTCAGTGATCCCTCTCTTCAAGAAATTGTCCAACTGCTTAAGAACAAAGTACTTATGAATTCCTAATGAACAGAGTTCATTAGGAATTCATAAACATGCTAGTGTCAAGGCAGTTGAGATTTTGGCCAAATGACCCACATGAGATGCCAATGATGTGATTTTGGCAAAGAGAGAATGGGCCTGAGGGACTCTTCAGGGTACAATGACATCAGGGGTGGGAGATCCTGGGGATCCTGTTTTAGAGCTTCCACCCCAATACTCCAAGTCCCCCTGTGAGACTCTCAGCAGCTCCCAAGTGCTCTCAGGCCCAGGAACAGCACTCAACAGGTGATCAGAGTCAATCAAGGCCCCACAGAGAACAGCAGGGAAGGTCCCAGAGGTTCTGCAACTCCAATAACTACCACCACCCTGTGCCTCTGTCCCCAGCGTCTGCAGGTGCTGTGGAAGGGAAGGACCTACCCCTAGACCCCTGAGGGTCCCGGCTCAGAACACACCTCATCTTAGGGGTCTTGGGCCCCCAGGTTCACCTGTGACTAGTGTATTAGTCGCCCAGGAGAAAGCTGAAAATATATGTCAACCAAAGGACAAGATCACAGCTCCTGTCCCAAGAATTCCAGATTGATTCCTTGGGTTGTTGATTGACTTGTGAGCTTGCTTTCTAGTGATAGCTCTGTGGAGCATCAGCATTATATATATTATTATGTATATTATTATATATCATATATATTTGATTAACATATATATTAATATATATTAATCAAAAGAGTTGCCTTGGATTGTTTAAAAAATAAAAACCAGATCCAGGTGGAGATGGACAAGGAAGATGGTGACCATGCTACTCCAAAGTGAGGATGTGGCAGGAGCCTGGTCCCTGGCAAAATCTGGTGTCTACTGTGTGGGAATGTTCAGCACAACACAACTGTGACTGGTCAGTGAGTCAGTAGTCACTTGTTTCTCATCCCCTAGAGACAGATCAGAAAGACACATGTGAAGGGTGAGAGGAGACAATGGAAATGTTGATGCATTTTAACACTGTTGATACTGTCTCTTCCAGGATGCAGACTGTGGTCAATTAACTGGTGACTTCCACTGGAATCATTTGATAAGGTTATCAATCACTGTAGGCCTGCTTGACATTTGCACATTACAGAGGTAAAAAATATTTTTCAATGAACAATGTTCTTCTGGAATTGTGGGGCCCCTGCTCTTCCTGGATCCCATCACGGTCTTTCTGTTGTTGTCCCCATTGCTCCCAGAGCTCCCTCCTCTCCTCTCAGATGCATCCCCATAATTCCTAGTGCCCTCCTTGATCTAAACAGGGAAATCTACACACTCCACACACTCCACACCACATATAATTCATTAGGGATTGACATGACTCTGCTCACTTTCACCCATGAAATCACAGTTTCCTGCATGGTGTGGTTCCTATGATTACCAGGACATCAGTGCCTGGGTCACACACTGGTCAAGTGCACCTATCTTCATGTGAGGGATGTAACTTGTTCTGCAATCTCTGCCATGAAGCTGAAAACCTTCAAACACAACAGTATGTCACAACTTTATACTCTAAAAATATAGTGAATTCCACTAAATTGCAGGTACAACTGCTTGCACAGTTGAAAAACATCAATTGAGCAAAGAAAAAAGAAACTTACAAGAGCAAAAAGGATCTTTTTTGAAATAATACAAAGAAAGCTTGTATTGTTTCCCAGGAAGGAGTATGGAGAGACCCCAGGATTGTGGTGTGTAATGGGAGGGTCCTAGGAGAAACCTTAGGCAGCCAACTGACATCAGGACCAGGTATCTAATTCCAATTGTCTTTCCATGAGCTTTGATCTAGAAGGAGTGGGGAAGATCTGGACATGTACCTAGAGTAAATGGCTTAGAAGTTGAAATACCATGTACCAAACCTGAAGCAGTCAGCTCACATACTTGCAAAACCCAGTGTCCTAGAGAAGGTCCCCTGTAACACAGCCTGTTCTCACATTTGGGCTCAACACTCTCGGCACACAATTCCAGGATATACAAGTAATGTCCTCCAGTATGAAAATCTTCTCTGGAGATAATTACTGAGTGTGGGTGTCAGGAGCCACAGGTCAGAAATAACATTTTAATATTTTTGGCTATGTTTGGGATAAAATCTGACAAATACTAAAAATTAAATGACTGAAAAGTAATGTAATTTTAAAAACTAAGTTGTGTATGTCATTGACAAATTTTTTAACTGACATCCAAATTTGTATGTTTAATGCTGAGATTTTATGCCAAATGTTGTTTTTGAAAAAGGGAAGAAGTAAATAAAAACACTTTAAAATTCTTTATTGTTGTAAATGTAATGGTTGTCAATGAATCTTTTACTCAGTAGCATATGTTATGTATTTTAAAGTTTTTAATTTATATTAAATTTTTGCATTAAAAAAACACTTTCTGCTTAGAATAGCTGTAGTGAGTCATCTTTTATTGGATAAATTTTCTGTGATGCCTGAGTTAGTCAGGGTTCTCCAGAGAATAAACCAATAGTTCATGTCAATGTAATAAGCAGTTTATTGGTTTTCACCATCCATATCCACAGTTCCTTAGCCCCAGTGAAAGCAGCAGGTACAAGTCTAGACCCAAAGGCTGAAAGACTCAAGGTCCAAGTCTAATCATGGTGGCAGTAGAATCCCATTCTCTTGGGGGGAAAGAGCTGAAAGAAGATATAGAATTAGTGTCCCCTGTACCTGCTACAGTTATCTTGGTCCTGCACATTAAATGGAGCCACCTACATGAGGGAGTGACCTCCTCACTCAGTGCCCTGAACATCCCACTAATCTTCCTGATCATGCTCTACTAATACTCCAAACTCCAGGCCTTTCCATCCAGCCCAGCTGACAACACACAGTGTTTATCACAGCATCATGACACAAACACACATAGCAACAATCTCTGTCGTGGATTATACCGGGAGAAGCCTTGTCATGTCTGCTGCTGGGGCTGAAGAGGAGCAAGGGGGCTCATGGGCAGAGGACCTTCCTTGTCCCATTCTGGGAAACCCTCCCAGTGACCCACAGAGCCTGGTGCCCCTGAGCTGTGCCCTCAGCAGGTGGAGGCAGCAGGAGAAGCAGCTGGAGCATCCCAGTCAAACACTTCTGCTCACTGGGAGGATTTGTCATGGCCTGTGTCACTGTGGGAGGGGAACTATTATGCTGTTGACAGTAATAAGTGGCAGTATCTTCAGCCTACAGGTTGTTGATGATAAGAGTGAAATCTGTCCCAGATCCACTGCCACTGAACCTCGAGGGGAACTAAGATTCCAATCTGGTTGCATATTGGATGAGGAGCTTAGGAGCTTGCCTTTGTTTCTGCTGATACCAGTTTAAATTATTGCTAATGCCCTTACTGGCCCTGCAGGTGAGGGTGACTCTCAATTAGACATCAAGGCATGTCACAGTCTTCTTTGGATTCAGTACATCTCCAGTACTGTCCCTCCTTACCTGGGAGGCAGAGCAGCAGGAGCCCCAGGAGCTGAGCTTGAGCTCTCATGGCTATGCTGTGTCCTGACTGGGATTGATTTAGGCTCAGGGTGTGGACAGCCTCTTAAGAAGGCCTCAGGGCAGTGGGCTGTGCTTTCCATACATGCAAATCAGCAGGGCTGGGCAGGATGGGTACAGCTGCAGGGAGGCTCCTCTCAGTCACTCAGCACAGGCCAGGTGTGCCCATTGACCAGGTCATTTCAGGCCAACACAGATGTACCAAGCAGAATATGCATTTTCCTGGAATACATAGAACAATATCAGTGGCCTCTCTGTGAAGAGTGACCTCTTGCTCTCTCCATTATCCAAAAAAGCAGGAATTGATAACACATGCTGGTCTTTAGGCAGTTGATATCTGGGTCATGTGACCCACATGAGATTCCAATGAGGTGGTTTTGGAAGAGAGAAGAGAAGGGGAACACTACTGACTGAACACTGCTGTCACCTCAATTTATGCCATGCCCTGTCTGCTTCATAACCTTTCCCCATTAGTAACTTTTGCTTTAAATGAGCAAATTTAGTGCCCAAGGGAAGACCTGTAAGGACCCTTTATGTATGTGTATTGAAAGGAAAGGGGAAATTGTCTGCAACAAGTGTTCACTATTTTGAAAAGTGACAGCTAGTGAACATGGCAGTGTCCTGCAGTGACCTGGATTCAGCTCTGCTTCGGTGGGACAGATTTCAGGGTGTTGGACAGGTTATGGCCCCAGGTGTACCTGCAAGGTACAGAAAGAGAACATGGTATAACCAAGTGTGTCTGTTCAGAGAGGTACAGGGACCAGATACAGGACATAGCAGCAGAGCAAAGACCCACCTGCCACAGACCTCTGCCTGACCTTGTAAGCATCTGGAATCCCTAGAAGCTCAGCCATCAGGCCTGACCTCAAGCAATGAGAACTCTCTTGTTCCAGGTTGCAGCACAGCCTGAAGAAACTCTGGTCCTGTGGACACCATGCAGTACCACCCCTGGGACTCTGCCTGGTAGCATCATGTTGATTGGACACGATGAGCAGGAAATGGGAAGATCTCTGTTTTCCAGTGAAGTCCATGCTGTCCAATGATTGGGCTGGAGACCTACAGCAATGCACAGGCCTGTCACACTGTGAACATGATGGGGCCCAGATATCTGAGGCCTGCTGTCTCCTCCCCTTCAGGGGAGGGACAAGGAATTGCTCCATGTATCTCCGATAACTGAGAAGGAAGCCCAGGGCTGGCTAGGCTCTGTGCAGAGCTGAGAGGGCATACTCCATGCTGGGTGAGCTGTACCATTCACTCATCAGCTACCTGGGAAGCCTAAGTGTGCTGAGGGGTCCAGAGCAGGACACTCTGCAGTGGGCTTGTGCTGTGACCCAGGAGCCCTGCTGTGTTGTCATGGGGCCCAGCACATTGCTAGGGGAAGAAGGGTTTGTACTAGAGGAAGACAGTGTGTGTGCCTCTGATACTTTCCAATAGTTAGAGCATAGACTTGCAGAGCACTAGAGAAGAGCATGGCATCCACAAGAAATAAAACAGAAGGAAGGAAAGAAAGAAAGCACTGTTTACTGTTTAAAAAGGAGCTCCCAAACATGCCTGAGACCTGGCACCATGCTCTGTGCCTTAAGTGTCTGAGTGACTGAGCTGCTCACCACACAGGGAATATGGGACTCAGCACAGGGCAGCACCAGCTGGGCCCAGCTCTGCTTACATTAAGATGGAAGTGATACATTGAGATTGGACTTGAGGAGATGCAGAGGCTCCACTTGACACATGCACAGTGTTCCCAAGAGCCTTCCCTTTCCTCATGGCAAAGCTTGACCCCTGTGACCTCATTGATTGGTGGATATGTGTCAAAAGCAGATGATAAATTGCCACCAGAGGAGGTAAGGTAAGATTGGGAGCCATCAGAGAATGAGTAAGTAGAACTGTTGTGGGTCCTGCACAGGCCAAGGCACAGCAGAGAGGAGGTGCTGGCACTTGCTATGGGATGCCTGTGGAGGAGGGTTCAAGGATAAACCAGAACAGTGAGCTGATATTGCTGTTGCTATTGGTACCAGGGATTGGTCCCAGTGGCACTTAACCACTGATCCACACCCCAGCACATTTTCTGTTTTATTTGCTGTATGTGGGAATCACAACAGTTATGTGTACAGTATTGTCTGTGCTATAGTTTGGGTGTCAGTGTCACGAGGAACTCCTGGGCTAGTGCAGGAATCTGCAGGCTCCACCTTCACTCAGAGGATCTATGGCTTCTGGGGAGCAGGGGCCCTTCTCATGTACAGATCCCAGGTTTTGAAAGCTGTGACTTAGACTGTGATTCCATGGATTTCAAAATATGACACTTGAAATAGCTATAGTGTGTTATAATTTAGGTAGGAATACAAAGTGACACAGAGAGCCAATTCCTTCCAAAAAGTGACAAAGTCACTCACTAAATCTGGAGGAAATGATCATGTCTCAACTGTTGGGGCTGAGAAGGAAAGAGGGTGGGGTGCAGAGGAGCCTCCCTGACCCTTCCTACCAAAGTCAACTAGAGACCTCCAGAGCCTGGTGCCCCTGAGCAGTGTCCTCAGCAGGTGGAGGCAGCAGGAGGAGCAGCAGGGGCAGTTCAGCCTCACTCTTCTACTCCCTGGGAGGTTTTTGTCATGGCCTGTATCACTGTTGTTGGGGAACTGTTACTTTGTTGACAGTAATAATCTGCAACATCTTCAGACTCCAGACTGCTGATGTTGAGAGTGTATTCTGTCCCAGATTCAATGCCACTGAATCTCGAGGTGACCCCATATTGCAAACTGGATGCCTTATATATTAGGCATTTAGGAGCTTGCCCTGGCTTTTGTTGATACCAAGCTAACCAACTGTTAATATTCTGACTGGCCCTGCAGGTGATGGTGACTCTGTCTCCATGAGACACATGCAAGGAGGATGGAGACTGGGTCATTGTGATGTCACATCTGACACCTGCCAATGGAAACATAAACATAAATATCCCTATAATTATTCATGTGTCAGGAGGACTTCCCTGAGTAGCCAAACAACACTGACTACTCTTGGCAGAGCACATCCAAAGTGCTGTCCCTCCTTACCTGGGAGACAGAGCAACAGGAGCCCCAGTAGCTGAGCAGGGGAACACCTCATGGCCATGCTGTGTCCTGACAGAGACTGACTCCTACACAGGGTGTAAGCATCCTTTTAAGAAGTCCTCAGGGCAGCGGGCTGTACTGTGGGCATATGTAAATCAGCAGGGCTAGGCAGGCTGGGCACAGCTTCAGTGAGGGCTCCTCTGTCACTCAGCACAGTCCCCATGTCCCCAGGGTCCCATGTCAGACTAGGACAGCATTGATTTGCTGCAGAAAACCTGTTTCCCTCTGGGGGTCACAGGACACATTCGGTCCACTGTTCTGTGTGTGATGAGAGATTGCTCTTGTCATGGTTCTGAAAATGTGGTTTATATTGTTTCTTTTTTCTTTATTCCTTTCTTTCTTCTTCTTTTTTTTTTTTTTTTTTTGGTGCTGGTATTTAACTCAGGGACTTGTGCTATATCCCCAGCCCTCTATTTCTTTCTTTCTTTCTTTCTTTCTTTCTTTCTTTCTTTCTTTCTTTCTTTCTTTCTTCTTTCTTTCTTTCTTTCTTTCTTTCTTTCTTTCTTCCTTCTATCCTTCCTTCCTTCCTTCCTTTCTTCCTTTCTTTTCTTTTGTTGAGTAGTAGCATGGATTGTACCATATACAAGGGGTGCTTAGCTATACAGCAACATCCCCAGTCTATCTATCTATCTATCTATCTATCTATCTACCTATATCTATCTATCTATATATCTATATGTATATCTATATCTATATCTATCTATCTATCTACCTATCTGTATATATATATATATATATATATATATATATATATATATATTCATATTCTTCATGTTAAGGAAAAATAACCATACATGCATGTTTAGGTCCATCCTTTACTAAAGCAGTAGGGACAACCAGTCTCAAAATAAATATATTTTGCCTGCCAAAACCATGTATGCATCTCAGGTGGGCTTTGAAGTTGTGATCCTCTTGTTTCAGCCTTCCAAGTTGCTGATATTGTAGTCATACATCACAACAACCAGCTCTAGGGTTAATTTCTTTATTTCTTTTCTTTTTTTTTTTCGTACTAGGAATTGAACTCAGGGGGACTCAACAACTGAGTCACATCCCCAGCCCTATTTTGTATTTATTTACAGACAGGGTCTCCCTGAATTCCTCAGTTCCTTTCTTTTGCTGAGGCAAGCTTTGAATTCATGATTCTCTTTGTTAGCCTCCCAAGCCTCTTTGATTACAGGCATGTGCCACCGTGTAATGTTTCTTAATGACAATACTCTTGGAGTATGATAAGAACCTTGGAGCAGGGAGTAATGGGAAATGGGGGAAAATTTTATGTTTAGAATATACACAGAGCACTGAAGACAGGAAGAAAGTTGAATATTTAAAGCTTTGGAGGTGTTGGGGTTTCACTTGACATTGGCTGGGCCTGACTCAGACCCCGGAGGAGATGGGAGCCTATCATGATTCCAGCCCTTCAACCTCACTTTTTCTAAGGCACTTAACACAGTCAATGCCTCTCTCCCCAGAGCAGAAGGCTCAAGCCCAGGAAGCCTCCTTGACGTAAGTGTCTTTTCTACAGAAGATAGAATGATGCTAGAAGCAAATCTTAGTTTCTTTCATCCCTCCAGGGAAGGTTTAATAAATAATTCAACTAAGAAGTTTGGAGCATGTGATGATTTGCAATAGCTCAGTGAAAGCAGAAAGAACCCAGGTTCACTCTGTGTTTCCATCCTCAGCACATTGGACATTCAAACCTGGGTTTCCTTCCTCCTGGGCCAAGAAAGGCACGTATCTGGGCCATGGAGAAGGTTAGCCAAGGGCTTTAGGACCACTCTGCTCATGAGGAATAACAGTCCTCCCAGAAACCATGCCCACCCCTCTCTGCTCTCGTAGGCCCCTGAGCTGATCCCATTGTCCCCATCCCTGCTCCTGCTTGGGCTGGGAGAGGCTCACCTGTCCTCACCATGCACAGCACCACAGCGCTGCTGCTCAGTAAACTGGAGGAGGGGGCTGGCATCTGGGTAGGAGTGAATAGCTTTGAACTGTAAGCCTCACTATGCTTCATGTGGGATTGAGTAGGAAAGTGGGATTCCAAGGGATCTGTGTCTGGAGGATTGGGGCAAGCCAGGACCTGAGGATGCAAATGAAGGTAAGTTCTGATTTTTCTGGTGAAAACCTTGGTTTGAATTGTGGAAATAAGGTCTGTGCATTAAAATTCAGCTCAATCCTTCAGGCCCTGGACTAAATGGGAGAGGCTGGGGAAGGGGCTCAAGCAGGCTGAACTCAGACTGGTGTCACCCAGGAGCTATGGGCTCTGGCACTGGGCTGTGAGGACAAGTCTCTTCTGGACAATGGGGCAGAGGACCTGGGAAAGCAGAAGCCCTGCCTACAAGCTGCCTGTCAGGGGATCCAGGGAAAGAAAGAGCTCCACACCCTGCGGCTGAGCCAAGCTGAGAGCCCACAGCCAAGTTAGGAGCACCAGAACTCAGGGGTCCTGGGGCAGAAACCCTGGTGTTCCAAAGAGAAGGGTCAGAAAGACCCAGTGCATCCTTTCAGCCAGAGTTCAAGTGCACTTGGAAATAAAAGGAGTAAAATATACCAGGTACATGCTACTTAGAATATAAACTACATTGACAAGTCTATATACAATGTGCATCAGAAATACAAATATTTTAAACATGAACGTACTACTTTGCCTATTTGTCCAATGGAAGGTTTTTGTTTGTTTGTTTGTTTGTTTCAGTTTTGGTGATCCAGTTGGGGCCTCAGGTTGGCTAGGCAGTGTCTGAAGAACACTACACATATTTTAAAACTTTAATTTGGGACAGTATATATTTGACCCACATTGCCTTTAGACCTGTGATCCTCCTCCCTCAGACTATATAAAGTAGCTGGGATTACAGTCGTGAACCACACAGTCTGCTGACCTTAAGCTGGATACAATGAGTTTGGACATTGAAAACCCACATCTGTACCAGAAGCCATGGCTCCCTCTCCATTACAGAGAACTGAGGATTATGAAGCTCAAGGCCTAATCCTGTGCTCCTGCTGCCTGGAACAGTGACAAAGACACTGGAGTCCTGAGTCTCTGTAGTTACACAGATGTGTCACAGAGTTAAGTATTGGTTATGGGCCCTAAGTAGACAGAAGGTCTTTGTTAAGAGCTTGCTCCTCTCTGCTGGCTTTCCCCACACAGAGCACAACAGCTGGGTCAGTGACTGGCTGGCTGGTGGCCTTCCTCTGACTGGAGGGACACAAGTACCTTTGGCACCTGGAAGGCTCCTTTGTCTATTCTGTTCACAGTGAACCATGTTGGCCACATGAACAGCTTCTAAACATCTACTGCTCTTTTTTCTTGTCTCTAAAGACTACCATGCACCATCTTGACTCTCCCATTACAATCCAAGGAGTGGAGTCAGAGGCAGGCCAAGGGCTAGGGTGTGCAGGAGAACAGGGTTGTTACCCATATGAGGACAGCCATGTGGTAAGTGAGGACTGACATGTATGAACTCAGAGTAGGGAGAGACAGGACAGAGAAGACCCAGCTAGAATGCAGAGGAGGAGCCCAGGATTAAGGGACAATAAATGGGAAAGGGAGATAGGGTGTGATTTTAGAGCTATCCCCAACTTACTCCCCTGAGAGTCCCCAGACTGTCAGTTGCAACTGGGCAAGAGAATCACCTGGAGAGATGTTCAACCCCAATGGTGGGAGAAGGAGGTTCTTGTGCCTTGAAGGAAGTGTGGCTACTAGGGTACAGAATGCCTGTGTCCCCGCCCCACATTCCTCCCTCCCCACAGGCAGGGTGTGCAGAGGGCAGCAGGAGGCAGCAGGAGCTCAGCAGCCAGGCCTGGTCCTGCAGGAATCCATTATTTCAGATTCTGCAGGGGACAATCACCTCTTTCCTGGGCATAGAAAGGAAGACTAGAAACATGTGTGATATCATGTGTGTTTTCCCTTGACCAAAAGGCATATGACATGCTGGGAGACCTCTCTCCATATTTCTGATGCCTGGTGAGAGGGTCATCACTAGAAAAAGGAAGGAGGAAGTGCCCTAGGGGATCAGGTGGCAGTAGGTGGTGTCTGGGTTCAGGAGTGTCTTGACCAGCATCAGGCAGTAAAGATGGCAGCACTGTACCTTAGTGACTATTCTGAGTAGGACAATGTGGCCACTCCCTTGAGGGCCTATGGGGCTTGAGCTCTCAGCAAGGAGGGAGGAAGAGTTTCTGTGGACATCCTAGCCATGCCCTGGACTGACTTTGCACACAAGTGTCCATGCTTTGTCTTAGGCCTGCCTGGCCTCCTCCAAGGCTCTGCACTGTCCCCACTAAGCACACACTTTTGTCCAGCATCCCTTGGGCCCTGCAGCTGCTCCTGCTTCATCTGGAGGCTGCCCTCCCTGGGGGCTGGTGCTATGGCTGCTGCACCTGCAGGGCCTGGCGATTGTCCTGCTCAGGAGAGTGGGCAGAAGCTCCAGGACACACACAGGGCCTGTGCAGGTGACAACAGAATTTTGGATATATCAGTTCACACTCATGCATAGGGGTTTGAGTGCAGTCGAAGACTTGTGCTACAAACAACTTCTGATAAATTATGTTTTCTTTGTTATCCACTTACAGATGTGGAATAAGTTTATGTTAAATATGGAAATCATTACCTTCGAGTAACCTAACAGTGTAAATATTGTTTTCTTAACCATCAGTAAGACAATGTTGTCCTGGATGTAAGCATTTTTTTTAATTGAGTAAAAGAATGAATATTATGTTCTTGATCATTATTTTAATGAGAATATCAAACACATTTTCTATACAACTTTTGTTGGAATATAGAAATCAGATTAATTTGCATAAGGGTTTGGGATTATGGAGGGAGTTGAGTTATGATGTCACCTCCCCAGAAACTCAGAAACCACCTCCACCATGGCTCCTGGAGACTTGGTTACTCTTCAAGAGGGTAGCAGACATTGACATCAACTCAGTGGTGCTGGGTCAGGAGCTGCCCTGGATGCAGATGCCTTTAAGTCCTGATGCACCAGGTTCTGACCAATTATTGCCTTCAGTCTGTCTTGGCAGTGCCAGGTTGCAGTAACTTGGGTGTTCCCCACTCAGATAATTAGGCATGGCTCTAGGTATAGGCATCACCTGTGGGGGTTGAGTTACATTCACCTATTCCTTTGTAAACCTGACTCCTTGCCTCATTTGCATGGTTTCTCCACAATAAAAGAGTTCAGAACCTCCTCCCAGCTCTCTTTCTTGCCTGCTTGCCCCCCTTGTGGGAGCTGATGCTGAAGACCAGTCACTGAATCCAAGGAAAAGGTACTTTCTGTGTCTGTGTCTTTATTCATATTTATTTATAGGGAGATAGAGGATATAAAAAACAAACAAACAGAAATCCTGGAAATGCAGGAAACAATAAACCAAATTAAAAACTCAAATGAGAGTATTACCAGCAGAGTAGAACACTTAGAAGATAGAACTTCAGACAACGAAGACAAAGTTTTTCAACTTGAAAAGAACATAGACAGCTCAGCGAGAATGTTAAGAAATCATGAGCAGAACATCCAAGAATTATGGGATAACATCAAGAAACCAAACCTAAGAGTTATTGGGATACAAGAGGGTACAGAGGCTCAAACCAAGGGAATGAGCAATCTATTCAATGAAATAATACTAGAAAACTTCCCAGATTTAAAGAATGAAAAAGAAATCCAAATACTAGAAGCCTACAGGACACCGAATACACAAAATCATAAGAGATCCAAACCAAGACACATAATAATGAAGATGCCCAACATACAGAATAAGAAGCTAATCTTAAAAGCCACAAGAGAGAGGAAGCAGATTACATTTAGGGGTAAACCAATCAGGATAACTGCTGATCTTTCAACACAGACTCTGAAAACTAGAAGATCCTGGAACAACATATTTCAAACACTGAAAGAAAAAGGGTTCCAACCAAGAATCATGTATCCAGCAAAATTAAGCTTCAGGATTGAAGATGAAATAAAAATCTTCCACAACATACAAAAGTTAAAAGAATTTGCAGCTAGAAAACCAGATCTTCAAAACATCCTTGGAAAAACATTACAGGAAGAAGAAATGAAAAATAACAATGAAAACCAACAGCAGGAGGTAGTACAGTAAAGGAAAAACTAAGCATAGAGGAAAAACAAATCATGTTAAGTATCATACATAACTAAATATGGCTGGAAATACAAACCATATCTCAATAGTAACCCTAAATGTTAATGGCTTAAGTGCACCAATCAAAAGACATAGGCTGGTAGAATGGATTAAAAAAAAGATCCAACAATATGCTGCCTACAGGAGACTCATCTGATAGGAAAAGACATACACAGACTGGAGGTGAAAGGTTTGGAAAAATCATATCACTCATACGGACCCCGGAAGCAAGCAGGGGTGTCCATACTTGTATCAAATAAAATAGACTTCAAGCCAAAGTTAATCAAAAGGGATAAACAAGGACACTACATACTGCTCAAGGGAACCATACACCAACAAGACTTGACGATCATTAATATATATGTCCCAAACAATGGTGCAGCTACGTTCATCAAACAAACTCTTCTCAAGTTCAAGAGTCTAATAGACCACAACACAATAATCATGGGAGACTTTAACACACCTCTCTCACCAATGGAAAGATATTCCAAACAAAAGTTAAATAAAGAAATAATAGAGCTCAACAATACAATTAATAACGTAGACTTAATTGATACATACAGAATATGCCACCCAACATCAAGCAGACATACTTTCTTCTCAGCAGCACATGGATCCTTCTCAAAAATAGACCATATATTATGTCACAGAGCAAATATTAGCAATTACAAAGGAGTTGAGATACTACCATGCATTTTATCTGATCATAATGGAATGAAATTGGAAATCAATAATAAAATGAGAAAGGAAAAATCCTACATCACATGGAGATTAAACAATATGCTACTGAATGAACAAAGGGTTACAGAAGACATCAAAGAGGAAATTAAAAAATTCTTAGAGGTAAATGAAAACTCAGACACAACATATCAAATCTCTGGGATACTATGAAAGCAGTACTAAGAGGAAAATTCATTTCATGGAGTTCATTCCTTAAAAGAAAGAAAAGCTAACAAACAAATGACCTCACACTACACCTCAAAGCCTTAGAAAAAGAAGAACAAATCAGCAGCAAATACAGTAGAAGGCAAGAAATAATTAAAATTAGAGCTGAAATCAATGAAATCGAAACAAAAGAAACAATCGAAAAAATTGACAAAACTAAAAGTTGGTTCTTTGAAAAAATAAATAAGATTGATAGACCACTAGCCATGCTAACAAAGAGATGAAGAAAGAGAATCCAAATTACTAGCTTAGGGAATGAAAAAGGCAACATCACAACAGACAATTCAGAAATACAGAAGATAATTAGAAATTATTTTGAAACCCTATACTCTAATAAAATAGAAGATAGTGAAGGCATCAATAAATCCCTTAAGACATATGAACTTCCCAGATTGAGTCAGGAAGATATAAACAACCTAAACAGACCAATATCAAGTGAGGAAATAGAAGAAGCCATCAAAAGACTACCAACCAAGAAAAGCCCAGGACTGGATGGATATACAGCAGAGTTTTACAAGAACTTTAAAGAAGAACTAATACCAATACTCCACAATCTATTTCAGGAGATAGAAAAAGAGGGAGAACTTCCAAATTCATTCTATGAGGCCAATATCACCCTGATTCCCAAACCAGATAAAGACACCTCAAAGAAAGAAAACTACAGACCAATATCCCTAATGAATTTAGATGCAAAAATCCTCAATAAAATTCTGGCAAATCATATACAAAAACATATCAAAAAGGTCGTGCACCATGATCAAGTAGGATTCATCCCTGGAATGCAAGGCTGGTTCAATATACAGAAATTAATAAACGTTATTCACCACATCAATAGACTTAAAGATAAGAACCATATGATCATCTCGAAAGATGCAGAAAAAGCATTCAACAAAGTACACCATTCCTTTAGGCTCAAAACATTAGAAAAACTAGAGATTACAGGAACTTACCTCAACATTGTAAAAGCTATATATGCTAAGCATAAGGCTAGCATCATTCTAAATGGAAAAAAAAAAAACTGAAGGCATTCCCTCTAAAATCTGGAACAAGACAGGAATGCCCTCTCTCACCACTTCTATTCAATATAGTTCTCGAAATACTGGCCAGAGCAATTAGACAGACAAAAAAAATTAAAGGCATTAAGATAGGAAAAGAAGAACTTAAATTATCACTATTTGCGGATGATATGATTTTATACCTAGAAGACCCAAAAGGGTCTACAAAGAAACTACTAGATCTAATAAATGAATTCAGCAAAGTGGCAGGATATAAATTCAACACACATAAATCAAAGGCATTCCTGTATATCAGTGACAAATCTTCTGAACTGGAAATGAGGAAAACCACCCCATTCACAATATCCTCAAAAAAAATAAAATACTTGGGAATCAACCTAACAAAAAAGGTAAAAGATTCATACAATGAAAACTACAGAACCCTAAAGAGAGAAATAGAAGAAGATCTTAGAAGATGGAAAAATATACCCTGTTCATGGATAGGCAGAACTAACATCATCAAAATGGCGATATTACCAAAAGTTCTCTATAGGTTTAAAGCAATGCCAATCAAAATCCCAATGGCATTTCTTGTAGAAATAGAGAAAGCAATCATGAAATTCATATGGAAAAATAAAAGACCCAGAATAGCAAAAGCAATTCTAAGCAGGAAGTGTGAATCAGGAGGTTGTGCAATACCAGATTTCAAACTGTACTACAGAGTAATAGTAACAAAAACAGCATGGTACTGGTACCAAAACAGGCGGGTGGACTAATGGTACAGAATAGAGGACACAGAGACCAATCCACAAAATTACAACTATCTTATATTCGATAAAGGGGCTAAAAGCATGCAATGGAGGAAGGATAGCATCTTCAACAAATGGTGCTGGGAAAACTGGAAATCCATATGCAACAAAATGAAACTGAATCCGCTTGTCTTGCTATGCACAAAACTTAACATGGATTGAGGAGCTTGATATCAAATCAGAGACTATGCGTCTGATAGAAGAAAAGGTTGGCTCCAAATTCATTAATAGGATACCCATAGCACAAGAGTTAATAACTAGAATCAAAAAATGGGACTTACTTAAACTAAAAAGTTTTTCTCAGCAAGAGAAACAATAAGAGAGGTAAGCAGGAAGCCTACATCATGGGAACAAATGTTTACTCCTCACACTTCAGATAGAGCCCTAATATCCAGAGTATACAAAGAACGCAAAAAATTAAACAATAAGAAAACAAATAACCCAATCAACAAATGGGCCAAAGACCTGAACAGACACTTCTCAGAGGAGGACATACAATCAATCAACAAGTACATGAAAAAATGCTCACCATCTCTAGCAGTCAGAGAAATGCAAATCAAAACCACCCTAAGATACCATCTCACTCCAATAAGATTGGCAGCCATTATGAAGTCAAACAACAACAAGTGCTGGTGAGGATGTGGGGAAAAGGGTACTCTTGTACATTGCTGGTGGGACTGCCAACTGGTGCGGCCAATATGGAAAGCAGTATGGAGATTCCTGGGAAAGCTGGAATGGAACCACCATTTGACCGAGCTATTGCCCTTCTCGGACTATTCCCTGAAGACCTTAAAAGAGCGTACTACAGGGATACTGCCACATAGATGTTCATAGAAGCACAATTCACAATAGCTAGACTGTGGAACCAACCCCGATGCCTCTCAATAGATGAATGGATAAAAAAAAAAAAGTGGCATTTATACACAATGGAGTACTATGCAGCACTAAGAAATGACAAAATCATGGAATTTGCAGGAAAATGGATGGCATTAGAGCAGATTATGCTAAGTGAAGCTAGCCAATCCCTAAAAAACAAATGCCAAATATCTTCTTTGATATGAGAGCAACCAAGTACAGAGCAGGGTGGAAGAGCAGGAGGAAAAGATTAACATTAAATAGAGTCATGAGGTGGGAGGGAAAGGGAGAGAAAAAGGAAATTGCATGGAAATTGAAGGGGACCCTCATTGTTATACAAAATTACATATAAGAGGTTGTGAGGGGAATGGGAAAAAAATAAGGAGAGAAATGAATTACGGTAGATGGGGTAGAGAGAGAAGATGGGAGGGGAGGGGAGGGGGGATAGAAGAGGATAAGAAAGGTAGCAGAAAGCAACAGTTACTATTATGGCATTATGTAAAAATGTGGATGTGTAACCGATGTGATTCTGCAATCTATGTAATGTTTTGAATAATCAATAAAAAATAATAATAAATAAATAAATAAATAAAATTTAAAAAAAAAATTTCATTTGGAGTGACCTCGGTCAATATTGTCCTGTGACATGAGAGTGTTGGTTCTACAGGAATGCAGGATGAATGAGCGAGGGGATTTATGGATGCTTCCACCTGATTTCAAAGGAAGTCCTGAGAGGCCATACTAAGTGTGCCAAGGTAAAAGCCCCTGTGGGGTGCCTCTGAGGGGGCAATGTTTGGTAAAGTGGAAGGAGTGGAAGGTCTATTGGAGATCCCAGAGACTGAGAGACACCAGTAACACAGAACATCTGCTGAGGAAAGCTGCAGGATCAAGGAGAAACAAGACCAGAGAGGAGGCACGTGGGATGTACCCACAAAGCCATCTGTGGATCTCCACAGCCCTTTGGAGAGAATATCAGATTGCCATGTGCCCCAGGTGCTGGATGTGGGGCTACAGGACTAATTTTCCCAGCTGAATATAGGTATAATGGTCCCATTCCTTCTTTGTATGACTTTTTTTCTTTCTTTCTTTTTAAATTTTTCTTCTTTTATAAATTTTGTATTGGAAATCCTTATTTGGTACATTTATTTATTGGATACATGTAACATGATTTTTATTTGTACAGGGGATCACACTGAGAATTTGCATTGAACTTGGACATGGGAAACCCAGGAAGTGTTAAAAGTATGCAAACTCCTGCAATGACCCAAATGTATTTCACATTGTGAGGTGGGCATGAGCCCACCAGGGAGTGTCAGGGGCACAATGTTATGATATGGATATAAGATTCTCCCTTAAAACTCATGTGTGATACAATGCAAGGGTGTTTAGAGATGAGATAATCAGATTATGAGTTATCA
The DNA here is from genome assembly GCF_045843805.1 of Urocitellus parryii. Lineage (NCBI taxonomy): Eukaryota > Metazoa > Chordata > Mammalia > Rodentia > Sciuridae > Urocitellus > Urocitellus parryii. The sequence goes on along the minus strand of NC_135542.1, from coordinate 25,311,399 downwards.
CCTTATTCCTAATCAGTGCCTTAATCCCCTGAAGATTAACTAGGTGGTTACTGTAGGTAGGCAAGGTGTCGCTGGAGGCTGGTCATTGAGGACATGCCTTTGAGTGATAGATTTTGCCCCTTATGTGCAATGCCTCTCTTGTGGCTTCCTGGTGCCATGTCCTAAGTGGTATTTCTTCTGGTCACATTTCTTCCAGGATGTTCTGTCTCAGCTGGGATCCAGAGTAATGCAGTTGGCTGTCTATTAACTTTGATCTCAGAACAGTGAGCCCCAAATAAACTTGTCCTCTTATTGTCCTTGACAGGATCCTGGCTCCAGAAGTGAAAAAGCTGACTAAAGCAACTTCCAACCTAATTAGTGTGGAAGCTTGTTGTGCTTGTGACATCTTGGGTTGGAGGATGACCGAGAGAGAAGTCCTGAGCTGGGGTGAGTGGAGATGTGGACCTGTGGACATGGCCCTAAGAGGGATCTCAGGACCTAAGTTAGCTGAATGAGATTTGAGGCTTGGACTGGACAATAATCATGGAAGTGTTAAACATTTTTTACTTTTCTTTCTTTTGAGGACATGTTGGTTTGGGCTTACACCTTCAGAGGTATGGTTCAGTTCATGGTTGTCTGATTAGATTCCATTCTTCTGGTCCAAAGTGAGGCACATGGCAGAGAGGCATGGAGAAGAGAAGCTACTCATCTCATGGTTCCTAAGAAGCCATAGGGATTAGGTAGACTTCTCAAGGACATGTGGCCTAACTTCCTGCAGGAATGCCCAGTATGCCCAGAGTCACCACCCAGTTAGTCCATTTAATTACAAATCCACCAAATGTATTAATCCACTGCTGAGGTTACCACTTTCATAATCTCATCATTTCATATCTAACTATTCTTCGTTAACTTGAGTTTTGGGGCCACCTTATATTCAAACAATAGCATTCTGCATTCTACCCCTGAAACTCAGGTCCATCTCACCATAAAAAATACATTTAATCTCCCTGCAAGAGTCCCCATAATCTTAACAATTCCTGCTTATGCAAAAGTCCTAGTCCAAATTCCGATCCAAGGCTCAAGGTAAACCCTTGATTGTGAGACAAAAAAAAAATGTGGCTAATAGGCAGAGGACTTCTGCCCATATTGTTCTGAATATCATCAGCAGTATTTATATAACCAAATGCTGTGTTTCTTTTTTACTCCTCAGTCACTGAGTCATGGTGCCCACCATAGGGAAGAGCTCGGGAGATAGAGCCTGTCCATCCTGTCTTGGGGCCATGAGGACACTGTGGTTGATCAATGTATGTCTTATCTTCAGGCATCCAAAGCTTCAGCCCTGGTCAGAAGGGAACCTGCCTGTGTGGTACTTCCTCTGTCTGGACGTGGAGCACCTTGATCCTGGTCACCCTGGTACCCATGAATGAAAAGACCAAACTCCATGCACCTCATTTTCATTCCTATAATTTCCCAATTAGAATCTTATTTGAAGTGTAGTTTCCAGCAAGGTGCCCCCATCTTTCCTTCCCAAAATTCTTTCACAACAACACCGTGTCCCCTGGACAGGTTTCCTGCTGCTGTGGAGCCTTGCTACTGTTCCCTGCTGGAGCTTGTTCCAGGACATGGTTCTGCTCAGAGAAACACCTGTAAAAGTTCTAAAAACCCCATCATTTCAGAGAGACTCCTGTCTCCAGTGCTTAGACTTGACAGGCTGTAGCCCTTTTCTCCATCTCTGGCATCGCAGAACCATTGGGATGTATCAGGAGAACGCAGGTGATGGTTGCACAGAGAACTGGCCTGAAGCTCTCGGTTCTGGCTGCATCTCAGTTCGGTCCATCCATTAGCTTCATGGGACCATGTTGAGCCCACAGATTATTGTGGAGGAAGGGACAGCCTTTTCTACCATTCTAAATTAATCATATCCAGGATATTATGAGTGTTTAATCCAATAAATATGGGAAAATACAAATGCATTCATCAAATTCTGTGAAACTCTGTGTCTGATGCCATAACCTCACCCCCACCCCAGGCAGGTGCACTGATATGCACCTAATTCCATCAGTAGACATATTGTCAGGCCTGCATTTCTGAAGCTGAGGAGGAAGAAAATGAGTAAGGCCATAGAGGAGCCTCCCTGGGACCTCCCAGTGACCTCAGAGCCTGGCTGCCTCTGAGTAGTGCCCTCAGCAGGTGGAGGCAGCAGGAAGAGCAACTGGGGCAGCCCAGCCTCACACTTCTGCTTCCTGGGTGGTTTTTGTCATGGCCTGTGTCACTGTTGGGTGGTAATTATAATCTAGTTGACAGTAATAAGTGGCAGCGTCTTAAGGCTCCAGGCTGCTGATGGTTAGAGTGAAATCTGTCCCAGATCCACTGCCACTGAACCTCGAGGGGACTCCAGGTTGTAAACTGGTTGCCCAATAAATTATGAGCTTAGGGGTTTGCCCTGCTTTCTGTTGATACCAGGCTACATCAGAACCTATGCTCTGGCTTGCTTTGCAGGAGATCAGCACTCTGTCTCCTTGAGATTTAGACAGGGAGGATGGAGACTGGGTCATTGTGGTGTCACATCTAGAACTTGACATTGGAAATACAAAAGGAAACATTTACACTATTAAATGTGTTATAAGGGGACTTCCTTAAGAGCCAGGTAACACTGCCCAAATAGGGCAAAGCAAGTCCTCAGCACTCTCCCTTCTTACCTGAGAGGCAGAGCATCAGGAGCCCTAGAAGCTGAGCAGGGGTCCTCATGGCCATGCTATTCCCTGACTGGAACTGACTCCTGCAGAGGGTGTGAGCAGCCTCTCAAGAAGACCTCAGGGAAGTGGGCTGTGCTGTGGGCACATGCAAATTAGCAGGGCTGGGCAGGGCTGGGCACAGCTCCAGGGTGGGCTATTCTCAGTCACTCAGCACAGGCCCCATTTTCCTTGGTGTCCCAGGTCAGGCCAAAGAAACAGAAGTATTACAGAAATTATGTTTCTTATGGGGGTAGATGATTAGTACTTGCACTTACTGTCAGATATTTCTCATTGGGAAAACAATCTGTTGTTTTCATAACATAATTGAGATTTTGCCTTAATTTTATTTATTTAAATACAAAATAAAATTTTTATGGTAGCATGTTTAATGTATACAATAAGATTTTATGATATTCTCAGGCAACTTACTCCAGGTGTAGAAGGACAACACCATGAACCTTGGTGACTCACTCAAGTTCCTTCTCATCCAGAGCTATAGGTGACTTTCATGCCCAGAGACTATGTGGACTGCACCTTATTTTTGATTTGTGTTCCCCATCTGCTCCCCTTATGTCCCATGTAGTGTTATTTCCTGCATTTCACCACATGAAGGGCTAGTTATTGATGCTGAATGCCATCACAGAAAAGGTCACTGCCACTCAATGGATGTCCCTGACATGCACCATATGTGCCTCTTTCTTACTTTGCACTTTAGCAGGGAGTGGGGACATCATTCTGCCCCCAATTCCACCCTCCCTGTGGGCTTCTCCAGGAGACAGCCTTTGCCTCCTGTCAGTCCAGTGTAGATGCATGCAAGGAAACAGCTTGTGTAGGGTAAACGCTGGACAAAGATTTGAAAAACATATATTTCATCTCTATGCCTTTGCCCTGGACATACAGCCCAGTTCATCTTCAGGGGAAGTGCAGCCAGCTCTGCCCCCACTATCCTTACCCTGGAGTCTGGGGACCAGGGCTAGTATTGATAATGACTGCAGGTGGCCCATTCACAGTCATGTACTTGGGCAGGAAACTCCTGTTGGTTTTCCAGGGGCCTAAACTTCAAGAGCACGTGCTATCAAACAGTGTAGTCAGAGCCAGTTCCAGAGAGATCTCCTGAAGCTTGAAATGAGAACACAACTTTTTCTAGTAGGATTAGGCATCAGTGCCTAAGGCTGCCAAACCCTGGGTCTTTCCCTCCCTGTGCTTCTGCTGAATCCTGAGCCACATCTATGCCTCTCTGGGCTCCCTAGAGCTGGGCAGGGTGCTCTAGACACAGTAGACAGAGCCTGAGATGAGGGTCTCCAGGACAGCACCAGGGGGTGACAGCAGGAGGAGGGGCACACACCCTACCTCCTCATGTCATTGGGAATATCGAAGGGGCATCCTGTGCCTTTCCACAGGGGCTTGAGCTGCTGCCAACCTCAGCAGGAGGCCTGTGAAGGGCACTTATGTCTTCTCCTCTCTCCTCACTCTCCTCTACCCTGACAGTGTTTCCTGCCCCTCATCAGTATGCTGACCACACAGGATGCCCTGTCCTTGCCCCATCCTGAGCTGGAAGCACATCCCCTGCATGGCTGGCATCTCTGAGGGAATCGCTCACCCCTTTTTTTACTGATGGGTAGAAAAATTAAGACAGTTCCATGTGCATTGAATTTCCCTTTACCGATTGTTGGCTAAATTGTAATTAGTGGTGATTCTTTTTCTCTTGATCCCAAAAAGAATGTGCAACCAAAAGCTCATCCCTGTTCCCAATGCCAATTAATGCCAATTTAATAATGAAGACATAGTTTTGAGAAAAAGGAAAAGGAAGTTTTATTGCTTTGCTAGCAAAGGAGTCCTGAAGGCTGTGGCTCTTCTGATCAAGAGATATGGGGTGTTTGAAAGGAACTATTTAAGGGTTAAATTCCAGGTGTGCTCTGGAAGAGGGTCCCAGGACACCCTGATGACCTGTTAGGATTCACTTGTTAACTTGGGAGTTATTCACTTTGCTGGTCCTCAGTAGGCATCTCCTTCCTGTAGTGGATTTGTTCAAGGGCAATTAACCAGGTGAAGAAAAGATAACACTGTCTTGCTGATCTTATTAGCGAGGGGGAGAGGGGAGAAGATAGAGAAAAAATATTTTTAAAAAATAAGCCTTAGAGCAACGAGGGCTATTCAGAAGGTGAAGGGACGACTGTTACATGTGGAGACTCTGACAAATTGCATCTCCTCGTGGAGTGCAGGTGAGACCCTGTGAAATAGGAATCTTGCTCTCTCTCACTCCACAGACAGAGGACTCTGAGCCTCAGATCTCTTCTTGGTCATTTGATTTCTTAATCTGCCTTGCCCCATTTTATTCTAGTTTATGGCAAGACAGTTTTGGGGATAGTACAGCCATTGATGTTATAATAGTAGGATCCTAGGAGCCACAACATACAAATATTATTTTTAATAATGTAGTGTTTTGCATTGGGATAAACCTCTCCCGAGACACCCATGTCCTACTATGTGGAAACTACAGGTGCTACATCACAGGGCATAAGGAACTTGGAAGTTGTGATGGGATGTTGACTTTGGCATCTGGAGATTGTCCAGGACTATCAACATGAGAACAATGACATCACAAGGGTCCACTTGACCGAAAGGGAGGAGAGGGCCATCACAGTCACAGAGGGATGTGGTAATGGAAATGGCTGCTGATGGGTGGAAGTGGGAGGAGAGGACAGCAGAAGCATTCAGGACCTTGCTGCTGTTGGGTGTCCGCCCCAACCCTGCTGCCCCGACTACAGACCTCTGGTTGGGCATTAAGCCACTGCTGCAGTTCCTTGGTTTTGCTTCTGATGCTTTTCCCACTCCTTCAGGAGTGGGAACACCCTCTAGAGAAGCCTGACTGGGCCTAGAACCTGGTCCTCAGGGGAGGATGGGCCTCAGCATGTGCTCCTGTGACGAGGGTATCTGCAGGTTTCACAGATGGAAATACCATGTTAATAAAGCAGTGTATTATGTGTAGTTTTGAAAAATAAATTTTTAAACACTCACATAATTTTTGTGACCAAGTTACTGAAAGTGCTATAGAAATTGTCACTGGCTGAAATAAAAGTCTGTTTTCCCAATGCTGAAATTTTATACCAAAAAAAAATTAAAAAAAAGTTAAAGGAATGAGCAAGTAGAAAACACAATCAAGTAACCATAGTTGCTGAAGGTTTAAATTAATGTTTGCTTTGCGATGAAAAATAGTGAGAGAAAGGGATTTTATTTTCAAAATAGCATTTGAGTGTATAGATGAAGGGAGGAAAGACAGTCAAAGTCTTTGGGGAGCAGCAGGTATCCATTCACAGGGTGAGAAGGACCCACCTGGGCTTCAAGTCAATGAAGATATGAGAAGAAGAGGTCCTTGAGCTTCTCCACCTTTCCTTGAGCTAGCAAAGTCATATTCTCTTACTGTTTTTTTCCTGTACAGTCATCTTTTATGATGGAGTCTCACTAAGGATTGAGGACTCTTCATCTCAATCCCCCAGGCCGGAAGCCCTGTCCTGCCCAAGGCTTGCCATATATACTCTGACTCCCTGCCTTAGTCCAGCCAATATTCCTCCAGGGAGATTCTGCTTTGCAGAGACTGTCCCTTGGTGTCCACACTTCTGCAGACTTTGGGTCAGTTTTCTTACAAGGCCCAAGTACTCAGTGTCTTCTGGAGTCTGGAAATGGCTGTTGAAGGGTGGAAATGGGAGGAGATGATGGCAGTTCAGTACTCACCTGGACAAAGGTCCTTCAGGCAATGTGAACCTGAAGGGAATTCCAAGGCCTCAGGGGTCCATGGTTCACTCTTTAATAAATGGATACCAACTCAAGCTTCCATGGGATGTGCTGTCACCTCAGCTCCAAGTTACACCTTGTGACTCACAATCATACTTTTTTAATATCCATTTCAAACACACTGGCACCTGCGGCCTGGACAGAAAAGCCATATAATGTTATCACTAGTTGATAAAGGACATCTATGTAAGGTAAAGAAGTCACCCACAGCACCGTTCTCTAGAGAGCAGAGTGGCCACTGGTGCAGAGGCAGGTCAAGAAGGGACTCATATGTCAGGTCTGCTTGGGGAGGGCATCCCCAGGCTCTGTTCAGGTCACTGCCTAGCTAGCCCTGACAGGCTCAGGGGCAGAGCAGAAGGTCCCAGGGTCTCTGCTCTACAGGCTCAGCCAGGTGTTTTCTCAGAGTAGCCAGGTGAGTAGGACTGTGGCTGTGCACGCAGCAAAGAGTTGCAGCATGTCCAGGGGCAGGCTGCTGATGGGGAGGGGAGCCTGCCCCAGATCCCTGCCCTGCACCTCTGGGACCCTGAGAGGGGTGGGGAAGCATACCTGAGAGGAGCTACTGAGGCTGATGAGGTGTCTGGTAGTGCCAGTGTAGTTACCCTGAGGTAATGCTAGCTCGGCCTCCTGTAGACAGTCAGGAGAACTAAAGCTGGGTCAGCACCAACATGTCACTGAGCCTGAAAACTCACAAGAAACACCCCATGAATATGACTATATGCTTACAAAAATCACCAGAATGTTATAAAGAAAAAACTAAGAATGGGCAAAATTTATTTAAAATTCAGATTAAAAACAAACAAACAAACAGAAAACTCTAGGAACTAGATTCCCTTTGGAGAAAAGGAATGATTAACAAACACACCAACATGTAGCTGGGCTTTGTGCAGAGCTAAGATGGCACTCTCCATGCTGGGTGAGCTGTACCAACCACTCATCAGCTACCTGGGAAGCTTGTCTGTGCTGAGGGGTCCAGAACAGGACACTCTGCAGCAGGCTTGTGCTGTGACTCAGGAGCCCTGCTGTGTGGCCATGGGGCCCAGCACATTGCTAGGGGAAGAAGGGTTTGTATTAGATGAGGACAGTGTGTGTGCCTCAATAAAGGGTCACAGCAGAGACCTGCAGAGTACTAGAGAAAAAGAGGCCATTCCCAAGGATCCATAAGAAAGAAGCAACTACTCACAGCTCTAAAATCAGCCTCCAGGCCATCCCTTTGCCCTGGTACCATGCCCTGGGCACTGAGTGACTGAGTGACTCAGCTGCTCACTACACGGGGACTATTGGACTCAGCACAGGGCAGCCCCAGCTGGGCCCAGAACTGCCCAATTACATGATAGAAGCACTTTGGGGACTGGGCTCACCACAGTCATAAAATCCACTTGGAATATGTGGACAGGCATCCTGAGATGCCACGTCACTTCTGCCTCTGACCCTAGCACCTCTGCATCAGATCTCATAGGACCTCATGGATATCCCGAAGCAGGTCATGTCCCAGGGATTAAGAAGCTGGACTTTGATCTCAATTGGCTGTCATAGTAGGTAGGAAATGACCATGAAAACATCCCACATGAGCTCCAAGCAGGCTCTCATTAAATTTGGTGAGATTCTGACAGAAAGAAAACCAGCTGAACAATTTCATGAGCAAGAAACCCTGTGCTCAACACAACACTGAGGGGGAAGCAGGGTCCTCCCTCCCCCACCAGAGTCAGAGAAGCAGCAGGAACAGGGGCCAGGCAGGTCACAGGTCCACTGAGACACAGCCTTCCCTCACTTTACCCTCATGACCTCCTTACTATCCCTTTCTTCACCAGAAGCCACACTGGGGTCAGGCTTCCGCCTATAAAATCAAGGAACAGGATTCATCCATATCATGTAGGCTCTGGGGACAGAGAGACAGGAGCCAGGCTAGCCTTCCACGCCAAGAGCACAGAGCAGCTTTCCCCACCAGGCAGCTTCTGCCAGCTCCTCCCATGAGTCTCTTCTCACCAGACACACTGATGCAGAGGAGGCGCTCCCTGTTGATAAGAGAACACAACACTCTATTATTTCCCTAATATTGTGGAAATAGGCAGCTCTCTCCTTAGTCTGCCATCTATTGGTTGTGCTGTGACATAACATCCTCAGGATTTTAGAGGCTGGGTCCCAGTCAGGCTTCACTCTGAGTCTTCAGTGTCACTCAAGATGCTGATCCCACTGTACAACCACCAGGATACTGAGTTCTGCAGGGAAAACAGCTGTCCCCTCATGTCAGGAACCTTGTATGCTAGTCCAGGACTGAAGACTAACAGATACCCAGGGGTCTAAAAGAGATTAGTCACAAGAAAAATCAGGATGAGTTGTGTGAACCAGGAGGGATGACAAGGTGTGACTTCAGAAAGTTCACTGAGGACTGCAGGGTATAAGGTGGGGAGGAAGGAGCCCAGGCCTCCTAGTGTTCACCTGTCAGTGCATCAGTCGGTTCTTCCTGCCATGCGGAAACTTCCCAGAGCCACACCTAGACCACAGCAGCTCTTTCAACCAGGAAGGACCTGACAACCCCAAGCTCGTAACCAATGGCTCAAAGTTTTGCGCTCCTAGCTACAACACCAGGCGTGATCAAGTTAATCTTTACACCCACATTGATTCTGCCATGGTGGTGAACTGTGTATCCAAGTTGTTCAACATGCTGGCCATTAGACACATGTGTCATTGAACATTCAAAGTGAAACAACTGAAAAACTCAATTTAAAATTTAAATCAAAGTATATAAGATCAGTTGTAAATAGGATTCACATGTGACAGTGAACAATTTATAGTTTATAAGCATAGAGTCTGCTCCACTCTGTGACTTCTTTCAAATATCAGCTGATATTGGGAACAGCAGAGGCCACTCATTGAGTTAAAGTATCAATATTTGGATATTTGCCAAACCCAGGGGCCTGGAGGGAAAGAAGCTCATGAAACAGTGGCTTGCTTCAAAGAGGAAGCAATATCCCTCCCAATAGATGGATGAAAATTAAAAATCAAAGGAACAAATCACCCATTAAAGAACAAACAGCCCAGTGCACTCCAACCCCTGATGCCATCAACACCACTGTGGAGGAAAACATCAGAGATAAAATTTACACAGCTCACAGCTAAAGTGTCCAGTGAGCTAAAAAGAGATGCCAGGAGGGAAAGTAGAAAACACAGGAAGTTAAAGACTTCTCCACTGAAGACTCAGAGACTCTTGACAAAGAATGAAAGGAAACCCTGGAAATGACCCAATAAAACACATTTAAATTTTATAAAACAGTCACCAATCATTCAGGCCACTTTGAAGATAGATTTGTCAAGCCTTGAAGACAAAGAATATGAACTTGAACAGAAAGATGGCCATACAGGAAAGATGTCAAGAGGCCATAACCAGAATACTCAGAAAATTGGGATGACATCCAGAACCACATTGGAGCATCACCAGTGCAGACAGAGGCTCCCAGCCATAACCTGAGAGAGCACACATTGTTTTTAATGAAGTGACCTTGACCATTTATATTCACACAGACCTGCACTTATGTGGTTTCCCAGTTTACCACAAAGTGCTACTGAGAATCTCTAAGTTCACTTCAGCTGATTAAGAAAGCCTTAGACTAAGTAATTTGATAAATGAAGATAGAAAAGATGTGAATTCTGAGCATATGTCTTTCCAAATTATGAGATAAAATTGGTTTGTTGACACAGAGGACTTTTTTGGACCCTCGAGACCTGTTCCAGATCTGCATGATCTGAATCTGTTTACAAGTATTTGGATTTTTTCTATATTTTTTGATGGAAGCAGAAGAAAATGTCCTGCACAAGGGCACCCAAGCTGTGAGATGAAGGCTGTGAATGTCCCTCTGTGAAGGTCCATCTCTGTGAGCCCAGTTCCCCACCATCGTTTGCCCACTGAGCACCTGTGACTGGAGCTCTGCTTCCTCCATGCCTTCCTCTCCTCCTCCTTGAGGATGGGGGGCGATCTTTCTTTAAATCAGGGTTTGCACAGCCCCAGAGCCCATGGGGAGTTTCCATTCCTCTTCCATGTGACCTCCTGCAATGGCCACAGGGAGAACCCACTGAGGTAGGTGGCCTTGTCAGGTATCAGGGTCTGAACCCCTCTCTCCCTGTTCGAAGGGTCATCTTCGAACAAGTGCAAGTGCCCATCACCTGTGCTGAGTGGGAAAGACATATTCCTCAGAGTGTCCGCTGGGGAGATACTATTCCATTTCCTCAAGTCTCCTTTGATTGTTCTGATTTTGGTGGCTGACTTTTGTGCCACAGCTGAGAGACTGTCACCTGATGCAAAGTCATAGAGATTTTCACCTCTGTTTTCTAATGAAAATTTAATATCTTTGCTCTTGAGTCCAGGCCTTTGAGACATGCTGTGCTATTGTCATACATGGTGTGTAGCAGGGCCTATCTTCATCCTTCTGAATGCAGGTGTCCCTGTGTCCCAGGTCTATTGTTCACAACAACACTCCCTCCCTTGTGTTGTCTTGCCACCTTTTCCAAAAATCAACTACCCCAGTGTGTGAGTGTTGCCTCAGCTCTATCCCACCATCAACACAGCTGTCATTATGCCAGGACCAAAGCACCTTGCTCCCCAGCACTGTGGGTAGGGAGAAGGGAGGATTAGGGTCAATTCACTATGAGAGCACTGGAAGCATGGGGGAGGCCTGGGTTCTCTCCCCAGAACCACAGAGAACAGCCAACAAAATTAAATTAAAAACATTAATAATCAGAAACTGAGGCCTCTCACTGTATTTATCTTCTGCAAGATTTTTTAGTCTCTCTGTGTCCCTTACATTCCCATGTTAACTGTAGGATTTGACTGATAATTATGAATAAATATATAAATAAAGGCAGCTGAGATTTTGAAACTGGTTGCTTTGAATGTACTTATGAATTAGAAATGTACTGCTATTTTAATAATATTAGACCTTTCAAAACACAAATAATAAAACAAGGATATACTTACCTTTTGACAGCCTCCTTCAATGTTGTTCTGTAATAGTCAGTACACAAGCCTGTGCAAAATAAATTTCTTATCGCTATTGCTCAACTAAGGTGATGAGACAATACACTGAATGTGTGCCCAGGAAGAGCCCAGAGTGAGTTCTGCCATCAGTGCTCCATGTTATTATTCTGTTTGTCACATCTCAGATCATCACAAAATTTCCTTCACTCCTCAGAAGGAATGTAAAATATGTTTCTTCCATTTCCCATGAAACAAAACCTAATAAGCAACTGACTGTAGTGTAAAGATCAAGAAGTCAGAGTAGTAACACTAAAGACCAGGACTTCCTTGAACATGGTGAAACACCTGCGTGTTTGTCAGAGGTTTAAATTCAAACACTAGAGTCTGTGCACAGATGTCACAAATTCCTTCACCAAACTTGAGGAGACCACTAGAGGGACAAGTAAGTGTCCATCAGCTGAGTGGGAAATGCACAATGGCAGGAGTTGTAGAGGGACACTGTCCTGGAGAGAGCGGCAGAGATTCAGGAGGAAGCAGTCTAGTGGGAAGGGTCTTGCTAGCAAACATGAGCTCCAGAGATGGGCTGGTCTGGGATTCCAAAGATTTCCATGAAAGTAATTGACACCAACCAGGCCTTACTGCTGATGCACATGGAAGCCAAACTGGGACACCCAGGTTTGCAAAAAGAGCGAGATTTCCTGTGAGGCCAGCTGGCATGCAGGACAGGAGGCCTCAGCTCACCTTTGCCTCCTCAGCACTGGGAGCAGAGGGTTCCAGGAAGGGAAGGAAGCTGCCTGGGTACTGGGAGGTGAGAAGGGGAATCTGAGTCCCTTCATGCAGGTATAGGAGGTCATGGTGCCTCTTCACAGGAACATAGTCCTTTGAGGGTAGTTATTAGGTTCTGCATGTGAGATACTGAGCTTGCGACTTTGAAAGTTCATTGGCCAAAGAGAGAAATAAAAAAAGAAAGAAAAGGTTTGTTGACTAGGACAACTGGAATTTCTTGGCATTTCATTGTGAAATAACCTGTTGCAAATTGTGCTTGAATGGGATCTGGAGTTTTCTCCTAAATAACTCCTTAAGTGATTGACTATTTAAGAAATTTATGTCTAGATGTATTGAGCTACAGTTGTATTCACACTCTTCATTATTCAGTGTCAAACATCACCAAGATTGTGACAGGAAAAAGACAAATCACTCAGATGTTAGCTCCTTAGGATGGATGGAGGAATGTGCTCATCAGAAACCCTGACCTTCCACCAATTCCCATCTCCTTGGAAGCCTGGGCTCTCTATAGGTGGAGAAGCAAGAATAACTGAGGGGCTTTGTGTGGGCACCAGCAAAAAGAAAGTGTTAAAGATTTCCTCATCTTACCCTGGCTTTGAAATGAAATAAATGTGAGCAGAACCTGGAGCTATTTCTGGAGCCTCAGTTGACAGTGTCTATGCTTTGACAGATTTAGCAAGATGTTGTTGATGTTGAAATGAGAAGAAAATAAATATCTAAAAATCAAATTACTCTTAGGAATTCACCTTTAACTCCACCTGTGTTTGGGATGCTATGACTCTTCTGGAGACTCAATCCTCACCTGGTAAAGTAGGGAAATAATACCAAGTGTTCCCATTCTCTTTAATCTCTCATATTTTTTTTCCAGGGGAGCAAAAGAGGGTGTAGGAGACTATGAATCTTTCAGACCTGAAGAAATTTTTATATCTTCTCTCACACAAACTTTGCAGATGCAAGGAAAGATAAAAGTGCAAAATATTGGAGTGAGTGCCTCTGGTGGCAGCCTCTGTGTCTCAGGAGAGAGAGGGTGACAGCAGGGCTGGTGAGGTTTTGTGGGGGACTGAACTACTGTGGTAATCTCTGTGTCCTTGCCCAGTAATAAACTGCAGCATCCTCAGGCTCCAAGCTGCTGATGGAGAGGATGTAGTCTGTCCCTAACCCACTGCCACTGAACTGGGATAATATGCCACTGGCCCTGCACCGTAGATGAGATGTCTGGGAGCCTGCCCAGGCTTCTGCTGGTACCAGGAGAAGGAGCTGCCAACACTTTGACTGGCCCTGCAGGTGAGGGTGGCTCTTTACCCTGGAGACAAAGCCACAGAGGCTGGAGTCTGTGTCAGCACAATTTCCTCTGAGGTACCTGAGATGGAAAGAGAACAGAAAGGTTACCTGTGCAGTCTAGGTCATACCCCTGTCTCCACAGTAGAGCCAGGACCCTGCAGCACCCTGAGCTTGAATCACTGGGCTTGCTAAACAGAGATGACAGAACACAGGACCCAACCACCATGAAAGACTTTTCACAGGTATGCAGAACCATCCCATGATCCCTCACCTGGGAGCCAGAGTAACAGGATGCAGAGGAGATGAATAAGGGATGCCATGGCTCATTTAGGGACCCACCTAACACTGATCTCCCCAGAGCCTTAAGAAGTCACTCATATGGCTCTGGAAAGCAGTGTGGGTGGGGCATGCAAAGCAGCTGTGAGGGGACAGTGGGGCTCCTGGGGCAGAGAGTTTGCCTCCTTCTGTCTGCACTTGAACACCAGGTAATCCTAGCAGGAGAGTCCTGGGCTCAGCCTGAGGACAGATCTCCCTCCTGGGGTACATAATTTCACCTCTCTTTCTTCATGCCTCACCTGGCTAATAAACTGCCCAGATGACATTTGAACAGTCCTACAGGGAACAGCATGAAGGCCTGTGGTCTCACTTCTCTCTTCATCTCCCATGAGTGGTCCTCTCCATGGGGGTAGGATTACCTGTACTGGCCAGGAGGATGTGATCCGCCCACAGAATAAATTAACACCAGAAAACACAGCATATGCATATCCAACATATCCACCAATGCTCATGCTCCTTACTGATCATTCCTGCAGGCCCAGGAGAAACTCACCCTGTGTGAGTTGTAGTTTGAGCAGCTCTCTTTAGCCCCAGAGTGTGTGGTACAAGAAACCACCAGTGCCAGGTGACAAGGGCCTGGCTCTGACTCAACAGGCTCCAGGCACTAGGTCCCTGAGATGGACACCAGTGCTGCCCAGCAGGCAGGAAAGTCTTTCTGGAATGACCCTCTAAAACCCTCTCCTCTCAGTCTTGTGTGTTGTGCATGTCTCACCAGATCCCAGCTTCTCTCCTGGTCAATGTGGAGGACCTCAGCTCCTGGTTCTGATCTACAGAGGATCCAGCTTGGTTTCCTTGGGCTCCTGAGCATGAGTCACATGGGGACGTGAGGGCTTGGTCCAGAACCTTCTCTGGTCAGGATGAACAGCCCTTCAGGCTACATTACCTTGTTCTGAGCCTCTTGTCCTATATGTCTGCTTTTCCCACAGGAGTTCAATGTGTTTGCTTCCCCAGCCTTTTTCGGCCACAGAGAATTAGCTATTAATATAATGTCAGCTCTCAATGGAATCTTCATCCATTCAGAAGTTAGAGCTTCTTCCTGCAGAAGATCATGTCCCCAGAATTCTAGAAGTTACCACCACAGGCACTGAAGCTGTCCCTTGGCTGGGTGGAGCTCCATCACCATGGAACTTGAGGCAGGAGAAGTTACTTCAGCTGCCCTTGCTCAGGGTTCACCTCCATGATACTGTGACATAATAGAATCTCTCATGTCCACCTGTCCAACAAGTTCTAACAGGACAGAGAATCAGGACAGCATCAGCATCCAAGGTGTGCCGTGGTACTTTACCACTCTGTCATGCTATTAGCCTCAGCACAGTCCTGATGAGCATTGTGAGGAACTCAGTAGAGACCCAGGGAGCAGCCTGAAATTCAGCACAAATGCTTTCCTCACCTCCCATCAGGCCCAGGGCCCTGCTGTCCACTAACTGCTGACAGTGTTCACTGCTCTCTCCTTCTGGTGCTGTGCCCAGCTCAGCCCCTCTGTCTGGCCCACTGGCCCTGGCTTCCCTGTGGCTTCAACCCTATGTTATCCACACTCCTCCTGGACAGGCTCACAGGCCTTTGTAGTCCCTCTGTGTCACTGAGGGCTCATTCAGCCTTTCTAGTTTTCCCACTGTGGCCTTCATACTTATAACTCACATTAAAGACAAACCCCACCGTCCCTCTGGGGCTTTCCCTAAGACATTTCCTTCAGACTTCTCCAGGGGTTATCATGTAGCCAGCTAGTCAGAAAATTCCTTAGCTTGGTATTTTATATGGAGACTATATTTATATCCTACCAGAGCAACAAAATAATTTAGAGAATCAGGACTAGGAATTTTAATGACACAAATAGGTAAAGGAATAAAGTCAAGGAGAGAAAAAATTAACACCAGAAAACACAGCATATGCATATCCAATATATCCACCAATGCTCATGGATATATGAGTGTTAGCAATGCATCAACCATGTGAATGTAAGTCTCCTAGATTAATATACAGCATGAGTGTGCATTAGGCTAGGGCACACAAGCTTATGCACTAATGGAAAGTGTTGCACATATGAATCATACAGTGTTGACATGTGTGTTGACATGTGTGTGAGACCAGCTGTGTCCATGTGTTCAAGCTTTTCCCCAATTTGAAGGCTCACTGGCTGGGACACTGCTGCCATTGCCTGGAGCCTCTGGCTTTTACAGAACAGAGGCCTGTAAGACTCTCCCAATGACTCTCAGCATTTCTCCCTGGGATTAGGGGAGGCTCACTGAGGGAAGCCCTGAAAGCAGTAGAGACTACTGCAGGCTCTTGTTGTCATGGAGTTCCCAGGTCCTCCTGCCTCACCACTCAGCTAGTTTCCCTGACATGCTGCTTGGGCGAACTCATAGGGAAAGGAGAAGCTGCCACCCCAGGTCACTCTCTACCTCGCCTGTGCCCAGTGCTCTGCACCAGGGCAGGGCAGCATGAGGCTGGAATGGGGAATCCATCAGAACTTGACCTTCAGGTGCAAATCTCACTTGCTCCTTGTCCCACTTTCCTGAGGCCCTGAGGCAACCATATTCTCTGTAGAAACTAGAAAAGAACAAACCTTCCTGAGGCCCAGCAGAAGTCATGCAAGTTCAACCACATCTGCTTGGAGGAGCAGGGCTGCCTGAGCCCCAGGGAGCTGCTCCTTCTCCCTGAAATGGATGAGAAGGCTGAGAAGCACCACAGAGCTCTGCCTAGGTTCCTCCTGTGGTCTACCCACTCCATCCTGCACAATGCAGCCATCAACCCACTCAGGGCCTTCTATCCATGACAGTATGGAAACTATGTCATAAACTGTCCGTCTACTGCTTCCTCTGAAAACCTAAACTCTTGGTCTCTTGACATTTTCCTGTATCTCATTGGAGCTCCTGCACTGAGACTGCTCCATCTTCCCCTGGAATCAGCACCATTCAGCTATAAGAGCTTCACCACAGCTGCACAGGGTCTACCCCATGGCCTAATGCTGTCAGGCTTGGGATGAGTCAGGCCATCTGGATCAGATGGGGCTCTGTCACTGATAGACTGTGTCACATGAAGATAGTCTTCAACCTCCTTTGGCCTCAAAGGGCACATCTGTGCAGCTGTTACACCAATAGCATCTTCCTGGTATTTCTGACTTCAACCTAAACAGGATCAAGCCTTCCAAGAGCATCTAAAAGAATATGAGGGGCTCTTGATTCTGGTGTTGTGGTCTCCA
The DNA here is from genome assembly GCF_045843805.1 of Urocitellus parryii. Classification (NCBI taxonomy): domain Eukaryota; kingdom Metazoa; phylum Chordata; class Mammalia; order Rodentia; family Sciuridae; genus Urocitellus; species Urocitellus parryii. The sequence goes on along the minus strand of NC_135542.1, from coordinate 25,294,322 downwards.
TGGTGACAATGCTCATCATCATCAGAAGACTAACTTAGCAGGGACGTACTGCTCCTATTTCAGGGTTTATAGATCAGGTTCCCGGAATTGTTACTGTCTGCTGTGCTTGCTCTCTAGTGACAGTCTGGAGCATCAACATGCGGGATTTATTGTCTGGGGTTCCACAGTCTTGACTGTGGATCTTTTCTCCCCAATTTATGAAGCTGTTTCTTTTCTTTCTTCACTAGACTAGATTCTACAGAAAACTCAGGTGATCCCTCTGCTCAAGCGATAGTCCATGGCTTAAGGACAAAAGATTAACAGTTCATCAGGAATTTAAAATACATGCTGGTCTCAAGGAGGTTAACACCTGTCCCATGTGACCCACATGAGATGCCAAAGTTGTGGTTTTGGCAAAGAAAAAAGGGGCCTGAAGAACCATATATGGTGCAGAGTTACCAGAGGAGTGGTGTCCTGGGGCTCCTGGTCTAGAGCTGCCAACCAAGCCTCATGCTCCTCACCCCAAATATTTCTAGAGCCTCTGTGAGACCCTCAGCCTCTCCCAGGGTCTCTCAAGCTCAGAGGCAGCACTCAGCAGTTGGGTAGGGTCACCCCTGACCCATGAGAAGAAGCACAGATTGTCCCATTGGTGCTGAAGCTCCAGTCACCAACACCCCCTGTGCCTCTCCCCTCAGCCCCTGCAGGTGCTGAGCAAGGAAGGGACCTTCCCTGGATCCTGAGCTCCCTGGTCAGACCACATCTCTAGGAGTCCTGGGGCTCCAGGTTCACTTGACTAGTGTGTTCCATGCCCAGGTGAGAGCTGCTTAGATTTTCCTTTTTGAATCCAAAACAGATTTATTGGATTATTTTTATATCAGGAGGAGGGCCAGAAGGATGGTGACCCTGGGGCTCTGCAGGGATGGGTTGTCTGAAGCGTGGTCCTTGGCTGAGGTCTGGAGTCTGCTGCGGCAAGGGAGATTCAGCACATCACAGCTGTGACTCATCCCAGCCAGAAACACAGGGACTGAGAGGGAGTGAGGAGCAGCTGGAGCTCAGACAGTGGGAGGGTGGGACCTGCACTGTGCCAGGCCTAATATTGGACACACATCACTGTCCACTTGTCTATTTCCATAGAATGCATAAAGTGACCCTGGTGTGGCCTGTAGATGTGGGCAAAGGTTGATGAATTGTAACAAAAGCAACAGAGGCTCAGGTGGTGATGGAGGGACTATGGGAGCGGGGAGGACACAGGAGAACCCTGAACTTCTCCCCAATTTTCATGGATACAGAAACTACACTCAAAAATAAATTCTAAAATATTCCTGGGTGGAATACATGGAGAGGCCTATCTTTGCTGCACAACCCCTGATACTGCCTAATTCAGTTTCTTCATGTTTTAAATTATTTTCTTTATCATAGCAGTGAGCTCATTGCCTTCTGGGGCTGAGCTGAAGGGTCAGGGTGCAGAGGAGCCACTGGATCCTCTGACAAACCCCCGTTGCAATGCTCAGAGCCTGGTGCCTCTGAGCTCTGCACTCAGCAGGTGGAGGCAGCAAGAAGAACAGATGGGGCAGCCCAGACTCATACTTCTGCTCCCTGGGAGGTTTTTGTCATGGCCTGTATCACTGTGGGAGGGAAATGGTAGCCTTGTTGACAGAAATAAGTGGAAACATCTTCAGGCTCCAGGCTGCCGATGGTGAGAGAATAATCTGTCCTAGATCCACTGCCACTGAATCTCGAGGGGACCCCAGATTCCAAACTGTTTGCACGATAGATGAGGAGCTTAGGAGCTTGACCTTGTTTCTGCTGATACCAGTTTAAATAACTGCTAAAGTCCTCACTGGCCCTGCAGGTGAGGGTGACTCTGTCTCCAGGAGACACAGGCAAGGAGGATGGAGACTGGGTCATCATGATGTCACATCTGACACCTGCCATTGGAAACATAAAAAGAAATATCCTTATAAGTAGTGATGTTCCAAGAGGACTTTCCTGAGTAACCAGGCAGCACTGACCAGACTGTGATTAGTAAATTCCTAGTACTGTCCCCCGTTACCTGAGAGGCAGAGCAGCAGGAACCCAGGAGCTGTGAAGAAACACTCATGGCCATGCTGTGTCCTGACTGGGACTGACTCCTACATAGGATGTGAGCAGCCTCTTAAGAAGTCCTCAGGGCAGTGGGCTGTGCTATGGGCACATGCAAATCAGCAGGCCTGGGCAGGCTGGGCACAGCTGCAGGGCGGGCTCCTCCTGGTCAATCATCAACACAGGCTCAGTGTGTCCAAGTGTTCCAGGTCAGACCAGCGTACCTCAGATTTGCTTGGGGGAACATGGGTTCCCTGTGGCTCCACAGGACACAGTCAGCCCCCTGTGCTGTGAGGGTTAGCAAAGACCCACCAGAGCTTCATCTCAGCCAGAGTCCAATAAACTTAGAAAAGAATGAAAGGAATATTATATGCCACATATATAATATTTAGGAGATAATTTATATGGATACACCTGTGTTTACTGTGCATCTCTAATGTGGATATATGTATGGACATAGATATGCCATGACTTTTGATTTAATGTGTGATTTTTTTTCTTTATTACTTTGTCAGTTCTGCTGATCTACACAGAGTCTCTTAGATGCCAGAACAGCAATCAGCTATACCCAAATCAGCTTCATTTATATACAGTGATTCTATAATTTTCCTGGGGTGCTCTTGAACCTACAGTCCCCTTCTTTCAGTCTTAAGACATCCAGGACTATAGGTGTGTGCCACCCTGCCCAAGGGACTCTAAGTTCAGACATCCTAAGCCTGGGTAGTTAAAGCTGGCATTTCTTGCCCAAACCCATGGCTGCCTCTCCACTCTCAGGACTGAGCATGAGCACTATGAAGTTCAGGATCTGTACAGGGTCCTCTTGCTGCCTGGAAAAGTGACCTTCCCATTCCTCGTGATACTGGGTGACCCACAGGGCTATGGTTACAGGTAGGAGCAGGTGTCATACAGATGGGCAGTTATTCTTGATCCCAAGGGGACAAAAGTACTGTGTCTAGAGTTGGGCAAGGGCAGCTCCTCCCTGATGGCTTCCCCCACACAGGATGAACAACTGGCTCAGTGACTGCATGGTCACAGGACAAATGCACCCACAGTGGCTGCTGGCCACTCCTCTGACTAGACAGACAAAGGTGCCTCTGGCAGGTCACAGCTGACATGATGCAGGTACTCTGCTTGTAGTGGACGATGGTAGCCATGAGTACAGCCCTGAACACCTGCTGCTCTCCTTTCTGGTCTCTGAAGACCACCAGCCAACATCTTTGACTCTCTCATGAGAATCCAAGAGGTGGACTCAGAGGCAGGCCAAGGACCAGGATGTGCAGGAGAACAGGGTTGTGACCCATATGAGGACAGCCATGTAGGGAGTGAGTACTGACAGTTGAGAACTCAGAGTAGGAGGGGACAGGACAGAGAAGACCAAGCAGGAGGGCAGAGGAGAGACACTGGAGGAGCCCAGGATCCAGGGAGAAGGGATGGGAGGGGAGGGAGGATGTGACTTCAGAGCTGTCCCCAGCCTGCTTCCCTGAGGGTCCTCAGACTGTCAGCAGCCCTGTGCATAAGCAGCATCTGAGTGGAAGTTTGTCCCCTAGTGGGGGCAGGAAAAAGTTCACATTTGTTAAATGAAGTGTGGCTGCTGGTGCCAGAATGACTTGTGTCCCTGCCCCACAGCCCTCCCAGGCAAGCAGGGTGTGCAGAGGGCAGCAGGAGCCAGCAGGAGCTCAGCAATCAGGCCTGGTCCTGATGGTGCCAGGCTGGACCCTGCTAATACTCTTGCTGAGTTGATAAGGGACAGTGACCTCTCTCCTGGGAGACAGAAAGAAAGACTAACATGAGTGAGACCCTGTGTGTTCTCAGTTTACCAGAAGTGAGTCTTCTCTCCATGTTTCTAATTGATAGTGAGAGGGACATCACTGGACCAAGGCAGGAGGAAGTACCCTGGGGGATCAGGTTGCAGGAAGTCTGGGAGGGATTTTACTACCATCCTGGCAGTCAGGAGGGCAGCACAGAACCTTAGTGTCTGTTTTGCAGAGTACAAGGGGTCATGACCTGGAAGTCCTCTTGGGCCTGAGCCCTCAGCAAGGAGCAACAAAGTATCTCTGTGGACATCTTGGCCATGCCCTGGACAGACTGTGCACAGAAGTGTCAATGCTTTGGCTCAGGCCTCCATGGCCTCCTCCAAGGCTCTGCACTATCCCCCCAGAGCAGATGGGCTCTGCAGCTGTTCCTGCTGCACCTGCAGGCTACCCTCTCTGGGGATGGTGCTGTGGCTGCTGTACCTGCAGGGCCTGGTAAGCCTCCTCCTCAGAAGAGTGGGCGGCATCCCCAGGACAAACACACACACAGGGGAATGTGCAAGTGATATCCATACAAACATGGATGTGTGTGTGTTCACAGGTGTGCTTAGGTGTAGAAGTGCAAACTGAAGTGTTGTGCTAAAAACACCTTCTCAGAAATTATTTTTCTCCTGTCTGCTATGGAATATTTTTGTGTTAAAAAGGGAAATCATCACCGTGAAGTAACCTAACAGTGTAAAATAGGTTATTTTCTTAACCATAACTACCACTATATTGTCCTGCGTATAAACTGTTTTTTTCCTTGAAGGATGTGTGTGGTATCCAGATGAAATAGTGACAATCTTGGTGAGGGTGAGACACAGGTAATTATATAAAAGTGAGGTTGTGGATATAGGCCTAATGCAGTGTGACTGGTGTCCCTATATGAAGGTGAAATAAGGTCTCAGAGACACCAGGGAAAGCCATGTGACAAGGAGGATGGCCACCTGAGAGCCAAGAAAGAGCAGAATGACCTGCTGGTGCCTTGATGTCTGCCTGAGATCCCACAGTCCTGAGAAAGTCCATTTCTGATGTGAAGCTTCCCAGTGGGGTTCCCTCTTTATGGCAGCAGAGTGATCACAATGCTGGATGCAGGAGCAGAATTCAGTCCTGAGGGACATTGTATCCTTTGTTAGGGTATTCTATAGGACCACTGGCACAGCACCTTCGACAGAGACAGGACCAGGAGATCCAAGGAAGCAGAGGCTGCCATCTCAGGCTGAAGGAGGCTGAGGAGACCTGGCTCCATAGCAGCTAGGGAGTCTCCACTGGATCATTTGCTACAGAAGACACTAGGGGGAGACTGGGCACATGTGAAATGCCATGGAGATGGGAGAGGACAGGGCACTAATGTCCATGTCCTTTTCACAGGTACACTGCAGTTATGTGGGGAGAACTGTCTGTAGGGAGTCCTGCTGAAGTTTGGTGTGTGGCCTCAGGTCTTCACCTCACTCTCACATGACCCCAGGAAGGAAGGACTGACTTCTCCATCCTGAGGGCAGCTATTGGTCAGAATCCATGTGAAGCACTGATTTCCACCTTCTCTTGTTTAACTGGTAGTCAGAGTCCTCAGCTCCTGAAGAGCTGGGCTCTAGACCATGCCCATCCCCTCTCTGGAGCCATGACTATGAATGTGAGAAACCACGAGTCTGAGTCATAGACACCAAAAGCTGGGCCACTTACCTGGGAGACCCTGTAGGGTGGGCACCTTCTCCCACCTGGATGAGGGGCATGGATCCTGGTCTATCTGCTGCCCATCAATGGTCAATGTGAAACCACACTTTGGGGACCTGCAGCACAATCTTTTCCTCTACTGGAGAGACCAACCTGCCCAAAGCACATTCTGTGTGCATCTTCCTGTGGGGTTATGTGGAAAGCCACTCTTAATGACCCAAGCCTTCCAGTCCTGAAGCAATCACTACATTTCATGGTGACTTGGGCATTGTCCCAGGAAGTAGAAAGTGTCTTCAGGTGTAGGCATGTCTCCCATGGGGTTGAGCTATGCTCACCTGTTCCTTTGTAATCCTATCCCTTTGCCCTGTTTGGAATAGAATGTTCCATGAAAATGCCCTTTGTGTGTCCCCTTCTCTTGCTCTGCCCTTGGTGTGGCCTTCCTAGGTTTTAGTCAACCTGCTGACAGCAGACATCAGGAAACTAGACTCCACTCTCTTAAACCTGACCCCTTTTGTCATTTGAATGGCTTCTCCTCAATAAAATGGATCAGCACAGGCTCACTCTCTCTATTTCCATAGACCACTAAGATCAGAAGAGCCATCACAGAACCCAAAGAAAAAGATATTTCTCTGTTTCTATGTGATTATTTTGTGCCAGTCCAGTTCACCTGGAGTGACCCTGAGTGTTTTAATCATAAGGAACATGACAGTGTTACCTGCCTGTGATTGCACTGTGTGGGGATAGGACATGACAGAGGGGAGGGGATTTCAGCCACTACTCAAAAATAAAGTCCCTGAGTCCTCCCTGGTCATTATTGCTCTATGTCCATGAAATCCACAGAAAGAAAGGCTGAAAAAGTGTGTGCACAAGAGTTCTGCAGGTAACCTTGGACTGACCCAGGCCTTCCTGTGACCCACTTGTGGTTCTTAAGAACACATAGTGTGCTAGGTGCAGCATCCTCTGACCCGGGGAGCTGGCAGACAAGCTAGAGAAGTCCCCACACAGAAGCAGCTGGACTTTCATACTTTGGCATATGGAGTCTTGTTGCCCAAGAAATAAAAGCCTAGATGGCAGCTCTATGAATCCTCTTGCCTGTGGTTCAGGGGCAGGGATTAGGTTGGTCCATTTCCTCATGAAAGTACTTGCAGAGATTCATGAGGAGTGGTCTCCTGGGACTTGTTCCTCTAGTGACCCGAAATCCATAGACTGCCTGTTCTGGGAACAAGAACCTTTTCTATGAAAGCAATTAACACCAATCAGGGGCTCACTGCCCGGTGCAGGTGCACACAGAAGTCTATATGGTGACATCAGTTTTTAGAAAAAGAAAGTCTGAGCTGTGAGGTGAACTAGCGAGGAGGTCACAAGCAGGAACCTCAGATCATTCCCCACTATGGGGCAGCAGTGAAGTTTGCAGACAATGGAGAAGCTGCTTGTTGGTTAGATAGTGAGAAATGTATTGGGATACTTTTACAAGGGTGTAGAAGGTCATTGTCATCTTCACAAGTCACATGCTTCCTCTGAGAAGGGTGTCAAGGTCAAAATAAAGGATCATGAGTTTGTGATGTAACAAAAGCTGACTCCTAATCCCAGGCCTATTGTGGAAAAACCTGTTTCAAGTGGATTCTGAATGGTGTTTCTGAAAAATGCCTGAAGCACTTTGTTAGTGAATTTATGTTCAGGTATGTCCTTGTTTTATCTGATTTCAAAATTTCCATTTTTGGGTCCTAGCAAACAGAAAATTTCTTGTTTGTTGGAGGAAAAAGAGACACAAAACACGTTGTTAGGATATCAGGTCCTGTGAATGGGAACAGGGCACTGACACCAGGAGAGCCTGAGTGTCCACAAATCTCCACTTTCATGGAGCCCTGAGCCCTGCTCTGGGTTCAGGAGATGCCATGGCTGGATGAATTCTGCTGATTCAATGCTGGAAGGAGCTGGACCCTCATATTCCAGGATCACAATACAGAGAAGTGCCCCCAAGGCCTTATCCTGGAATGCAGAGGAAATGCCCTGTAAGCAGGACCTGAGAAGAACTGCTGCAGCCATCATTAACAGGCCCTGTCCTGGACATAGGAGGCCATCACTGGGTCAGGAAGAGAGGAGAAGAATGCAGGAACCCGGGCACAGGATTGGGCTTGTGTAGTCGCTATTAACCCTGAGCATAGCCCTGGGTGTTTATGAATCTTCCTGACTCTCCATTTTCTCCTGCTCACCTGCAGATAACAGCAAGCACTTCCCATAGTGTTTAGTCTCTGCCATTTACCTGGAGAAGCAAAAGAGGGCCTAAGGGACCAAGCATCTCTCCTACACGAATGAAGCTGTGTTTCTGTCTCCTACACTCTCACTTCCATGGGGCAGGAAAAAACAGAGAAAACTGCAGAAGTCTGATTTTGTGTCACTGGAGAGAACAGTTATGTACTAGGCAGAAAGAATTGAATACAGATTGCAGCTGTTATTTCCCCCTGGAATCATCTGGGATGCTCTGGTGGCCACTGTGGCCTTACTGAGTGCAATGAACTACACCATTCTAGCTCCAGGATGCTGATGGTCATGGGGAAGTCTCTCCATGACCCACTGACCATAAGCCAGGCTGGGACACCACTGGGCCTGCAGGATGCAACACAGATGAGGCCTGCAGGTGTCAGCCAGGGTTCTGATGGTGCCAAGGTCACTAGCTGCCCACACTCCAGCTTGCTGTTCCCCTGGAGACAGATGAGAGACTCACCAAATCTGTGTCAGCAGTTTATCATTTGAAACTGGAATTAGAACTAAGACTGAATCATTTCTTGTTCACTTTAGGTCTAACCATGGTCTACACAGTAGAACCAGATCAATGCAGTATATTGGTTTCTGTCACTTGGCTTGCTGAGAGGGATTCTCATGGAATCCCCATCATCCAGCTGTGACAGCTTCACCACAGCTGCACAGTATCCACCCAGTGGCCTGGCTGTCATGGTGGGCCTGAGTCAGACCATCAGGTTTGGGAAAGACCTGTCCCACAGATCAAGGACATGGGTGGAGTTTCCTACATATGCCCTCACCTCACATTCCACATCAGTGAAGCTCTGACACTAGCAGCACTCTTCTTACAGGTGTGACTTCTAGTTAATCAAGATGATCCCTTGACCACTGAATATGACACCTCTGTTCTGGTCAGGATGTCATTGTCTCCATTGTGAAAGTGCTCTTCACAACTGTCAGAAGAGCAGCTTCACCGAGACCACAGGATTCAGCCTTTATTTCCCTCCACAGCCTCACTGGGCTCTGGGTGTCTATTCACTACCTGGTCTCAGCTCTTGAATCCTATCTATTTGTCTTGATCTGCAATGAAATATCTACTGGACTGTCCATCACAGCCACCAGAGCTGACCTCTTTACCCTTCTCACCACCTACATTCAGACCATCACCTCAGGAAACCCTCACAGGCCATATCCAAGCCTTCCTGCTCAGAGGACCCTTGTTTTATCTTTTAACCTTCTCTCTAATATTTGTCAAATGACTCACAAAAGGGAAAAACCTACCACCTCCAATTAGGGTCTGCTGCACTAGAGTTCCTTCAGCTTTCTCTTTGAGTGTCTCTGGAAATGTACAAAAAGCATATTTCCTAAAGCAGTGTTTTAGAAAATAGAATTTTTTTAATCAATTTGGGGTTAATAAATTTATTTAATTTTTTTTTAATTTTAAGGCATTATAATTGTACATAATCTTGGTCCATGGTGTTCCTGTTTGTATGTGCTAATGATCAAACATTGTAATGATGGAAAGTAGAAAACAGGTTGAAGATCCTTTTTCTAAATGTGGGAACCTGGAAGTGTTTCTTCAGATTTTGGAAACTTTTCATCATTTACCAACTGAGCATTCCCATACAAAAATCCTAAATCCACTGGCATCCATCCAAAATGATTAAGATTTCTGAGCTTTTCAGATATGGGATGTTAGGACTAGAGAGGCTCGGCTTGCCCTAGAATAAGGTGCAGTAGAAGAGAGTCACCCAGAGCACTCAGGATGTGACTCTGGATAGTGGGAGCATTGCTAGGTGGACTCTGTGTGTGAGGCACGTGCTGTGTGCTGTGGTCCTCTCTCTCTCTCTCTCTCTCTCTCTCTCTCTCTCTCTCTCTCTTACATTTTTTATTCAAAAAAGATAAATGACAGTGGAATCCATTACAATTCATATATATATATATATATATATATATATATATATATATCACAATTTTTCACATCTCTGGTTGTATATAAAGTATGTTCCATTCTATTTCCTAATATTTCTAAGACAAGGTGACATGTTGGCTGTGGCCTGTCTGCCACCTACTGGTCAGTCTTAGGCATAACATGGTTAGGGTTTTAGACTGGGACCCAGGAGGCTTCCCTGCTAATCTTCACTATTGCTCAGGGAGCTGACCCTATTGTATCCATCACTGGGACAGATACTGTAAGGAACACAGATGTCCAGCTCATATCAATAATCTTTCTTGTAGCTGAGGACGAATGACTAACAGACAACTAGGGATTCAAAAGGGATAATTGAGAAGAGGGTTAAGTGATAAACTCTGTGTGAATGTGAGAGGCCAAGGCTGTGGCTTCAGAGAGTCTCCTGAGGATGCAGGTGTGTAGGCAGAGTGGGGGAGCCCAGGCCTCCTGACCTTCCTGTCAGTGCAGCCTTGTTCCTGCCCTCTCAGAAATATCCCTGGGACAACTCAAGACCATACTACCTGTGCCTACTAAGAAGGCCCAGAGGTTACACAGGCTTGTGACCAACTGCTTGGAAGTTTGTGCTCTTATCTACAACATCAAAGATGGTCAAACCAACCTTTCAGACCAACATGGGCCACCAGTCACCAGTGTGTATGACCACTTGAGACACAGCAAGTGCATCTAAAAGATTCAATTTAAACTTTAATTTCCTTTTAAATTTGTAGTCACTCAAGGCCAGTGTTCACCACATGGGCCAGCATAGTTCTAAAGTAACAGTCAGGAATGTCATCAAGACCCCCAGTGAGCTGGTTTATAAGCATATGCTCTGCCCTGTGCTGCCATAAGAGTGATGGACAGTGGCATCCCAGTCCCCTGGTTGTTTCATCAAGGTGACATGGCTGTCAGACTCACTGCTACTAACACACTGAAGCAACCCCAGAGACCTTCAGATGCAGAGACTGTGACCAGGGCTCTCTCTGGGAGCTCCATCCCTCCCAGCCAACAGGCAGAAGGCAGATGCCCACACCCACCAGGGCTGCTGGCAACATTTTCCCCAGAGAAGTCCACACACCTGGACTCCTAAAGCATCATTCCTGGGTGAAATCTTGGTTATGTACACTTCCTTATCCACCTGCATCCTCCAGGCCCTGTAAACAAACCTAGGGGATTAAAGAAAAGGAGTCATGAAGTGCTAGTGACAATCCACCCCAGGATCAGAGTCCACTGGACATGATTTCCAGGGACCCTTGGCCCCTCTCTGCCTTCACTACTGTGTGCTGCCCCCCACCACCAGTGGCCACATGCAGAAGAACACCCTGAAGAGTTTCTTGTCTACAGTCATTGCTAGAGCAACAGGTGCTTTCTTGCACATTGTGAAACATGCTTTGCTGTTATGCTTTTTTCTTTCCTTAGATAATTAGTTCTAAGTGGATTTTAGGCACTCTTCTGAACCTTGGTTTCTACATAAAATGAAACACAGTTTTCAGCTACATGTTAGCAGTGTAGGAATTGGAATTTCTCCACCATGTCTGGAACCTGAAGCCACACAATATTCTGCTGCTGAACACTCTCTAGGCAGAAATGGAGGGACCAGAAACTCATGGTGTTTGGGGTTCAGCTGTGGAGTTTCTCTGTGGTTCAAGAACAACTTGATTGAACATTTCAAGTTACCATCAGGGCTTTGTAATAAATAAAATATTCCAAAATATTGTATTTCTAATTAGGAGGAGTGAAGAATGCAGGGGAGTTGGAGATATGGAAATTAACCAGTTAACATAGGCCAAAGCAAAAAAATCTGCTCCATACTCTTGAGTGTTAGGTGAAATCACTTAATAATACTAATACTAATAATAACAACAACAACCAACCCTGAGGACATTCAATCTTAATGACTGTGAAGCTTCTGTCTGTGAACTCCTCTTAATGCATAGCAGCAAGTGTATCCCTAGGAATGCCCACTTAACCTGAAGATTGTTCCTATATGTGTCATTTCACCATTTTATCCACAATGTTTGCCATCTCACTGTGGACAATCTATGCCTTCCCTACCTGAACTTTCATTCCAAAATGTCCTTGGTTTTCAGGGTGAATGGACCTGTTTCCATGTGGGACGGAGCCTGGCCATTAGCCACAACTGGAGCATGTTGCAGCATGTGGTGATTTTTTAAAGAGTCTCTGGAGAGGCAGGTGTTCTACTTCATAATTTTTTTCTTTTTTTCCAAATATTAGAGAAACTAGAGCCTCCAGAGTTTTGGGTCAATAGACAATGACCATTTTTTTCCCTTGGGCATCTGCAGGGTCCTTGGGACACATCAGGAAGACAGAGTGATGTTTGCAGATAGAAATGGCCTCAAGTACTCAGTTTAGATCTCAGCTTATATTAAAATGCCTCATAGGGCTAGGGTGGGCCTGCAGGGATGGTGGAGGGAGGGGGGCCTCCATATCTCTCTATTTTAGGTGTTTCCTGTATTTTATGAAGGCTGAACCTGTTGATGACAGGAAGATTCAAATGCTTACTTACAAACTGCACTGAATTCAGTATCTGAGGCCTAGGAAGGGAGCATCTATGCTCCCCACAGTACAGTGTGTGATCCCTAATAAGCCTCCACAGTCCTTCACCTGGTACCCACAGGGGGTAGATAGGGCCCATCAGTGGTCATTCTACCTGGTGGCTGGATGCTCAGAAGCTTCAGGAGCCCTGAGAGCCCTGGCTGATGGCACCTCAGGAACCTCACTGGAAAGGCTGTGTGGGTGGATAATGGGTCCTTGTGTTGGACGATGTGGGTGACTGAGAGCCTCCTGTTGAGCACAGACCAACTGATTTGTATCCACTTGGAATGTCATTATTTCCAATCAGGGAAATTTTGAATGATCCAATCTCAGTTTATTTATTCAATTATTTTTTTAACAATTTTGTCTGTAGACTTGTATTTGTTTTTACTCTTGGGTGTGACATTCTATCAAAAGAAGCCTTCAATGTCACTGAAGTGCCCCCTGCTCTTTTCAAAGGCACAGTGAGAGGTGACCCCTGGATTTCCCCAGTGCTATCTCCAGTCTCCCAAGGAATCCCTGACTCAGGCCATGGAGGGACATTGTCCAGTATAAGCATTTGACAAGGTCAAGGCAGACACACCCCAAATCCAGAAATAACTCAGAAAAAAAAACATAGTGCCTGGAGCAGCCAAGATGCCCTGCTCTACCTCAGGCCCAGGGCAGTGGAGTGGCCAACCATGGACTGAACATTGAAACCATGAGCACCAAGTAAATGTTCCTCCTCTGAATTTGTGTTTCTCAGGTCTTTTGGTCACAGTGTGAAAAGTTCACCATCACCCTGGGCCACCAGCTCTCAACCCCATTCATAAGTGTCATTCCTGAAGGACATTTGCCATTAACACTGCCCAGGCCTTTTTTCCTGGAGGGTTGCTCAGAAGGGACCAAGAAGAGTGAATCCTGTGCAGCCCCAGAACCTGTGCTAAGACCTGTGCCCACAGGGAGAACAGAGGAACCTCTAGGAGGGGTGAGCACTGAGGGCACTTCCACCCTCACCCTGGATTCCCAAAGAGTAGAGGGTCTCCTGGGTAGAGGTTGACAACTTCTGTGGCAGATGACACTAATGGATGAGGAGTACCCCAGCACCTCCATGTCTAGAATCTGCACCTTCTCTTGCCAAATGTTAGAGTCTGTAAACAAGTCAGGATGGCGCCTGGCATTTCGCCAGAGAAATGTTAGAGTTCGTAAACAAGTCTGGATGGTGCCTGGCATTTTGCCAGAGGGAGTGGTTTGTGAAGTAACGCCAGCGAGCCATTAAGTGTGGGGATTCCTTATTGGTTGACTGCTGTATGTAGTTTATGCTAATTAAGATAAGCTGTGTGGAATGTATAAATACCTCTGTTGTCCTACAATAAACGGCTTCCACTCCTGCTGTATCAACATACACAAGTTGTTCGTCACCCCCCGGTTATTTTGCTGCAGCCAGACTGCAGCAGCCAAATGCCCAGGGCTTTGAAAGACTCACCAGAAATAAATGGCAAATGTTTAAGGTGAGGAGTGTGATAATTAGAAAATTTTATGATGCTTAGCAGCTCCCAGGGGCTCTCAGGCCCAGGGCCAGCACTCAGCAGTTGGGGAGGTGTCACAAAGGGATCCTGGGGAGCAGCAGGGAATGTCCCAGAGGTGCTGCAGCTCTAGGTGCCACCAGACACTGGGCTTCTCTCCTCAGCTTCTGCAGGTGCTGAGCAAGGGAGCGACCTAACCCTGGCCCCTGATGACCCCTGTCAGAACCCCACCTTCTCTATAGGAGTCCTGGGGCTGCAGGATCGCCTGTGACTAGAGTATTCTCTCCCCAGGTGAGAGTGACTTATATTTTTCTTTCTTAATCAAAACAGGTTTATTGGATTATTTTTTGTATCAAGAACAGACTCACCTGGAGGTGGACCAGGAGGATGGTGACCCTGGGGGCTCTGCAGGGGAGGATGTGTCAGGAGTTTGGTCCCTGGCTGAGCTCTGAAGTCTACTGTGGCTGGAGAGGTTCAGCACATCACAGCTGTGACTCATCCCAGCCACTAATATAGGGACAGAGGATATGGAAACAGGAGGGGGAAGGGTGTCCAAGGTCACCGACACAGGACACTCTGTAGAGGTCAAGTTGAAGAAGAAAATAGATTATTTTGTAGCCCCTAGAAACACACCAGAAAGTCACTTGTGAAGGGGGAAAAAGAGGATGATAAGTAAGGAATATCAGGCACATTTATGCCTTTTTAGTATTTGTAATATTGGCTCTTCTGGCTGGGGACTGTGGTCAATTAACTAGTGATTTTTATTTGAATTATATTGAAAAGGTTATCCATTACTGTAGGCCTGGTTGATTTTGCACACTGCAGAAGTAAAAAAAAAAAGATATCTATATATATTTTTCAGTAAACAATATTCTTCTGAGATCTTGGTCTTTGCTTTTGTTGTCCTTTATTGGTCATGGGTATCCCATCTCCCAACTCAGATGCATCTCCAGATGCACCTGTGCCTTCTCTGATCCACAGAGGGGAAGAGCCACACCCTCCACACCCCATTCACCACAGCAGACCCACATGTAGTTCATCAGGGTTGAAATAATTCTGCCCATTTTCACTCCTGCAGCCACTGTTTCCTTCATGGCTTGGTCCCCACAACCACAAGGACATCAAAGCCTAGATCACACACTGGTTCAAGCGCACTTGACCTCATGTAAGGGCTGTAGCTTGTTCCAGCAAACTCTGCCATGAACCTGAAAACCCTCAAACATCAGAGAATGTCTGGGTTTTATATTGAAAAAATAATGGTGAATTCCATTAAACTTCAGGAACAATTACTTTCACAGTTGAAAAAATAGCTATTGGGAAATGGAAAAGATGGTTGCAAGAGCAACAATGATTTTTTGAAGTGATACAGAGATAGCTTGTGTGTAAAATATTGATAAAGTTTTAATGTACCCCAAATAGAGGAGGGAGAGACACAAGGAGGGTTGTGCTTTATGCAAGGGTCAACCTTGGGAAGGCCGTTGGGACTGAGGAGCAGCCTCAGGACCAGGTGACTTATTTCAGCTCTCTTTCCTTGAGTTTTGATCTGAAGGGAGTGGGAAGCCCTCTACATGGACCTAGAGTATGTGGAGCAGAACTTGAAAATATTGTGTTTCTACTCCAGTGCACAGAGCTCACACACATGCACACCTGGTGTCCGATAGAAGCTGCCCCTCACTCAGCGTATTTTCATATTTGAATTCAATACTCATGGCACAATTCCAGGCTCTATGCTGAATATCATCTTGAAAAAGTGAAAGAGTAGATAGAAAACACTTTATTCTAAGATGCAGATTAGACCTCTGGGAATCAGCAGATTCAGAGCAAAGTTATAATTCATGTACAGAGACCAGGTGTCCATACCAAGTTTCCCTCTTACACTACACCTCATCATGACCTCACTCCGAGAACCATGAGGATTGTCCTCAGCAGTTAATGACAAGGGGTGGGGGGGCATGGAGAGGCTTTGACTTGACTGCATTAGCATCAAAAGATGGTACAGGTAAGGTGACTGCCCCCACAGTGTAGCCAGAATGATGAGTGGCTCTGATATATTTTATCAAGCCCATATTTAAGAAGGGTGTATGGTCACAAGCTCTGTGTGGAAAGATGTGTGTCCTTGTCAAAGATGTATGCATGCATTCCTGGAAAGCAGGTTGGTTCAGGGCATGGAGGGAGAAGACAGAAAATCAGAGTCCATGTGATCCTGAGAAGATATACACTAGTCAAAAGCAGAGGAGAGCTGTCTTCAAATGAAGATAGAAGAAACAAAAATAGGGAGGATATTTTAATTCCTATCCCTGCAAACAGGGCTCAGCAGAGGCTGCAGCTTTGCTGTGGCAGGCTAGTGACAGAAAGAGGAAAGGGAAAAGTCACAGTGTGGATTTCTTAGTTTTCTGCTCCATGAAAACTTCCCTCAGTTCATGTGCCATGTGTGGTATTTGGTTACAGACCAAGAGTCACTGTTTTAAGAAACAAAACTTTGTGCTAGAATCAAAACAGTTTTGTTGATGTCATTGCATGTGCACTTCTGTAGACTGTGCTTTGGTTTCAACATCAGGTGACCCCCTACACCTACTGTGTTAATGCAGGAATATTCAGAGGTGAAATGACAAGACTAGGAGAACTGGGGTTATTCATCCCTTCCTGGCTGAGTGGACTAACAGGGTGGTGACTGAGGGCAGGGGCAAATGGCTGGAGGAGGTAGTCACTAGGGATGAGCCCTAGAAGGTGCATCCTCCTTGAGGCCCCTTCCCCTCTCTCCTTGCACTTCCTGACCACCAAGGGTGAAGCAGCTCTTCTTCCCCACACCCTTCTTCCCTGAATTTCTGCCCACCTGGGTCCAGAGCAATGGGGTAAGCTGACCATGGACTGACTTTCTGAACCAATGTACTTAAATAAACTTTTTCTCCTCTAAGTTAGATGACTATTAGAATTTTGTCCCACTGATATGAAACAGACCATGAATACTTAAGAGGGTTTGTCTTGAATTCAGGCATCAGTAGGAACTAAGTGCTTCCAAGGAGAATGTGCTTCCTGGGCCTAGAAGGATAAGAAAAGTTTCTTAAGGGCAAGCTGTGGCCCTTTGTAGACCAGAAGTCAAAGCACTGGCACTAAATAGGAGCTTGCTAGATATTAAGAATTTTAGGCCTGTGAAGGGGCCCAATACCAGTAATATCCAGGTAAAAAGAAAACATTATTCATTATATGAAAACCTGGACTGACTCATGTGAATGAGAAACTTCAGTCAGTTCACATTAACACTGAGTTGAAATGTATCTAAGGATTATATGAATGGGATTTTAAAGGAGCCACCATAAAAGTGCATCAAGGAGCACTTGCAAATGTGTTTGAAAGAAATGAAAAACAATCAGAAAGCAGCAATAAGAGTATTGAAACTATACAAAGGCAAGGCAAAGAATGAAAGTTTCAGAACTGAAAAATTCATTCACCACAATGAAAGCAGAGGTGAGCTGAGCAAGTGAATGGAGCAGACAGAGGAAGGAGGCAGCAGCAGGGACAGCAAAGGTCACACCCAGCTACAGAATCCTGGGAGAACCCCAAGAAGGCAAATGCACAGAGACTCAGAATGAACCAGGAGGTGCCTCTCAGCTCCCCTCACAACCACACTGCCATCTTCTGAAGACAGAGACAGAATCCTTAGCTTTATGGGATAAGCAACTAGAATCAGCAGAGAATTTCTCCCCAGAAAACAGGGAGGACAAGGGAAAGAACACACTTTCAAGTGCTGAAGGACAATTCTGTTGACCTAGAACTCTAGATCCAGGGAAATGTACTTCAGAAATCAAGGTAAAATCAAGAGCCCCTCAGGTGTAGAAAAACAAAGAGAATAATACATAGCTAACCCCAAAGTGGGGGCAAAGTGCTGTATAAAGAAGTAAAGTGTGAGAGAAACATGGATCTTGGAACACAGGATGGAGAAGGACCATAAAGGGAGGACAGATGACAAACACTTGACAGCTGGGTCTGACCACTGCACATTGTGTACATCTGTCCAAACATCATTGTGACACCCCAGGTCACCAGGGAAATGCAAATTAAAACACATGAGAAAACATCTCCGTGAGGGAATGGCCAAGACACACTATGGACACATATCACTGTCCATTTGTCTAATTCCATAGAATGAAAAAAGGGACCCTAGAGTGACTATAAACGTAGGAAGAGGCTGATGAATTCTAAGAAATGCAATAGCATATGATAGATGCTGATGATGGAGGGGCTCTGGTAGAAGAGGGAACACTGGAGAACTCTGCACTTCACCCCATTTTTCTGGGACTTAATAAAAATAAATTCTTAAAATATTCCCATGTAGAATACATAGAGAAGCCTAGCTTTGCTACACAATCCCTGATACTGCTTAATTCCATCTTTTCAGGTCTTAAATTATTTTCTTTATCATTCCAGGGAGAATATTGTCAAGGTTGCCTACTGGGGATGAACTGAAGAACATAGTCAGGGTGCAGAGGAGTCCCCCTGGATCCTCTGACTGACCCTCCTTGTAGTGCTCAAGGCCTGGTTGCCTCTGAGCAGTGCCCTCTAGCAGGTGGAGGCAGCAGGAGGAGCAGCTGGGGCAGCCAAGCCTCACAATTCTGCTCCCTGGGAGGTTTTGTCATGGCCTGTATCAATGTGGGAGGGGAACTCCAATTCTGTTGACAGAAATAAGTGGAAACATCTTCAGTCTCCAGGCTGCTGATGGTGAGAGTGTAATCTGTCTCAGATCCACTGCCACTGAACCTCGATGGGACTGCAGGTTGCAGATTGGATGCACCATAAATTAGAAACATAGGAGCTTGACCTGGTTTCTGCTGATACCAGGGTAAATTATTGTAAATATCCCCACTGGCCCTGCACAAGACACAGGCAAGGAGGATGGAGACTGGGTCATCATAATGTCGCATCTGACACCTGCTTTTGGAAACATAAAAAGAAATATACTTGTAAATTGTGATGTTGCAAGAGGACTTTCATGAGTAGCCAGGCAGCACTGACCACACTGTGATCAGTAAATCCCCAGTGCTGTCCCTCCTTACCTGTGAGGCAGAGCAACAGGAGACCCAGGAGCTGAGCAGGGGCCCTAATGGCCATGCTGTGTCCTGACTGGAACTGACTCCTTCATAGGATGTGAGCAGCTTTTTATGAAGGCTCAGGGCAGTGGGCTGTGCTGTGGGCACATGCAAATCAGCAGGGCTGGGCAGGCTGGGCACAGCTGCAGGGCGGGCTTCTCCTGGTCAATCAACAGAGGCTCAGTGTGTCCAGGTGTCCCAGGTCAGACCAGGGCAGCTCAGATTTGCTTGGGGGAGCATGGTTCCCTGGGCACACAGGACACAGTCAGCCCCCTGAGCTGTGAGGGGTGATCTGTAGTCACTTTCTGGTTGAGGACAGGCTGTCCTTGTGTCTTAGCACAGTTCTGTGTTGGTAACCCTTGGAGGAGGAGGAGTCATTACAGAAGCAAAGGGGTAGGTAGTTTATACTTTGGAAGTAAAAACAGAAATAAAGACAGAAAGAGAGGAAGATGTGTAAACTCACTAAGGTGTTTGGGGTTTCTGGACATTGGCACAGCATGGGTAAGAGGCAGGGAGGTGGGACCCACCCCTGGACCCAGCCCTCCCTGCCTCAGAGTCCCACAGAGCACACTCTCCCATCATGATTCCCATCTTCTCCAGAACAACAGGTCTAAGGCCAACCAAGCTCTTCCTTTTAACTATCCTTTAGGAGAAGAATAATTTTACAAACAAGTGAAAGTACTATAGAAGATTAGAGAATACAGGGCTGGTGCAGCATCTTGGTTAAAACAGCAAAGATCCTGAATCTTTACATATCTCTGCTTTTCAATTATTACCACACGGCTTTTTCATTCTTAGTAATGCCTCATGAGCTCAAGAGGGCTGCAGTATCTCTGAATGTCATGCTTGCTGTCACGTCCACTAGCAACTTTTCCAGGAATAAAAAAGGATAAAATTCTTCAGTTTTCATTTTCTTAGAGTCATCAGAAACCTTTATTATCCCTTCCTTCCTTCCTTCCTTCCTTCCTTCCTTCCTTCCTTCCTTCCTTCCTTTCTTCCTTCCTTCCTTCCTTCCTTCCTTCATTTTTTCTCTCATTCTTTCAATCCATTCTTCCTCCCTTTGGTGCTGATGATTGAAACCAAGTTCTGGTGCATGCTGCACAGTTCTATGCCTCTGAGTCAGAACCCCAGCCTCTCCATCCCTCCCTCAGTTACACATCATTTCTGGGATCATGAATTGTGTCCCCCTCCTGCCCTTGTCTTGGAGGGCTCACCTGTTCCTACCACAAATAGCAGGATGGAACTGGTGAACAGTAAACTAAAGGAAAAAGGGGAGGTTTAAAAGCTTCATCCTATTTTAAATATCCCTGTGCTTGTGCTAAGTTCCTTAGGGAAGAGAGACTACAATAAAATCTTTACTGTGGGGCTGGGAAAAATACATTCAGATCAATTTTCTCCTTAGCAAGGTGACAACCTGCAGTTGGACACTTGTGGAAATGTGTGCAGAGCATCTGATGAAGGAAGGACTTTGCTGGTGACGTAGATGGGAGAAGCTGGGGCAGGAGCTCACACAGGCTGAGCTCAGGCTGGAGCTGCCTGAGAGCTGCAGGCTCTGGCCCTGGGCTCTGAAGAGGAGGTCTCCTGGACACATGGTGAGGACTTAGGGAAGCATAGGCCCTGCCCTCAGGCTGCCTGAAAGGGGAACCAGGGGAGGAAGGTGCTCCACACACTGGTGCTGAGCCAAGCAGGGAGGCCAGGGCAAAGGGAGATTCAGAGACCAGGAGTCAGTTCTCACCTGGCTCCAGACTCAGTGCTGAGCTCACTGACCCGCTAGACCAGAGAGGGGGTCAAAAAAGACCCCCAGAGCCTCTTCTCAGCCAGAGTTCAATTTGCTTAGAACTAAAAGGAATACTACCTGCCACATATGTAATATTTAAAAGTATAAATCCTATGGACACACCTGTGTTTTCTCTATAACTCTAGTATGAATATATGTATGAACATAGATATCGTGACTTTTTGTTAAACATGTAACTTTATATTTATTTATTACTTATTTATTTGTTTGTTTATTTATTAGTTTCTCAGCTGCAGTGATGCACTCAGGGTTTTCACATGCTAGGCCAGGATAAACTACACCCAAGTCGCCACCCTTTTGTTCACATACTATGTTCTACAATTTTTCTGGAGTGGCCTTGAACCTGCAGTCCTCCTCCTTCAGTCTCAAGGGGTATAGGATTATAGGCATGTGCCACCCTGCCCATGGGACTCTAAGTGCAGGCACCCTGAGCCTGGGCAGGTAAAGCTGGCATCTCTTGCCTAAACCCAAGGCTGCCTCTCCACTCTCAGGACTGAGCATGAGCATCATGAAGTTCAGGACCTGTATAGGGTCCTCCTGCTGCCTGGAACAGTGACCTTCCCATTACTCAGGACACTGGGAGATGTGAAGGGCTCCAGTGACAGAGAGAAGAAAGTGTCATAGAGATAGGCAGTTGTTCTGGGGCCCAAAGAGAATTTCTATGTCCAGAGCTGGACATGGGCAGCTCCTGTATGGTTACTTCACCTCACAGGGCAGAAGAGCTGGCACAGTGACTGCATGGCCACATGGAAAACCCTGCCACAGCTATTGGTGGCCACTCCTCTGACTGGAGAGATAGAGGTGCCTCTGGCAACTCCACAGCTCACATGACATAGGGACTCTGCTCACATTGGATCATGTTGGCCACACGTACATCCCCTGAACACCTGCTGCTCTCTTTTCTGGTCTCTAAAGACCACCAGGCACCACCTTTGACTCTCCCATGAGAATCCAAGGGGTAGAGTCAGAGGCAGGCCAAGCCCAGGATGTGCAGGAAAACAGGGTTGTGACCCATATGAGGATAGCCATGTGGGGAGTGAGGACTGACAGGTGTGAATTCAGAGTAGGAGGGGACAGGACAGACCAAACTCCAGGGACCTAGTCTTCATTCCTAGTCCTTCACTACATCTTTCAAGTGCAGTTCCCCAGCGAGGCATCTTCTCAGACCCACACAGATGCTGCTTCTTCTGGCTGTGTTAGAAGTATTCTTTTTTTCCAATTAATATTATAGCTCTCTCTGAGTCTTTCCTGGGTGCTCATTGCCCTACTGGAACAACAGGCAGTGAGAAAGGTGAAATGATTCCCCAATGGAAAGTGTGAGTGTGACAGGGAGTGGTGAAGTGGAGACAGCTACAACCCCAGGGTCCTTTTGAACTCTGATTTCCAGGGTCATCTTTGAGGGCTGTCTGCCATCCCTGCTATACACTGGCGCCCTCTTGTGGCCCTGTGTGAAGAGGCACCCTGTGGGTTTCCTTTCCACCTGGTGGTTTTAGAGTGCTGTGCACTGTCCTGCACATTTGAAATACTTTCTGTTAGTGTTGTGCTTGTTTAGATAGAAAAATCACATGTGATTTTGATGCACTCTGAAGGACTGAGGTTGTATTTGAAAATCATTCCTAGTGAGATGTTAGCTGCCCAGGAATTGAGATCCCGCACCGCATCTGGAGTTCAGATGCCACACAATATTTTGCCAGTCAACACACTCTAGGAGGCAGTGGAGGGACCGTAGTGTCATGTTGATTGGAGGACAGGCAATTGGGTGAATCTTTGTTTGAAGCACTTGTTTTGTGACCTCTTTCAGTCATGATCTGTGGGGTGTGATCAATGGAAATTGTGAGATGTCATCAATTTAATTATCAGGGCTGTAGGTTGCAGGGGAGATGAGGGAATCATCAGTTAACAGCTTCTGGACACAACCAGCAAAAGCATCTTCTGTATCCTTCAATGTTTGCTGAAATCATGAACACACCCCCAGGGGGACCTGGCCACTGAGTCCCACTCACCAGGAACCTTCTTGACTGCTCACTCCACACAATCCATAAGGACCAAGTGCTTGTCCTGAGGGACACTCTGTACCCCAGGGCTCTCCATCCTATGTAGTGTCATCCTCTCATTCATAGTCCTGTGGGCTCAGTGCAAATAATTCACCCTCTCCTTCCCCAATTTCCATTACAACAATACCATGTCAACTGGACGTGTTTCCTGCTGCCATGGAGCTTTGTCACTGGTCATTGCAGGTGCTAATTTAAGGACATGGTGCTGTCCATAAAAGGACCTCTACAAGCTCAATGCCCTTCATTTCAGTGAAATCCGTGTCTCCAGCACTTTGCTGTCACAGACAGTAGCCCTTTTTCCTGCCTCAGCATCTGCAGAACCCTTGGACTATATCAGGAGGACAGAGGTTAGGTTCACATGGAGAATGGCTCTAAAGTCCACAGTTCTGGCTGAGTCTCACTTTAGTCCACTGAATATCTTCCTGGGACCAGGCTGAGCCTGCAAGTATTGTGGAGGGAGGGACAGCTTCTCTCTTTCTACATCAATCACACCCTTGATATTATGATCACTTCAGCCAATATTAATGGGAAAATCCAAATACATTCTTGAAACTCTGTTAATTCTGTGACTGAGACCATAATCCACCATCAGGTGAACTGACATGTGTCCAATTCAATCAGTAGATGCTTTGTCAGGTCAGTGCCTCTGGGGCCGAGGAGGAAGAAAGTGAATGAGGTTTGATGGGAGCTCCCTGAGCCCTTTTACCAGAACTCCTAGTGCTCTTCATATCCTGGTGCCTCTAAGCAGTGTCCTCAGCAGGTGGAGGCAGCAGGAGGAGCAGCTGGGGCAGCCCAGCCTCACACTTCTGATTTCTGGGAGGTTTTTGTCATGGCCTGTGTCACTGTGGGAGGGTAATCCCAACTCTGTTGACAGTAATAAGTGGCAACATCTTCAGGCTCCACACTGCTGATGGTGAGAGTAAAATCTGTCCCAGATACACTGCCAATGAACATCGAGGGGACCCCAGATTGCAAAGTGTTTGCATATCTGATGAGGAGCTTAGGAGCTTGTCCTGGTTTCTGCTGATACCAGTGTAAACCATTGCTAATGCCCTGACTGGCCCTGCTGGTGATGGTGACTTTGTCTCCATGAGACACAGACAAGGAGGATGGAGACTGGGTCCTTGTGATGTCACAATGAAAACAAAAACAAATATCCTTTTGAGTAGTAATGTTGCAAGAGGACTTTCCTGAGTAGCCAGGCAGTACTGACCGCACTGTAATTAGTAAATCCCCAGTACTGTTTCTCCTTACCTGGGAGGAAGAGTA
This sequence comes from Urocitellus parryii, assembly GCF_045843805.1. Lineage (NCBI taxonomy): Eukaryota > Metazoa > Chordata > Mammalia > Rodentia > Sciuridae > Urocitellus > Urocitellus parryii. Next base: position 25,270,342 of record NC_135542.1, on the reverse strand, counting down.
GCATGATCCCAGGAGCTGAGCAGAGGCCCTCGTGGCCATGCTGTGTCCTGATTGGGACTGACTCCTGCACAAGGTGGGAGCAGCCTCTTAAGAAGTTTTCAGGGCAGTGAGCTGTGCTGTGGGCACATGAAAATCAGCAGGGCTGGGCAAGCTGGGCACAGCTGCAGAGCAGGCTCCTACTGGTCAATCAACACAGGCTCAGTGTTTCAAGGTGTTCCAGTTCAGACCAGGGCAGCTCAGAATTGCTTGGGGAGGGGGCATGGTTCCCTGGGGCCACAGAACAGATTCAGCCCCCTGAGCTGTGAGTGGTGATCTGTAGTCACTTTCTGGTGCAGGACAGGCTGTCCTTGTGTCTTAAGCACAGTTCTCTGTTGTTGAACCTTGGAGGAGGACAAAGAAGCATTACAAAATCAAGGGGATAGTTTATGCTTTGGAAGTAAAAAACAGAAATAAGGCAGTGTGAGAAAAAGATGTAAAAACTTACAGAGGTGTTTGGGGTTTCTGAACATTGGCACAGCATGGGTAAGAGGCAGGAGGACCCACCCTAGGACCCTACCTTTCCTGCCCAAGAGTCCCAGAGAGCACACTCACACCCATGATGATGCCCATTTTCTCCAGACCAGCATGTCTTAGGCCAGCCAGGCTCTTCAACTTAACTATCTTTTAGGAGAAGTAAGAATAATTTTATAAACAATAGAGATTTTACAAACTTTAGAGATTGAAGTTTGGAGAATTAGGGCATGGTCAGCATCTTAGTAAACACAGTAAAGATCCAGATTCTGTGTATAATTCTGCTTTACCAGTGCTACCATATGTGTTTTTAAGTCCTAGTAATGCCTCATGACCTCAAGAGGGCAGCAGTGTCTTTAAACATTATGTCCTCCATCAGGTCCTCTTGTAACTTTTCCAGAAATAAAGCAAGTAAAATGTCTCACTGTTGTTCTTCTTTAGACTTATCAAAAAGCATTCTCAATAACTGTCCACAATCTTTTTTTTTCTTTTCTTTCTTTTTTTTTCCCTTTAATTTCCCCCTTTGATGCTGATGACTGAACCAAGGCCTGGCGCATGCTGCACAGTTCTCTACCTCTAAGTGAGAGCCCCAGCCCCTCTCTTCCTCACTTACCCATCATTTCTGGAATGATCAGTTGTCCCGTGATACTTCATCCTGCCCTGGTCTGGGAGGGCTCACCTGTTCCTACCCCAAACAACAGGACAGAGCTGGTGATCAGTAAATTAAAGAAAAAGTGGGAAGATTTAAAAGCTTCATCCTATTTTAAATATCCTTGTGCTTGTGCTAAGTGCCTTAGGGAAAAGAGACAGCAATGAAATATTTACTGTGGGGTTGGGAAAAGTACATTCAGGTCAATTTTCTCCTTAGAAAGGTGACAACCTGCAGGTGGACAATTGTGGAAATGTGTAGTGAGCTTTAGATGAAGGAAGGACTTTCTTGTGTAGTAGTGTCATGGTGAGATCACAATAAATCAATCCATGGATCTGAAAGCAGGAGACAGGACATGTTTTCATGAGCTGGGGGGCCAAGGGGCAGGCACAAGTCAATATCCTTGGACCCCCTCCAGGGTTTGAGTCCACTTTTTATACCATAAGTAAAGAATGGCAGTACATTAATCACAAGTGGCTGTTGCTGGTTCAAAACCACAAACAAACATAACAGGATCTAAAATCGTAAATAGCAGGGAAGTGTGTCAAAATCACTCTAGTTGAGCACAGGTTAAAGAATGGTCACCAACATCTAGACGAGCATTCTCTGACAGGACACATGGCCCAGGAAACATGAGAAACACAGATAATAACTTTATATTGTATGAGAATCACCATTTTGTGCTGCCAAACTGCTGTGCCAGCCCCTGTGGATGGGCACAGAGGCCAGGATTCAGATGGGAGGAGCACTTCTTACAGGAGGTAGAGTCTCAGGGTAAAAATGGAGTCTGTGTGGTCATTGCCCATGTGTTTTCTTTGCCTGAGAAAGTTCTTGGATGCTCATTAACACCACTCCCTTGCTGTCCTCACAGTGCAACTCTGTGGTCCCTCTGCCTTCTGATTCTCCTGCCTTCAAATAATGAAATATTTCTTAACTAAAAATTATTAATATATGTAATAATTAACAAATATTTTACATCATCTATCAATATGGTTGGGCTTTTGAACTGTAACACAGTATTATGTTCAGTTACACTAATTTATACAACTTGAACTCACTGGAGCTCTTGAGGATCATCATTATTTTGGTTAAACTGCACTTTCCAATAGCTACTCTTCTCAGAAAGAAGTCTTCAGAAACCAGAAGAGAGCAAGGACCACTGCAGTCCCAGGAGGTAAACTAGACATCAGCACAAAACTGAACAGGGAATGAAGGGAAAGGTCATTACAGAGGACACCAGAGCCAGTTCATCAAGAAGCTGGAAATATAAGTGTATATGCACCCAACATTGGAGAACCTAATTATGGAAAGCAAACATTAATAGATCTGCAGGGAAATGAAGACAGCAACACAATCATATCAGAGCACATGGGTCTCCTACATTCAGCAGTGAATAGACAGGAACCACCATTGTAGACAAAGAGACCCAATGGACATCTACCAGACTTCATTTCCAACAGCAACAGCACACACATTCTTTTCAATCAAACATGGACCATTCTCTTGAGCATATGTTAGACCACTAAACATGTCATGGCTATTTAAGAAGACTGAAATCACCAAGTGTCTTCTCCTGACACAATGCCATAAAACGAGAGCTCAGTACAGAAGAATTGTGGCAAAATCAGAAATGGGTGCAGATTTTAAAATATGGGCCTGAAGAACCAAATGGCCAAAGAAGAAATTAAATAAAAGTTTTTGTGCTGAGAAAAATGAGAATACTAACAACACACCCGTGCCTATGGGGTGGATCAAAGGCTGTTCAATGAGGAAGGTTTATAGCAGTAGCTGCCTTCATTGAAAAAGGAGAGATGTCCAAACAGCTGGCTTTACACCTGGGGAGGAGGAACAGATGGACCAGCTAAGCCCAGTGTTACCATGAAGAACAGACGTTAAAAACATCAGAGTAAAATAGAGAGCTGAGAACAACAACAGAAAAGAAGCAAAATTAAATATTGGTTTTAGGAAAAGATAGATATAATTGGCAATTTTTCAATAGACTCAATTAAAAAGAGTCTCAAATGAAATTAGAAATAAAAGAAAATTTAGATCTAGTAAAAGCCATTCAAAGGATCATAAGAGAATAGAATTAACAGTTTTCTGCCAATAAACAGAATAACCTAGAAAAAATGGATAAAGTTCTAGCAGAGCCAACCAACAAGACTAAGTCATGGAGAAACAGACAATCTGAATAGAGCAATATAAAGAAGGAGATGGAGTCAGTAATTGAGACTCTCCCCTCAAGGGCTGGGGTGTAGCTCAGTGGTAGAAGTCTTACCTAGTTAATGACAGGCCCAGGGGCCATTCCATAAAACTTCAGGAAGAAAGGGAAAGAAGGAGAAAAAGAAATCATCTGTTAAAGAATATCTCAGAATTCGATGGCTTCACTGTTGATTTTATGAAATATTTAAAATATTGCACTGTTGGGATTGAACTTAGGGCTTCTTACATGCCAGCAAGTGTTCTACCACCCAGCTACATACCCAGCCCCTCAAATATTTTAAATAACAATTATTCTTGCTGCCCATCACAGTGGGCAAGTGTGTTTTCTTTGCCTGAGATCTCAGCTACTCTGGGGGTTGAGGCAGGAGGATTGTAAGTTTTAAGCCAGCCTCAGTAAAAGTGAGGCACTAGGCAACTCAGTGAGACCCTATGTCAAAATAAAATACAAAACAGGGTGGGGGATATGGCTTAGTGGTTGAGTGCCCCTGAGTTTCATTCCCCATACATCCCACCCAAAGAAAGTATTGAGGATTTTTAAACTACCCAAAATTGAAGAGTTTGGAGCACCCCCAAACTCTGGACATGTTTGACCTGTAGAATGCATGAAGGCTGCACTGCCCAAGAACCCAGGGCTGACCCTGCAGCACCGACCACCTTCTATGCTTGGAATGTGAAAACTGAGGCTGTCCACTGGAGATACAGAGACCACCTGCAGAAGAAGCACCCAGCCCACAGCCACACTCACCACCACACCTGTGGGCAGCCTGGCCCTGGCACAGCAGGGATCTAGACTGTGAGCAGCTATTTCTTGTGGGGAGGAGTGCTCTTTCTCTGGTGCTGTGCAGAAGAGCTCAGGAACATTGACAGAAAACAAAATAAAACAAACAAAAACCGTCACCCATGAATCCTCCAATTGGCTTGTCATTAAGAGGAGGACCCAGGAACCCTGGCTGAAAGACAACTCCAACTGTGAGGCAGGTAGATGAAGCCAGCATGAGGCTCCTGCCCAGCTAAAGTGCTGTGGAGAGCTGCATGCAGCAACCAGGCACAGCTGCAGAGGTCTCAGCACCATGCCACAGCCTCTCAGGAAGAAATGAACCATCACTCAGTCTGAGGGTCAGGGGCTCAATTATGAAAGTGATCGATGATGAAAGCCTTCAGCCATAAGTCCCTCAGCACTCTCCCCTGGGGTAAACTGTGAGTTGCACACTGTCCCCTGCCCCTGCTTCAGCAGATCAGAAAGCACAGCTCTGAGAACCTGCAGAGCTGCAGAAAGGGCTCTTCACACATCTCAGGGTGTGCCTCCTGCAGGGAGCAGGTGTCTGAACCAGGGCAGGGTCTGGAGCATACAGGGTACATTTCTGCTTGGGCTCAGTCACTGTGAGAGGCTGGCTGAAGTGCTGCTGACAGTAAAACACCTCAGCATCTTCAGCTTCCACTCCATGGATGGGCACAGAGAAGTCAAAACCAGAGCCACATGCCCAGATCCAGGAAGGGGTTCCAGCAACCCTGGCAGATGCCCCAAAGATGAGCAGCCTGGGAGCCTCCTGTAGTCTCTGTCAGTACCAGGCCATGGAGGTACCTATTGCCATGCTGCTTCTACAGGTAATGGAGACAAAGTCACCTTGAGAGGCTGCCAGGGTCTCTGGGGATTGAATCAGGGTGATCTTTCCCCTGCAGCCTGCAAGGACACAGCATCCAGGGTGCACTCTGAGTTACTTCTCTCAAAGGACTGTTAGAAAAACAGTCGCCCCCTCCTCAGAGAGGCCCAAGACAGGTTCACAGCTCCCTGCCTCTGCCTATCTGTCACCCTGAGACTCGGCCTGGGGTTCTCAGTAGTAAAAACAACTCGCCATATCACATCAAAAATTTCCAAAGCACACTGACAAACAGTATCTTTAGGCCAACAGCTGAATTCTGAGCTTAATGTCTTCCACCAGAATGTGCTTACCCTGAAACCCCACCATCAGGATGCAGAGGAGCTGGACCAGGAGGCTCATCCTGCAGTGTCTACAGAACCTGCTTCTCTGGACCCAAGGACAAGGCAGGGGGGCTGGGCACCTGTTATAAGTCCACCTGCTCTGGAATTGTCACTCAAGTCCAGGGGTTAAAACACCCTAGGCACAGCTGGCCATGGAGTTCATTTGCATACCTGATGGCCTGAGGCAGAGCTACTCTCCAGGATACCCCAGGGCTGGCAGGCTCTCTCCACCTGCAGCTCTATGGAGGTAGCCAGGGGATGCATGAGCCTCTGGTCCCTTGGAAGCTACACTGAGTGGGACAAAGGTGCTGCCAGCTCCCAGGCTCCTCTCCAGAAAATAGAGTGAGGTTATCCAGAGCCAGCCAGACACCTGCAGAGAAGTCCCTATATACTCTGCTGAGATGACAGTGAGGGGAAGCTCTGTGGTTTCTTAAGTAGATGCCAAGCTGACAGAAGCCTAGCAACTATGTGTCCCAGGAGGACTGGGCCCACTGACCTTCTCCATCACTGGACTCTGTGAGGAGATAGTCCAGTGCATCCCTGAACTTCACCTTGAGTGGAATAAAGGAAGAACTAAGGGGGAGCATAGATCTTCAACCATCCCCAGAATAGCTGAGGGCTCAGGAGGGACCAGTGGACAAGTGCTGGATTTTTGAGTTCCAGACCAGAGCCTTTGGATATTATATTGCTATATTAAGAATTTCCCCCATCTGATGAGATGACATGGGACTAGAAATCTGATTCTAATTCAACTCTGAAAGCATTTCAAATTACTTCAAGAAACTAACTAAGAGAACTACAGCCAAGATTTTATTATTTTTATACTTTGGAACTGTAGTGACATCACTTGGCCCACAACATATGTGCCACCCATGAGGTGGGTCCCATTTTAGCCAGAGGTCACCTGCTCCCTCCCTGAGTCCTGAGGGCCACTCATCCTCGAAGACAATCCAAGGCCCAGGTAGAAACAACCCAAGAGTCTCCTCTGTAAGACCACATCTCCCACATGGTGGAGGGCCATCCTGGCTGTCTGTCCTCTGCATGCAAATAGTGACAGGGCAGGCTATTCAGCAAATCTTCCTGTGTGAGCCCCTCCAGGGTGCAGAGACACTTGGAGAAGTGAGGTCACTGGTGACCATGAAGGAGAGAAGCTGAGGGCGCAGGGAGGGAGACACAGTTTTTTAGAACATGGAGAATTGGTTTTTCACCATTCAGGTCTCTTAGTGTGGGCCATCAGTGCAGGTCCTCCCCTATGCTGCCCTGCCTCATATGAAATGTTCCTGGCAGATGTGATGGAGGATATTCACATGGGGAGATGATTCAGAATTAACTAGATGGGCCCTGAGGGTGTTCTCATAAGAGAGCAGGAGATCTAACATGGAAGAGGGGAGGCCATGTGAACAGGGACATAGTCACTGTGAGGATGTGGCCTCATCCAGGGGAGCTGTAGCCTCCAGAAAGTGAAGACAGTGCTGGCTGGTGCATGAGTCTCTCCACTAGTGCTCTGGGCCTGTCTCATGGAAAGAGACCCAGCCTCCTGTACTCCAAAATCCTGAGCAATTGTCTGCTGTTTTAAGGCAACAGCTTTTTAATCCTGTGTTATGTGTGTGTGTGTGTGTGTGTGTTTGTGTGTTTGTGGGTGTGAGTGTGGGTGTGTGTATGTGTGTGTGTGGCAGTGGAGGGGACTGAAATTTTTTCATGTTCAAAAAATACCCACATTCTATTGGAATATAGAATTGCCAGCTGCAGTGTCTCCCAAACTCACCTGCAGAACCCTCTCTTTATATCTCCCAGTGTCCACTGTTACCAAGATTGTTTACCTTCATAAATCTTCTTAAATTTTATCCATCACAACCCTACATGTCCATCCTGGAGTAAAAACTCACATTTGTAGCACAAATAAAGAGCAAACATGGGGGGGCAGTGGGGCCCTAGATCTCACCCTCCTCCCCTTCTCCTTTCTCATACCCTCTCTCCTCACCAAGGATCCAGGGGATTAGCAGCCCCAGGATCTGAGAAAGGAGCTTAACATTTTTTTTTGGGGGGGACAGGTATCAGGATTGAACTCAGGGGCACTTGATCACTGAGCCACATCCCAGGCCTGTTTTGTGTTTTATTTAGAGACAGGGTCTCAATGAGCTGCTTAGCGCTTTGTTGTTGCTGAGTTTGACTTTGAACTCGTGATTCTCCTGACTCAGCCTCGTGAGCTGCTGGTACCACCGGTCTGCACCACTGTACCAGACCAGGGAGGCTCATTTTATGAAGTTGAGTTGAGGAGTCCTGGTCAGTCAAGGCCAGATTTAGCTGAGCTCTTATCTCAGACTTCATCTCAGATGCCACAGTGTGCAGGACACCAAGAGGACATGGGTTCTCTCCTTTGAACAAAGTCATTTAAAATATCTTGTAGGTTTGAAGGAAAACCAGTGAGAAAAAGTCCATGCTGCTGCCTGCAGTAGAGGGCGAGATCTGACTGTGGACATTTAAATCCATGTGGAAGACATGTTCAGATGATGGGATCCCTTAAAAAGACTCAGGTAACTTACACTGTTTTGCAGGAACTCTTTGTTTTTTCCATTTCCCTTACCTGACATGTGGGGGACTAGGAGGCTTTCATATTTCAGTGGTTTTCATACTTTAGAATCTTTGAGTCAACTTAACCAGCTGAGCATCCCATCCCCAATTCCAAACCTCCCTGGAAACATCCAATGTCTCATATTGTGGAGCACTTTGGATTCTGGATGTTAGGAGAGGTGGTGTTCAGCTTGTCTTAGAGTAGTGACACAGACTGAAAATCACAGGGGGTGCCCTATAAGGAAGGTGTGACTAACTGTGTGTGTGTGTGTGTGAGTGTGTGGGTGTCTGTGTGTGTGTCAGTATGTGAAGTATGTGTATCTGTGAGTATGTGTCTGTGTGAGTGTGTGTCTGTGAGTGTGTGTATGTCTGTGTGTGTCTATGGGTGTGAATGTGTGTGTGTCTGTGTGTGACTGTGTGTGTGAGTCTGAGTGTATGTGTACGTTTGTGTGAGTGTGTGTGTTTCTGTGTGTGTGAGTGAGAGTGTGTGTGTGTCTCTGTGGGTCTATGTGAGTGTGTCTGTGTATGTGAGTATGTGTTATTATGTGTAGTATGTGTGTCTATGAGTGTGAGTGTATGTGTCTGTGAGTGTGTGTGTGTCTGTGAATGTGTGTATGTCTGCCTGTGTAAGTATGTGTGTCTGTGTGATTGTGTGTGAGTGTGACTGTGTGTGTGTGTCTGTGTGTGAGTGTGTCTGTGGGTATGTGTATGTCTGTGTGTGTCTCTGTGAGTGTGTGTAAGTGTGACTGTGTGTGTGAGTGTGTGTGTATTTGTCTGTGTGTGCATATGTGTGTGAGTGTGTGTGTATTTATCTGTGTGTGCATATGTGTGTATGTCAGTGTGTTTGTGTCTGTGTCTGTGTGTGTCTCTGTGTGAGTGTGTGCATGTGTGTCTGTGTCTGTGTGAGTCTGAGTGTGTGTGTGTGCCCCAGCAGTGGTGATCAACACCTAAGGGTCCCATCCCCAGCAGGCCTGCTCTCACCTGATGAGCAGGGGCTGCTCTTTCACTGCTGGGCTCCCCTAACCCCACCTGTTTGAGATCAACGCAAGAGGATCCTGAGGTGAGGGCCTCAGAGACCACCCCTGGCTGGTGTTGTGCAGCTGGGAAGAGAGCAAGTGGGCAGAGCAGCTTGGAGCTTCACAGACACACCTGCCTCACATGTGGCTGTGTCTCCTGACCTCGGCACAAACAAACCCAGGGGGTGAGGGTGTTGGGGCTGCAAGTAGCCTGAACCTGCTACTCCTGACTTCTGATCCTGGTCCACGGCCATGATCAGACCTTGGCTTAAGCACCCAGGATGGCTTCTGTCATATCCAGGTGACACTATGACATCACAATGAGGAAGGAAGGGAATGGATCCCATGATTCTCAGCCTCAAGCTGACCAAGAGGCTGTGGCTGGAGGTCATGTCTCCCTGTCTCTGTGCAGGTCACATTTCCTGTGCCCCATGACACTGCCTGGATCTATGATGGCCACCTCCTGCATCACCTGAAACTTCATGCTGACACCTGTTAAACTGTCCTACCAGCTTTCATCAGTGGCAATGTCATCAGAAGAACGATTCCTGAAGCTCTTCCAGAATTGACACATTTTCCAGTCACTTTCTTAAAATGTGGAGATAGATTCCTATTAACCATAGATCACTAGGATCTATAGTCATTGCCTCAAAAATGGAACTCTTTCTTCATAATTAGTCCCTTGTACTATGGGATCTGACGACCTTGTATTCATCATTTCACTCAGTTTAATGGAAGAGTGACCATGACAATCCTTTGGGTCAAGAACTTTGACCAGAAAACCAAAGTGAGTAGATACAAGTTTCCAAGGTGCTCCATGGGCACAATAGAGAGGGTGGGGATGGCCCTGCGATTCTGAAGAGCTAATATTCTATGTCTGAGAGAAACAGAACTGTATAGGGTCAGTGCCTCTGAGCCTTCTCCATAACAGGCAGGACAGGGAATCAACTCCACGGGGCCCAGGGCCAGTATAGCTTGATTTGTGTGGGTTTGTCTTCTGTTAACACCACTGCACCTGCGTTTATAATAATATCATGGTCAAGTGCACTAGGTTGATTATTTTTCTGTAAATGAGTTGCTTGGTTGAATGGTGTATTATATAAGAATTATAGCACCCATGAAAACTCTCAGGAGCTCTCCACATGTTTCTGGCTGACACAGGACTGAAAGCAAAGGCACAAACAATAACCTCCCCAGCTTTCCAGTGATGGCCAGGTCAACTGTGGTAAGATGGATGTCGGGTGTCAGTCGGGTCTCATGGTGTGGATAGAATAATGGGGGTCAACAGTGTCCAGGCCTCTTGGTGAGTTGGATGCCTTCAAGTGCCAGCAGTCACATGAATTGGGTGAAAAGAGACTGATACTGTATGAGTCCAAGGAGGGACGTCCATGACATTGGTTCATGAGCCTAAATGGGGGAGTAGATGGCTATGCAGAATCTTTGTTTATTCTTGCTAATTATTGACAGTCCCTGCTCAGTAATGACCTTTAAATGATCATTTATTTGGCAAGTACTTATTTTAAATTCTGACCCATTTTTAAATATCTGGCCATACCTGTTCCAAAGGGAATTGTTCCTAATGCACCCACTTTGTTTCTTCCAAGGCCTGGTAATCAGTCAAAACAGTTTGTCAACAGCATTGCCTTGCCCATCTCTGTTTGGGTCTCAGTCCCAGAGGCCACAAACCTCAGAAGGAGAGAGACCATGGTGCATTCCCAGTCCAGGTCTCCAGGTCTCTTAGCCCAAGAGAGGACAGTAGGTACAATTCCAGGTCCACAGGCCAAAAGACTCTGGGTTGATATCCATGCAACCTAGCAAGGACCTAAAAACTTAGAGAGATCCTGTATCATATAAATAGATAGATAGATAGAGAGATAGATAGATAGATAGATAGATAGATAGATATAAATACAAATATGACCATGAATGTAGCTGAGTGGTAGTGCATGTCTGCATATAATACCAAGTTTGAATACAGTATTGAAAAAAATAAAAAAGGAAAGAAAACAGCTATCTATGTTGTAATGAAAACCCCTGGAGAAGTTTGTGTGCACAGCACTCAGGGTGAGAGGCCAGTCTGAACATCGTCATCCTATGAGTGATTGTCAGGTGTCACCCAGCCAGGTGAAACTCCAGGGATGGGAAATCATGAAGGTCTGCAGCAGAGAGGGGGGGTGAGGAGCAGCTGGAGCTCAGACAGTGTGAGGGCAGGACCTGCACTGTGCCAGGCCACACTGTTGGATACACGTCACTGTCCACTTGTCTAGTTTCACAGAATGCACAAAGTTACCCTGGTGTTATCTGTAGACTCGTGCAGAGGTGGATGAATTGTAACAGAAGCAACAGAGTCTGGGGGGTCGGGGTGGAGGGGCTGTGGGAGCAGGGGGGACACAGGAGAAGTCTGTACCTCACCCAGTGTTGCTGGCAACTTAAACTACACTGAAAATCAAGGTCTTAATATATTCCCATGTAGAATATGTGGAGAGGCCTGTCTTTGCTGCACGACACCAACTATTGCCATTAGAGTCCCTCGAAGTCTAAATTCTGTTCTGTAACATATCATTGAGGCTATTATCATGGTCATCTGCTGGGACCAAGCTTAAGGAAAGAGGGTGCAGAGGAACCTTATGGACCCTTCCACAAACTCTCCCTATGCCCCTGAGACCCTGATGCCTCTGAACAGTGCCCTCAGCAGGTGGAGGCAGCAGGAGGAGCAGCTGGGGCAGCCCAGCCTCACACTTCTGCTCCTGGGAGGTTTGTGTCATGGCCTGTGTCACTGTGGGAGGGGAACTGCTATCTTGTTGACAATAATAAGTGGCAAAATCTTCAGGCTCCAGGCTGCTGATGGTGAGAGTAAAATCTGTCCCAGATCCACTGCCACTGAACCTCCAGGTGATCCAGGTTGCAAACTGGTTGAAAGATAGATGAGGAGCTTAGGAGCTTGCCCTGGTTTATGCTGGTACCAGTTTAAATTACTGCCAATACCCTAACTGGCCCTGCAGGTGAGGGTGACTCTGTCTCCATGAGACACAGGCAAGGAGGATGGAGATTTAGTCATCCTGATGTCACATCTGACACCTGCCATTGGAAACATAAAAAGAAATATCCTTGTAAGTAGTGATGTTGCAAGAGGACTTTCCGGAGTAGCCAGGCAGCACTGACCACACTGAGATTAGTAAATCCCCAGTGCTGTTCTTCCTTACCTGGGAGGCAGAGCAGCGGGAGACCCAGGAATTGAGCAGGGGCCCTCATGGCCATGCTGTCCCCTGACTGGGACTGACTCCAGCATAGGGTGTGAGCAGCCTCTTAAGAAGTCCTCAGGGCAGTGGGCTGTGCTGTGGGCACATGCAAATCAGCAGGGCTGGGCAGGCTGGGCACAGCTGCAGGGCAGGCTCCTACTGGTCAATCAACACAGGCTCAGTGTGTCCAACTGTCCCAGGTCAGACCAGGGCAGCTCAGATTTGCTTGGGGGAACATAGTTCCCTGGGGACACAGGACACAGTCAGCGCCCTGAGCTGTGAGGGTCAGCAAAGACTCACCAGAGCCTCATCTCAGGAAGAGTCCAATTTTCTTAGAAATGAATGAAAGGAATATTATATGCAACATATATAATATTTAGGGGATAAATTATGTGGATATACCTGTGTTTACTCTGCATCTCTAGTATATGTCTGCACAAAGATATGCCATGACTTTTGGTTTAATGTGTGATTTTATTTTTTTTTTCTTTTTTCTTTGTTACTTTGTCAGTTCTGGTGATCTACACAGAGTCTCTTATATGCTAACACAGCAATGAGCTACACAAAAATCGATTTCATTTTATTTATATTCAGTGATTCTATGATTTTTCTGGGGTGCCCTTGGACCTGTAATCCTCCTCCCTCAGTCACAAGGTGTCTGGGACAATAGGTGTATGCCAGCCTGCCCATGGGACTCTAAGTGCAGATACCCTGAGCCTGAGAAGGTAAAGCTAGCATCTCTTGCCTAAACCCACGGCTGCCTCTCCACTCTCAAGACTCAGCATGAGCACCATGGAGTTCAGGACCTGCACAGTGTCCCCCTGCTACCTGGAACAGTGACCTTCTCATTGCTCAGGACACTGGGTGACCCACGGGGCTATGGTTACAGATAGGAGCAGATGTCATACAGATGAGCAGTTGTTCTTGACCCCCAAGGGGATAGAAGTTCTGTTTCCAGAGTTGTGCAAGGGCAGCTCCTCCTGCTGGCTTCCCCCACACAGGGCAGAACAGCTGGCTCAGTTTCTGCATGGCCACAGGACAATCCCATTCACAGTGGCTGCTGGCCACCCCTCAGACTGGACAAACAGAGGTGACTCTGGCAGGTCACAGCTGACATGATGCAGGGACTCTGCTCTCAGTGGACCATGGCAAACACAATACAGCCCTGAACATCTGCTAGTCTCATTTCTGGTCTCTAAAGAATCAACTTTGACTCTCCCATGAGAATCCAAGGGGTGGAGTCAGAGGCAGGCCAAAGGCTAGAATGTGCAGGAGAACAGGGTTGTGACCCACATGAGGACAGCCATGTGGGAAGTGAGGTGTGACCAGTGTGAACTCAGAGTAGGAGGGGACAGGACAGAGAAGACCCAGGCAGAAGTGCAGAGGAGAGACACTGGAGGAGCTCAGGATCCAGAGAGAAGGGATGGGTGGTGGAGGGAATGGTGTGACTTCACATATTTCCCCAATCTGCTCTCCTGAGGATCCTTAGACTGTCAGCAGCCCTGTGCACAAGCAGCATCTGAGTGGAGGTTTTTCCCCTATTGGGGACAGGAAGAAGTTCATATTCCTTGAAAGAAGTGCAGCTGCTGGTTTCCAGAATGACCTGTGTCCCTGCCCCACAGCCCTCCCAGGCAGGCAGGATGTGCAGAGGGCAGCAGGAGGCAGCAGGAGCTCAGCAGCCAGGCCTGGTCCTGATGGTGCCAGGCTGGACCCTGTTAATACTCTTGCTGAGTCAGTAAGGGATTGCCTCCTGGGACACAGAAAGAAAGACTAACATGAGTGAGACCCTGTGTTTTCTCACTTTACCAGAAGTGAGTCCTCTCTCCACATTTCTGATGAATAGTGAGAGGGACATCCCTGGACAAAAGCAGGAGGAATTGCCCTGGGGTTTCAGGAGGCAGTAGGTCATGTCAGGGTGCACGATGGTTGGGAAGGATTTTACTACCATCTGGCAATCAGGAGGGCAGCACAGTACCTTAGTGTCTGTTTTGCAGAGGAAAAGGTGGCCCTTCCATGGATGTCCTCTTGGGCCTGAGCCCTCAGCAAGGAGCAACAAAGTGTCTCTGTAGACATCCTGGCCATGCACTGGATGGACTTTGCACACAAGTGTCCATGCTTTGGCTCAGGCCTGCCTGGCCTCCTCCAAGGCTCTGCACTGTCCCCCCAGAGTCCAGCCTGGTGTCCAGCATCCCCTGGGCTCTGCAGCTGGAGGCTGCCCTCCCTTGGGGCTGGTGCTTGGACTGCTGCACCTGTAGGGCATGGTGAGGGTCTTGCTCAGGAGAGTGGGCGGCAGCTCCAGTACACACTCAGGGGACTGTGCAGGTGACATGCATCCAAGTTTGGATGTATGTGTGTTCACACTTGTGCACAGGTGTAGAAGTGCAATCTGAAGATGAGCTATAGCCACCTTTGATATTTTTTTTTTCTTTGTGAAATACAGTTAGATGAAAAATTGAAATCTTCAACTTGGAGTAAGCTAACAGTGTATAATAGGTTACTTCCATATATAAGGCATTGTTGTCCTGGATTGAAACCTTTTTCTCTTTTATTCTAAATGACATCTTGGGTAATTGAATAAACACAATTTTAATGAGAATATAACAAACATATTTCTGTACAACCTTTTGCTGGAATATACAAGTCAGATTAATTTGACCGGGGCTGGGGGTTAAGGAAGCACTTTCTCCATGCTCACCTACCCACACACTCAGAGGCTGAGGCAGACGTGGTCCCTAGAGCCTGGGCTACTGTTCAAGATGTTGACACATCTTGGTGTCAACCACATGGTGCTAGTTCTGCAGGAATGCAGAATGCTGGAGTTAGGGGTTCGTAGATGCTGCCACCCATATTTCACAGGGATTCCTGGGTGGCCAGACAAAGTACCCCAGTGTTGGAGTCCCTGGAGGATTGCCCCTGAGAGGGTGCACTCCATGGAACTGTGGAAGGAGGCAGACGCTGCAGTGGCGATTTCCGAAACTGAGAAAATCCAGTAGCACAGACCGTGTGCTGAGGAGAGCTGCAGGGATAGAAATGGACAAAGTATGTTTCACACTGTCAGATGGGCATGATCTTTTGGGGATAGGAACATAATTTTTGATATGAAATTCAGATGTCCCCCAAAACTCATGTGTGAGACAATGCAAGGCTATCTAGAGGTAAATAATTGCATTTTGAGAGTCTTCGCCTGTTCTAATCAGTGCTTTAATCACCCAATTTAAATAAGCTTGGTGGTTACTCCAGGCAGGCAGGGTGTGGACAGAGAAGGCCACTTTGGGGGCGTGGCTCTGAGTGATATATTTTGCCCCTCATCTGTAGTGTCCTTCTCTTGGTCCCTGGTGCCACTTCCTAAACCATACTCCTCCACCTCACCCTTCCACCAGGAAGTTCTGTCTCACCAGGGGCCCAGGGTAGTGTTGAAGGCTGTCTATTGATTGAGAATCTGAACAGTGAGCCCCCAAATAAACTTTTCCTCCTCTGATTGTTCTTGCCACGTCTTGTGGTAACAGCAGTGAAAAAAGGGGACAAAAATGACTTCTGATTTTTTTAGGGTGGAAGCTGGTCGAGTTTGGGGGAAGCCATGGTTGAAGGAAACCTGAGAGAGAAGCCTGGGCTGGGGTGAGTGGGGCACATAGATTGTGGACATGGCCCATAGGAAGGGGGCTCAAGACCTGGGTTATTTGAATAAGGTTTGAGGCTCAGACTGGACAATACTCACAGAAGAGTTAAACCTTTTTACATTTTCTTTCTTTCTTTCTTTCTTTCTTTCTTTCTTTCTTTCTTTCTTTCTTTCTTTCTTTCTTTCTTTCTTTCTTCTTTCTTTCTTTCTTTCTTTCTTTCTTTCTTTCTTTCTTACCTCCTCCTCCTTCTCCCCCTCCTCTCCTCCTCCTCCTCCTCCTCCTCCTCCTCCTCCTCCTCCTCCTCAAGGAAACACAAGTTGGGGCCCAGAGCTTCAGAGATTCACTTCAGATCATGGATCCTTGAATGCTTTCCTCTACTCCCACAGTGAGGCACACAGCAGAAGGGCATGGAGGGGAGAAGCTGCTACCTCCTGGTGCCTAGGAAGCAGAGTGAGAAATTGAGGTGCCTTGAGGACAGGATAGAATCCTCAAGAACCTGTCCCCAGTGCCCTTTCTCCAGGAATTCCCAGAATGCCTGGTCACCACCCAGTTAGTCCATTGAATTATAAATCTACTGAATGGATTAATTGCAATTTTCATGCCCTCATCCTTCCACCTCTGAACATTCCTGCAGTAATGGGAGCTTTCAGGTGATGACACCTCACATCCATACAATAACATTCTGCACATGGACCCCTGAAACTCAAGGTGTGACTCAATAGACAAAATGCATGGAGTCCACCTGCAAGAGTCCCCATAGTCTTAACAATTCCAGCTGGTCCAAAAATCCAAGCCAAACTCTTATGATCCCAATGCTGTGTGAAGGAGAAAAAGAAAAGAAAAGAAAAAGAAAACTTTGGCCAATTTATTTATTTATTTATTTATTTTGTCAATAGGGATTGAACCCAGGGGCACTTAAACATTGAGCCAATCCCCACCAGTTTTATTTTTTATTTTGAGACAGTATCTTGCTAAGTTGCTAGATCTTCATTAGGTTGCTGAGGCAGGTATTGATCTTGCAATCCTCCTGCCACAGGCTCCCAAGTTGCTGGACTTCACAGGTGCAACACCACAGCCTGTCCATTTTTCTTTTCTGAATATCATCATAGATATGGATCTGATTAAATATACTTTTTCTCTTTGTTCCCTTAATCACTAAGTCATTCAGCCCACCATCCTGAGGAGCTGGGAACCCAGAGTCTGTCCCTCTTGGAGCTCTAAGGACACTGTGGTTGGGAGCAATGTGAGTCTCATCTGTAGGTCTCCAAAGCTTCAACCCTGGCCTTAGGGGCCTGCAAGTGTTGCACTTCCTCCTAGCTGGGTGAGGAGCACCATGATCCTGTCACCCTGATGCCCATCAAGGACAAGACCAAATTCCAGTGACCTAATCCTCATTCCTATTCCTTCACTACAAGGACCCTCTTTCAAGTGCAGTTCCCCAGTGAGGCATCTTTTCAGACCCACACGCCTGCTGCTTCTCCCTGAATGTGTTAGAAGTATTGGTTTTCACCAATTTACCCACTGAGTGCTCACTCTGAGTCTTTCCTGGGTGCCCATGGCCCTAAGGACATGGAGTCTATGGAACAATGGGCAGTGGGAGGAGGTGATGTGATTCCTCAATGGAAAGTGTGAGTCTGACAGAGGGTGGTGAAGTGGTGACAGCAATAACCCCAGGTCAGTCTGGGCTCATGATTTCCAGGGACAACATGGAGGGCTGTTTGCCATCCCTACTGTGCTTTGACGGCCTATTTTGGGCAAGTGTGGAGATGCTGTCTGAGAATTTTTCTGTTGGCAGTGCCATTTTAGAGTAATACACACTTTCTTGCACATGTGAAACACATTTTGCTACTGTGCTTGTTTAGACAAAACAGTCACAAGTGATTTTCAAACTAGGCAGGATTATGGTTATATTAGAAATGATACATAATTTCCTTTTAAATGTTAGCTGTCCAGGGGTTGGGATCCTGGAACTCCAAAGCCTAAGGATATTAGGATTCTCAACACTCTAGGTAGCAATGCACAATGCTTGGGGTTTGAGCAAGTCAGTTTCTCTTTGGTTTAGGGACACATTTGTTGACCTCTTCCAGTCATGATCTGTGAGGTGTGATGAATGGAAATTGTGAGATGTCATCAATTTAATTAAAATGACTAGAGGAGGAAGCAGGAAGATGAGGGAAGTCATCAGCTAACAGCTACTGGACAAAACCAGCAAAAGTATCTTCCACATTCTTCAATGTTTTCTTAAACTATGGACAAAAACCTAGGTGGACATTACCTGCCCACTGTGTCTCACTCACCAAGAACCTTTCTGAATGGCAACCCCACACAACCCATAAGCACAAAAAAATTCTCCTGAGGGCCACCATTCCCCAGAACTTTCCCTCCTGTGTAGCATCACCCCCTTTTGTTCATAGTATATGTGGTTTGAGGGCCAAAAATTCATGTTGTCTTTCCACACATTTCCATTACATCAATAGCATGCCCACTGGACATGTTTTCTGCTGCAATCAATCCTTGCAACTGGTCACTGCAGAAGCTTCTCCCCAGACCTGGTGCTGCTCAAAGAAACAACTGTTAAGCCTCAATGGCCTCCTTCAACAAAACCACCCAAGGACCTTCAGAGCTTGGCTGCCTCTGAGCACTGCCCTCAGCAGGTGGAGGCAGCAGGAGGAGCAGCTGGAGCAGCCCAGCCTCACATTTCTGCTCCCTGGTAGGTTTTTGTCATGGCCTGTATCACTGTGGGAGGGAAACTGTTATACTGTAGAAAGTAATAAGTGGTAACATCATCAGGCTCCAGGTCACTGATGGTGAGAGTGAAATCTGTTCCATATCCACTGCCACTGAACCTCGAGGGGACCCCAGATTGCAAATTGTTGCAGCATTGATCAGTAGCTTAGGAGCTTGCTCTTGTTTCTGCTGATACAAGGCTACATTGTTGTAAATAGTCTCACTTGCCTGGCAAGTAATGGTGACTCTGTCTCCTTGAGATACAGACAGATCGGATGGAGACTGGGTCATCTGGATGTCACATCTTATACCTGACATTGGAAACAAACACAAATATACACACATTTATTAATGTCACAAGAGACTTTTCTGGAAGGCTGAGAACTTGTGCAATGTTTTCTCCCCTTACCTGGGAGGCAGAGCAGCAGGAGTCCCAGGAGCTGAGAAGGGGCCCTCATGGCCATGCTGTGTCCTGGCAGGGACTGACTCCTACACAGGGTGCGAGCAGCCTCTTGAGAAGTCCTCAGGGCAGTGGGGCTGTGCTGTGGGAACATGCAAATCAGCAGGCCTGGGCAGGCTGTACAGGAATGAGCCCAGCTCCAGGTCTGGTTTCTCTCAGTCCCTCAACACTGACCAAGTGTCCCCATGTGTTCCAGGTCAGACCAAGGCCGCTCAGATTTGCCTTTTAGAGAGTCCGTTTCTCTTTGGTGATATTTTGTTACTAAGGATTTTTTAGGACAATGTCATATGTTGATGAAGACTTAAGGTCTGGATTGAGCAAATTATTTCATACCTAATATGAGGATTATGTAGGAGAAGGTTCTTGTAGAGAATATGTAGTGAAGTGTTACAGAGGAGAACATTAGGCCATTAATATGCTCTCACATGTTCCTGGTGTGAGGATACCTTGGGTTTCATTTGAAATTGTGAGGATGTGAAATAATTTTTAAAATAATAAAAAAAAAACGCATTAGAAGAACTTGGCTTTATTCAAAAGCATTTGGATCAGCTCTAGAGCAGAACTACATTTATATTGGGCAAGGTCCTGCAGAAGCACAAAGATAATACCAAGTTTACTTGGTGAGTGTGCCACTTGGAGATCCCCCTGGACGTCTTTCATACCAGGGACTCAGTGGTCCTGGTTTGGTTTGGGTACCACATATCAGCCTCCTTTGCTGTCACTTCATCACATTCCCATGGCCCATCAGCATGGTGGCTGACAAGTGGCGTCAACCTGATGACTTCGCAATCCTCTGCTTCTTCCTCCAGCTCCAGCAGTTGCCTTACACAGCCTGAGCCCTGGAGGAGTCCAGCTCACAAGAAAGTAGACAGAGCACATGACCTGGGCCTGCTGTGAGCTGCACCCCTCCCGCTAGCACCTGCAGTGGCTCTAAGCTTCATGTGGCCCCAGCCACTCCAGTGAGGAACGCAGAGTGAATCCCTCCACATTCTCCCCTCACAAAGTTCAAGATTGTGCCAGTGCTGCCTGTTCCTTTACCCTCTTGTGTCTCATCTCTGAGCTGGTGGCAGGTGCCCTCTAATCCCTGCTCCCGTCCTGCAGTGGGAGAGGCTCTCCTGTCCTTACCACACATTGCAGGACAGAGCAGGTGCTCAGTGAATCAGAACTCAAGATGACAGTGACAGCAGACTCTGGTTTCTGGTGAGCATCTTGGTTTACCATGGTGGGAATGGGGCTCTACATTTACACACAGAGCAGACTCAGGCCCTGGACTACCTGGGAGAGGCTGGAGCAGGGGCTCACACAGGGCTAGCTCAGGCTGGCACTGCCTGAGGGCTGGGCTGTGGCCTGGGTATGGGAGAAAGCAGCTCTCCTGGGCAGTGGGGCTGAGGGCCTGGGGAAGCAGAGCCCTGAGCATGAATGCCAGTCAGGGGAGCCACAGGAGACATCCCTCCACAGCTCTAGGTGCTGAGCAGAGCTCTGAGCCCACAGCCGAGGTGAGAGTCCAAGACAAGGAGCTTAGCCCTGGGCCTGGCTCTGTGGGGCTGCTGAGCTCAGCACATGCTCCATGGTCCTGGGGACTGACACCAAGAGGAAGGTGAACAAACCTTCTGTCTCAAAGTCTCACCAGAGCCTGAATCCATGATGGTTAGAAAGATAAGGAGCACGTGTCATACACATGGATAAACTGTCTGTTTGCATGTAAGATATAATTACTAAATCAACATATTATTGACTTATATTTTTATTTGGAATTCCTAGCATCAAGTAAAATGCATATTATGTTAACTGTAGATAATAACAGCATAACCAGTTTTAAAAATATAGATGACACATGTTGGTGTTGTGGCTCAGTGGTAGAGTGCTTGCTAAGCATGTGTGAGCACTGGGTTTGATTTTCACTATCATATAAAAATAAAATAAAGGTATTGTGTCCACCTACAACTAAAAATATCAATGAAAAAAATGCAGATAATAAGCCAAGTGCAGTGGTGTACACCTGTAATCCTAGCAACATGTAAGTCTGAGATGGGAGGATCAGAAGTTCAAGATCTGCCTCCTCAATTTAGCAAAGCCCTGTCTCAAAATAAAAAGTAAATAAATAAATAAATAAATAAATAAAGCTATAGATGTTGCTCTGTAGTTAAGCATCCCTGGGTTCAATACTCAGTATCAAAAAAAAAAAAAAAAAAAATATATATATATATATATATATATATATATATACACAGATAATAGAGTATATTAAAAGGTTAAATTATAGTATTTTAATATACACTAAAAAGGGATAAACACGAGTAGTGCCCTAACAGGACATAGTTCAATATATAGAAAAAGGACTGTATCAATAGTTCACAAAGAACACCTCAAATCAATAATAAAAATTTTTAAAAAATCAAAGATATGGGGTCGTGACCAGGAATGCACAAATCACAGAAGAAAAAAAATATAAAATAAATACATGAAAACCCATTATAAATTATAAAAATAACAAATAAGATATAATGTTATTTTAGACATGAATTTGAGGTCAGATTTTTAAGAAGAATCTGGCATGAAGCAGTGTTAGGGAGAGTGACCCCCTGCTGGTGGTGACAGTTGTTCCTGGAGGAATGGCCTGTTTTGCATGGTCTGCTGATGGCACTCAAATGGGAATTTTTCTGGATCCACGGGTTATTTGCACACAAACTCACCCTCCAAAGGTGTTCAGGGCTGAGACCTGTACACTCAATACTGACCACTGTGGCATGTTTGAGTGGTTGAATAGCTGGGAACAATCCAAATATCCCCTTAGATGACAGACCCTGGGCTGGGTATGCTGCTCCAAGGTGGAGTCCCTTCCCTGCAGACACAGGCCGGGGTTCAGCCCACACAGAGGGTGAAGAGAGTGGGATCCCCGTCTCCTTCATGTTTGCCTTTCCTGGAACTCCAGCCTTAATGGTGAGGATCTCTGTTCCTGCCCATCTTCCAGGACCTGGAACTACTCTGCAGGGCCTTGGGCCTGAAGCACTTGAGTGAAGGCCTGTTCACCAGAGTCCAGGCTCAGAGCTGCTGTTCCCATGTCTGGAGCAGCTGTTCCTCCTCAGATGGGCTCCGTCTCTAGCAGTGTTGTCTCTTGTGGGGGCTCCAGGTGCACTAAGGCCACCTGGGCCCCTATGGAGTGATCAGTGACCACACATAGCTTAGCACCTTGGGGACAGCCTGAGGACAGCACTGACATTGCTGCCTCTCCTCCCCTCCCCCTCCCTTCCCCTCCTCCATGTGATGTCCCCAGTGTTTGTTCCACACGACACTGGAGCCTGCAGTGGGATTTGTCCCCTCGTGGTGATTCATGAGGACAACTCACCCACTGCACACATGGCTGCACGACCTTCAGAGCTGTGGCCCTGTCCTATTTCTCATCCAGGCTCACTGCTGACCCTTAGTTCTGACCCCACTCCATGAGTCCTCAGAGGAGGGACATTCTTCTCAGGTTGTGATATCACAGGTTATAAAGCAAAATAGAAAACATTCAGGAACTTTCCTGTGAGGAGACTTAGTCCACTGTGCACAGAGGCCCAGCGGCCATGAGCCTGGGCACTGGGCAGAGATCCCAAGCCTGAGGGCTCCTCATGGAAAGAGATCTCTGCTGCTTTCCCAGGGCCTCTGAGGACAGGACCCTAGGCTGGGTTCTTTGTGGGTTTTATTTGCCACCTAGTGGCAGAGTTGAGGCATAGCAACTTGGGAATTCGGGGGTGTGGAAATCCCAGTTTCATGAAACTGATCCTCCTCCATCCATCACTAGGGCAGATTCTGAAGGAAACTCAAAATGATCCCTCTCCTTAGTAAGTTGTTCAACTAGTTGAGTACAGAAGACCAACACTGGCCCAGGGATTCGGAAAATATACTGGTCTGGAGGGAGCTGGTGTCTAGGTGTGTAACTCAGGATATGCAAAAGCTAGGGTTTTGCCAGAGAAGAGAAGAGGCCTGCGAGACCCTGAGGGGTCAGGTTTAAAGGTAAGGGAGGGTGAGGGCTCCTGGTCTAGAGAAGACAACCCAGCCTCATGCTTTCCATGCAAAACTCTTCCAGAGTTGCTGAGGGTCTCCCAGGGCTTCCAGGAAGTACTTCCATGCCCAGCAGTTAGGCCTGGGCAGCTGAGGCAGCTGAAGAGCAGTCCAGAGTGTCCCAGAGGTGCCCAGGCTCCAGTCACCACTGCCACAATTGGCCCTTCCTCCCAGTCTCTGCAGGTTGCTGAGGAAGGGAAAGGACCTGCCCTGGCAGCCCCAGCATGCCCGGCTTCCCACACTGCATCTTTCCTTAAAGGAGTCCCAGATCACGACATGCACACAGGACACCTGACACCCTCTCAGGGAGCAAGTGAGATGACCTTTTATCTAAAACCATGAACTTGTACAGGAGCAGGAGGATGGTGGTGGTGGGGCCCTAGAGATCAGGTGAGTCAGGAGCTCAGTTCCTGGCTGGAGTCTTGGCTCTGCACAGCAGGGGCTCAGCACAGGAGATGACAAGTGCTATGCCCATGAAAAATGGAAAAACTGGCATGGGGACATATCAGGAATTGACAGACCACACCAATGTCACCATTAAAGATGTAAAAATTAAATTTCCTTTGAAAAGAGACCATGAGGCACCCTGCATGCATGGGGGCTCCTAGGAACTAGTTTCCTGTGCTCAGCCAACCAGGCTCAGAAGAAGGTATATCTATGGTCCCAGAAAGCTTGTTTACATCTCAAGATGGTGGCAGACATGGGCCTTACTCACATGGAGCTGGTTCTGCAGGAATGCAGGATGCAAGAGTCCGGGGTCATGAGGTTCCACTGAGATTTCAAAGGAGGCCCTGAAATCCAGGCAGGGTGCATCAGGGCTGAATCCCTGCAGCAGCCCTGCGAAGACAAGGTGTGGAGATGTGAAAATGGAGATGGCATTGCAGTTGAGACCCTGAGACTGAGAGATGCCAACAGAATGGTACATCAGCTAAGGGAAACTCTGAATCCAGCAGACACAAGTGGGAAGGGAGGCCATGTGGGCTGTAGCCAGCAGGTCCACAGGGGCAGAGTCCTGTGTCAACCCTTTGGAAAATACTTCACTGTGCCACAAGCCCAGGTGCTGGACAGGGGCTGCAGGGTGGGTTTGCCCAACTGGATTTTACAGTCCAGCTTTAGCACTATCCCTTCTTGCTGTGGTCCTGTTCCTCTTTTTTGAAATGAAAAAGGTGACATTCAGCCACTGGATAATGGACATATGTAACTTGCTTTAGACTTTCACAGGGGCTCACCACCCTGAGTTTTCCTTGGGTCTCAGAGACTTTGAACTTGGACTTTAAGGTAACGCTGAATTTTGAAGACTGTGGGATTCTCAAAAATGAACTAAATGCACTTTTCATTGTGATTTGGACATAAGGTTTTCAAGGTCAATAGTGGATTGTTATGATTTGAATGTGAAATGTCTCCCAAAAGCCTCTGTTAAACTGGGCGTCTTCAGAGGACAACCATTCAGATTAGGAGAGTGTGACATCATCAGTCCATCTTAATCTGAATGGACAGTGTCAGGGATAACTGTAAACAGATGGAGCAGGGCTAGAGGAGGTGGGCCACTGGGGGCATGTCCTCGATGAGTTGACCTTCCTGTGTTCCTTCCTCTTTCTCCCCATCCCTCTCCTGTTGACATGAGTTGCTTCTCTCTGCCACGTCCCCTCCTGTGACGTTCTGCCTCACCTTGGCCCTAGGACTATAGAGCCAGTTGACCATGGATTGAACCTCCAAAACCATGAGCCAAAATAAACTTTCCTCTCAGTGTCCATGTCTGGTCTTTGGGTCCCAGAAATGAAGAGCTCACTACAGCATTTCATTTG
Source organism: Urocitellus parryii (assembly GCF_045843805.1). Classification (NCBI taxonomy): domain Eukaryota; kingdom Metazoa; phylum Chordata; class Mammalia; order Rodentia; family Sciuridae; genus Urocitellus; species Urocitellus parryii. The sequence goes on along the minus strand of NC_135542.1, from coordinate 25,245,500 downwards.
TGCCAGCTCTTATAAGAGTGCATTATCTTTCTTCATATTTGTGAATTTCCCCATTCACTTTCTGCTGTTAACTTGTAACTTCATACCATCATCATCAGAGGAGATAATATGCATGTTCTGTATTCTAAGTCTTTATTATGTCATTGAGATTTGGTTTGTGTCCTAACACATACAGGATCTTGGAGAATATTCCATGTGCACTTGAGCAATCATGCAGCAAGCCATTGTAGGTAGAATCCACCTACATGTCTGTTAGGTATGTGACATGGCTGCAGGTCTCTGTTTCCTGAATTATCCTCTGTCTGGTTGTTTCAGGGACTATTGAAAGTACAATAATTGGGTATGATCTGTTACTGTATTGTTGTCTATTTGTCCCTCACAACTGTCCCTGCTTTTAGATGTGTTTTGCAGCCTTGATTTTTGGTGCATGTATGTTTGTAACATTTATACCCAGGAGAACAGACCCCATTATCACTGTATAATTTTTTTTGTCTCTCCAATCAAATTTGAAAAAAAATTCTATATTTCTGATAATAGCAGGACTACTTTTTCTGATGTTTTTTCATGTTTTTACCATAAAGCTCTGCTTGTTCCAAGACCTAACATGAGATTACTAAATGAACATGTACATACACAATTTCAATCCATTTTGCCAATCTACACATTTTGACTGGATGTTCACCTATTTACATTCAGCAAAGTTACAAACAGGAAGGAACTTCCCCTTGCCATTCTTCTGTGCTTTCTCTCTTCCTGGTGCCTTTTTAATCCCTGAATCTCCTCCACTACAACCACCTTTCTCTTTAGTTTATTTTGGGATATAATGTTTCAATTCTTTCTCATTTTTTTCTGTTTATGTGATAGTTTATCCCCCTATTTCTGTTAATTTGGGGTATATTATAACAAACAAAATTTCTAACACCTTGATAAAAGCTTGTGACAATTTGACTTGAATCTCATTTATATAGGACCCCTCCCTTACCCCTCAGCACCCCTGGGTGTTACTGTAAGGGTCCGGCGGAGCATCGGAGGGAGAGACCACACAAGAGACCAGCTTCATGCAATTGCAGGGGGAAGTTTTATTGAACCAGCATGCTGGGGCTCAAGGCTCACTCAGGAAGGGAGAGCAGCCCAGAGCCCAGAGCAGAGGTCAAGCAGAGCTTAAGTACACTTTTTGGAGAGGGTGGGGGGCTTTGCATACATCAGAACAAATCATCTTGAGGCGCGGGAAAATTGAACAACAACCCTGAGCCATGATTAGTACATCTATTGGTGGGAACAGTCTGGGCAGGGGTGATTGGTTACCCCTGAGTGGGGTACACATTTAAACTGATTGGTTTTGTGGCCTGGATGCTTACATCTGAGCTATTTGGAGCCCTTAGCTAATAAACAACCAGGGAATCAATGGAAATATTTACTGGGCAGTTCAGGTATTGTTCTAACAGCTACAGAGATTACAGGTTCCGGGGGTAGCAGAGGAATTTTAACAATACCTGGCCTATTATTATTATTTTTAGCCCAAGCCTTTCAATTTAGAAACCTTACAATCCCCAGTCTTTTACACTTTAACTCAGACTCTTGCAGCTTAGAATCAGCTTAGAAATTTTACCTTTACATTCCCCACTCCTTTTTCTGACTACTTTTAATCTTAAAAGTACTGAATCATGATTATTGGAGGGTATTACATTACATGAGTTGTCCTGTGGTTCCGGGAATCATTTTTAGTATGGCCTCCATTTTAGATTTTACTCAATATTAGATCCCGATTTATCTAACTACACTGACTACTTAACTTTAAATCTGGCTTAATTTTTCCCTCTAATTTGGGAACTCCTTACTGCTGTGAGGAAGGAGGACGAAGAGAATCTTTCTGGCTTCTTCAGGCTGAGAAGGGACGGCGTGGGGCAAGCAGTTTGGAGTCCCCCTTAAAAATATCGGGTCTATCAAGTGGTCCATGTTACAAGTCCAATTGAGAAGTAATAGGCTGGAGGGCCATTCGAGTGATGGGTGGTCTATAAGAGAAACAAAAACTCATTAGTACTGGAACCAGATTGATGCAGCAATAAATGCCACAGCACAGGAATATGCCAATGAGTATAATGGCCTAGACAAAGACTAACAATGTTTTTCACCAGGAAATACCAAGAACCAGGAGCTAAGATACTGTCTCCACGACAAAGTTGCTGAGGACATGGCTTAAATCTTTAAGGATATTTGTCACATTGTCAGAAATGTCAGGGATGTCTAATAATTTAATGCCATCTGATCCTGTAAAATTCTTTTACTAGTATGACCTCTATGTCTAATAGAGAAATCTTTAATTCTGTTACTTAGGGCTGGATAACCATACTAGCAAACAACAAGCCTACCTGCGTTGGTTAGAAATAAAGGCCTTAGACTAAAATTACTCTAGGAGTCCCTTTGACAGTTGTCAGGCATTTCCGTCTAACAATCTCTTTTGTGGCCTCCAGTCTACTCATTTATGGAAGTTACATTTAACTATTATTATCATTTAAGATGTCTAGGAACAGCTGTGCTTTGGCTTTGACTGTCTTTGCTAAGTGTTTAAGATGAAGCAATTCAAACTGACTTCTGTTTCTGTAACAGTCAGCTGAGTCTACTGGGAGTCCTTGGGAACTTCACAGCAGCTTCTTAGTTCTGCTAGTGTCATTTGCGCTAGGATGGGTCCAGGCCTTGCTTAACCATGAGGCTTCCCTTGGATGCATCAGGGATGTTTCCCTTTTCTGATGACCCTCCTCTTTACAGCAAATGCACTGATTGGCCTTCTGCCCTCCACTGGTCTCATTAATCTCCCTGCTCGGGAAGTTATGTGGCCTAGAGTTGCAGAGTCCTTTGAAAAAGTTCCCTATTCCCTGATTCAGACTGACTCAGAGGGCAAGAGCCAAATTTTTAATTTTAAAACTTAATCTTAAACATCCAGCAAATAAGTCAACAGCCTTATATTAAGGGTACTGGGCTTTAGTGCCTATCTCACTATTCTGTAGGTGATAACTCCTTGTAACAAATTATCTTAAATTAACCCAGGTCGTGAGCTCTTAAAGCAGTACCTCTTTAAAACATTATCAGGCAATCCTTAGTCCATCTATAAGCAAACTACAAAATAAAACTAACTAGGGCAAAAACATATTTAGTTTATATAATAGCTACCTAGAATTTTGGCAGAGTTATACATTATAATCCCCTCTTTGATATCCTGGCAATCATGACAGAAACCAACTTTTGCACATAACCTTAAATGTACTGAAATCTGGCCTATTTTTTTTTTTTTTTTTAGTCGCTCTCACATGTGGTGAGATGGGACATAAAGCCTTATCTCAAGTAAGGCGGGGTTCTTCATAAATCTTAAGTACTATTGATCCTTGTTTTTATTTTTTTTAGACATCATTTTACAAAGCCTACATAAATTGTTGCTCAAGTTTACATGAACATTAGTTAACATAACATAATATCACATCTAAAATATGAATTAAGGGAAGGCTGGAAGCTTTTAACCTCTTGTAGGAAAGTAGCAAAGTATTTCTGTGTTTTACTATAAAACTTTCACCCAGATTAGGCTCTCATTGACTTAAAAATACATTTAAATTGTATTTCAGTGTAGAAAGCAACATAGAACTTTACATATCTTACTGATCCCAAGTCCAGTTATAGAACACAAATGATAAAACTTTTGCCTCACAGACTTGTATACCTGGAAGACATGAACACATTAAAATTACCATAATTACATTGATGATTTTATGTTAACCAAGTTTGGCTTTTAAAGAAATGACTAAGGGGGAGATGGCAGGGCTTAGTTTTTCCAGATATCATTTCCAGATATCATCACCAGCACCTGAAGAAGATCAGAGCGAATAAGAACAGAATGAAGATAAACATTAAGGCAAAGGTTAGTTTTGGATTAAGAGGTTCTCTGAACTTGTTATTTCCCGCTGTCTGATGTCCGTTTCATTCCATCGTGCCTGGTAGTGAGCTTCAGCACTGAGTGAACTGTTCTCTTGAAGATGTTGGGGGTCCATCAGTCATCAGAGGCTGGTAGTGCCTAAGTAGAAGCTGGTTGGAAGTTTAATTTGAGACCTTTCTGCAATTGGATTTGAAGGAACTTCATTATGCAGAGCAAGAGAGCACAAGAAAAGTATTGAAAAATAACAGTTGTTGTTTAACCATAGTTGTGTAACTTACTCAAAAACTTATACACATAACCAATTTATATAAACCTCCTTTTGTTCACATTTTGAAACAATACTTGTAAACTTTTAAATTTAAGCAGAGTTAACATTTTATTAGGCCTTTTTGAACACCTAGAGAGACTTATAAGCTTAATTTTAAAGACATCTTTACTTTTATTTGTTTACCCAATCTAAATTGAACCATTTGAATCATGTGAATTAAAGATATTTGGATCCATTTTTAATTTTTTTTTATGAGCGCTCCTCATCTGTCAATGTCATATCACTACAGGATATATGGACATACACACATAGAGACATACTGACATACAACACATAACAAGAGTGTGCACACATAACAATAATAAAGGCCTCATAGCTTTTCGCAGATGAAATCTCCATTGCAATGTTTTTTTTTTTTAAAGATTCCACTGATCAGAAAAACATTAACCCAGGTCTGCAGGATCAGAATCACGAGCTCAAAAAAATACAGAATCTAAGAAAAAGCAAGAGTCCTAAAAAAAAGATAACTGGCCAGTAGTTAGTAAATACCATACAATTTATTTCTTGGTTTGGTCTAGTTTGAGTTCAGGTAAAAAGACACTTTTATTTATTTATTTTTCCTTGGGCCTGAGCTCCAAACTGTTTCGGTTTGCATATCAGCCTAAGCCCTGGCCAAGGTCTGGAAGGAGCAGGGAAAACTGGTATTTTAAGTAGACACTTTAGGCCTAAGGCATTTTTTTTTTCTTCTGAATCTTACACCCTGGGAGGACATATCAGAATTTACTACTCTTATCCTAGTTAATGCATTGGTACACCTAGTGAAATTTTTTTTCAGGCTACCCAGTTTAAAATTGAAACTTTAATTTTTTTTTTTTTTATCCTAAGTAATTAAGTTTTCTAGCATGAAGTATCTGAAATGAAACTAAACAATTGCTTAAACCCAACTTTTAACTGCAAGATAGTGCAATGTTTTAGAAACCCAGGTACACATTCAGCCCAGATTGTTCCCAAGAAACAATCCATAACATCAACACATTATTGCATCCATTGTTCCCTCTTTTTTTTTTTTTAACTTTTTAGCAGTCCCCTGCCAACTACTCCTCCTACCCCGCCCGCCCCGCTGTGGTGGAAGTACGCCCTGTGGCAGCCGGTTGCTGGCAGAGGAGGGGGAGGAGGGGCAGTCCCCCCACCGACCTCACCCTTGATTCCATCCGCCCATCCACCGTGCCTGCCAGAGCACCCCCCCCTCCTGGGAAGGGAGATAGGGAGATGGCGAGGGGGCGGAGAGGACAGGTGGGTGGAGGGGCCGGGAGGAACAGGGACGGGACAAATCTGCCATACCACCAGGTGGAATCCTCCGGGCAGACTATGCAGACCCCACCCATGCAGGAGGAGATTCGCAGAGGTCCTGAAAGGTTAAAAGCCATGATATGGATGGTCATGCGGCCCTGGCTGAAAGACAATATCTCTGACTTTGCTGATTAGAGACAGATGGAGGGACCCTCCTGGCCATTCTGAAGTGCAGAGAGACAATACAAACTTGACACAAACACGGACACACAGTAAACGTTTAACACAAGTTTAGAAGCAAAGATTAAAGACAGGCAGTAAACTCAACCTGAGAGAAAACAGAATTGCCGGCAAAACCAGACGGGTTGGCAGCACCAATGGGGGCGTTTTCGCCCCCCCAGATGAGGGACCTTTGTCCCTCCCCCGAGTTCCCCAGGGCGTCCCTCTGGGGGACGTGGCTGGCTAAAGACACGTCTGTCCGCCACAACCAGCCACAGCCAGGGAAAACTCACGTTTTCCACTGGGAACCACACACTACCAACCCAAAACCAGAAAGGCTCTGAGAGCTCACGCCCTCTGGGGGCTCACGCCCGCCATTGAGCCAAAAACCAAACACCTGGAGAGGCTCCGAGAGCTCACGCTCTCCACTGAGCCCAAAACCAAGCCCTGAGCGATCGCAAAAAAGACAAGAGAAGAAGGAGGAGAAAGGGAGAGAGAGAGAGAGAAAGGAAGGAAGGCGCCTTACTACTTACCCCTGAAGCAGTCCATTGGGGTCTCCCTGTCCGGCGATGCGCAGTTCCCAGCCAATGCAACAAATGTAAGGGTCTGGCGGAGCATTGGAGGGAGAGACCACACAAGAGACCAGCTTCATGCAATTGCAGGGGGAAGTTTTATTGAACCAGCATGCTGGGGCTCAAGGCTCACTCAGGAAGGGAGAGCAGCCCAGAGCCCAGAGCAGAGGTCAAGCAGAGCTTAAGTACACTTTTTGGAGAGGGTGGGGGGCTTTGCATACATCAGAACAAATCATCTTGAGGCGCGGGAAAATTGAACAACAACCCTGAGCCATGATTAGTACATCTATTGGTGGGAACAGTCTGGGCAGGGGTGATTGGTTACCCCTGAGTGGGGTACACATTTAAACTGATTGGTTTTGTGGCCTGGATGCTTACATCTGAGCTATTTGGAGCCCTTAGCTAATAAACAACCAGGGAATCAATGGAAATATTTACTGGGCAGTTCAGGTATTGCTCTAACAGCTACAGAGATTACAGGTTCCGGGGGTAGCAGAGGAATTTTAACAATACCTGGCCTATTATTATTATTTTTAGCCCAAGCCTTTCAATTTAGAAACCTTACAATCCCCAGTCTTTTACACTTTAACTCAGACTCTTGCAGCTTAGAATCAGCTTAGAAATTTTACCTTTACATTGCTGATGTCATCATTTGCATCTTTTTGTTGTGCATACATTAACACAACAGGATGAGTGCTTCCAATACCTATTTCTTAAATATACTGTGGAAAATAAAGATTAGATTTATAATGAAAATATTTCTCATCTTTGTTTTGGCAGAAGAACTCTGTGTTTTTGCATCGCTCTTAGAGCCTCTTCAGCTGACTTAATTTCAACATGGAGCACTCCAACTCTATTTCACAGGGTCTCCCTTCTGCTGGTGCCACACCAGGGCTTATGCAGCTGGTGGGATCTTAATAGGTGGTGACTGAGCTGTGGCCATAGCACTCAAGATCCAAGGCCCTCAGCTGCAGCTTCTTTCTCTCAGATAATCTGCTGTGCTGATGCCCAGACCAGCAGCTCAGGTGGCAGCTGGACCACCCAGGCAGGGAGTTTTTTGTCAAAGGCTGCACCACTGTGCTAGGAACATGTGTACTTTGCAAGCAGTAATAAACCCCAGCATCCTCAGCCTCCACCCTGCTGATTCTCAGTGTGAAATCAGTCCCTGACCCACTACCACTGAACCTGTCTGGGACCCCAGTGAACCAGTTGGAAACCCCATATAATAGGCCCGTTGGATCCTGGCCTGGCTTGTGCACAACCAAATACAAATAAGTGATTATATTACTGTGTAAGAGGCTCTGACTGGACCTGCAGGAGATGGAGGCTGACTTTCCAGGGGTGACAGACAGGGAGAGGGGACTCTGGGTCATCACAGTGTCCTGACCGGATCCTGAAACAATGATAAAAATGAAAGTTTATTCATAATATTATGAAACATTTTAATTATTTCTATTTTGTTCTGTTCTCAAAAAAATTATTTGTGCATTCTTAAGTATATAGTTTGGGTTTCTATCCAGAAATACCCAATGTCATATAACATAGAATTTTACATCTACAATGCCTGTCTAGAGGTTGACCACACCACTCTCCTCTTTCTATGTCCCAGTCTTCACCAGTAGATGATTTGTTTTTCCTCTAGTAACTTCCTCACTTTCATGGATCTGAACATCACATGCCCCATCCTATGCAGTGACACCCACACAACTAACATGCACAGAGATCACATGTAGGAAGCACTGAGCTCACCACCTCCCCCTTCTCCTTCCTCATCCCCTCTGCCCTCACCAGGGATCCAGAGCAGCAGCAGCCTCAGGAGCTGAGCAGGGAGCCTCATTTTGAAAAGCTGAGCTGAGAAGTCCTGGTGAGTCAAGGGCAGGTTAGACCTGAGCTTTTATATCAGCCTTGCAGGAAGGCCCTCCCCAGGGAGCAGCATGCAATTTGCCTGGTGGTTGCAGCTGGGTGGAAAGAGCCAATGGGAGGGGGTAGACTGACTTTGAATAAATATGTCTTCTGTGACTGCGGGGAAAGCGATGAGATGAAAACCATGCTGTCTGCAGTTGTGGGCATAAGATCTGATGGTGAAAGTGAAAATCTTTGCCAAAATCTCAGTGAGTTCAGTAGGAAGCACCAATACAGCACCCAACATGAGAAAGTGGACAGTGTGTCCAGGGCAATGTCTGGGGAGTGAATGGCCAGCCTGACTCCCTCCCATGTAGCCTGGAGAAGAAAGACACCCCACACCCACTAGAACTGACAGAGGAAGTTTTCTCCCCACAAACCCACCTGCTTTAGCTCTTTTAAGACTCCTGTGGTGGCTTCTGTTACCATGTTAACAAGTGCTGAAAATGGTCTCTCCCTGGGTCCTTGAAAAAGTCACAAGAACCTAACAGGAAGAAAAAAATCTTTCTCTCACATTCAAAATCAATAATTTACTCTTAATTTCCAATGTTTTTTGGGAAAAACATCTTCCCACAGTAATCTTCTCACTGTGTAGAATCATGTCCTCTCAGGGGTCCTGTTCCTTCCTTGACTTGGGTGATAAACTGTCTCTCTCTCCTGGCCTGTGTGTGGGGTGGCCACAGCCATGAGTCCCCAGCTCAGAAGGACCCACAGTACATGAGTGACAATAAAACAGCACCCTCAGCTGTCAGGTCACCTGGGTTTTCACACCTCCTGCAGATTGGTGCCAGTGTCAAATTGCTTTTGACCTGAACTCAGAATCCTACAACTATTGAAAGAATAAGTCACTCTGTTCCACAAAATTTGGGGTAATATACACTCAGTTTCAAAATATATGCTATTAGATTCCTTAGTCCAAGGAATCTAATAGCATATAGACTGTAGAGCAAGTTTAACCTGGAACTTGATCTGTATAAGCTCTGGGAAACCCCAATAGGACTTGTTAGACAGGTTGGAGGAGAAAGTGAAATGACCTTGAATTACACCCTGATTTCCACTGCAGCAATAAGACTGGCTGCCAAATATCTGGGGAGGGTGTGAATCTAACACTTCACCTTTACCTCACTGACATTTCATTCACCCTCAAGGTTTGCTCCATTCTGTAAATTTGGTGTTCTTCTATCTGATATGTGATGTGAGACTAACTCATTCTGGGACCTTCTCCCAACTATTGACCTTGTAATCAGCGAAGCTGGTGATGAATTGAAAAGAAAGGAGAGGAGAACCAATATCAAGGAGAGTGTGCACAATTATTAATGTCACGGGTCTTTTGAAAGAACTGTCCTAATGGTATCAAGTAAGAAATTAGATCGACTCCACTGTGGGAAGCCATCCTCCCAGTGATTTGAGTTACCTCCCTGGGTGGGTGAGAGGCTTAGACACAGCTGTGTTAGAGCCTTCCCCATCCTTTTCCAGGTCCAAGGGCTTGTCTGTGCAGAGGCATGTCTGGCCACTGTCCCGAAGACCCAATTGACACCCCTGACCTTGGGATGCTGCCCCCTTGACCTTCATTGGATGGGATTTTCCCTTGAATTTTTCCCAATAAAAGCCAACTCCTTGGCATGTTCTCTCTCTCTCTCTCTTGCTAGTCTCTTCTGTAAACCTCATTACTGCATTAGGTGGCTGGAGGCAAGAGCAAGGCGAAGCTGTCACAGAGCTTGTTTTAAGGTAATAAAAGTCTTGTCTCTTTAATTTAAAACCCCCTAGCATTTACTCATGAATCAAACCTTCTTTCATGAAGCCAGTGCTTGCTTTGTGGCAGACTCCACTTCATGGTTTCATTGTGTTGTCCCTAAAACATGGTGACAGTCTATCACTCAGTAGCTCACAATGTGACATGACATGGTGTAGGGCTGCTGGAGGTAAGTTGTTAAGGAAAGGTCACTTTGTAGCATGGGGGGCAACTGAAGGCCACTGCTAACATGACAGGAGGACACAGGGCACAAGCAGAAGCCCACAGGCAGAAGGAGAGCTCAGGAACCCTGGGAAGACCCTGGGTTTCAGCTGCTACCAGGTAAGCAGGGCCTGGGCCAGCAGAGCCTGGAAGGGTCAGGGAAGGGGCCCATCTTTGACTGCAGAGAGAGCTTGGCCTGCTGCCTCTCGACTCCAGACTTGAGCCTCCAGAAATGGGAAGTGAACACCTCTGAGTCAGGCCAGGTGTGCAGTGCCTATTGAGCAGCCCTAGGAAACTCACATGCCCATTCTCACTGTGGAAACATGGATTGTGGGAAAACCAGGAGCAGAAAGAAATCTGTAGGATCTGATTAGTAATAAATCAGGTTTAGAAAAAGTTGCCTTCACAAAGTAATCTTTAATAGAACACAGTTTCAGAGAATGCTGCTAATTTTTACATGAATATGCAATATTTAAAAGCCTCCTTTTTGCTTTTTTAATATCAGAAATTATTGATGTAATAAAATATCTTAGAAATTCTTTGTTCATCAAAAATATATTCCTAAGTTTCCCATAGAAAGAAAAGAAAAGGCAGCATTTCAAAATCCACAGCAGATTCTCAAGCTCCTGTGGTCAGCTCACCATGCTCCCTGTGGACATCAAACCTCAGCAGTGGACATAGCTGGTCTCTCTCCCCTGGACACACATTACCAGGGATTATCAGGGTGGGTGAGACTAATTTTCCTGAACCCTGGTGGGGAGGGGCCTGTGGGTTTCCAGGGTTATCAGGCTCAACTGAAAGAGATGGGACTTAGGCACATGGGTTCCTTGTTGTTTTCTCTCTGATGTCAGGGACTGTCAGTTGGGTCCTTCAAGCTCCAAGCCCATGTGTGACAGCTGAGAGCTGGGAGGATCCTGTGTATTGGAGCTATGTGGGTGTGGTAAGGTCAGAGTGCTGAGTGCAGACTTGGCACTGTCAATCCAGCACCAAGATGTACTCTGAGGACTCTGCAGCCCAGTGATACACATACCCCTGCGTGGACACGAGGAGACACACAGCCCTCTGTTCCTTCCTGGGCCCAAAGGGAGGTCTCTTCAGTGTGAGATGAGAGTGGGTCCCTGGTGAGACTAGAGATTCACCTTCCAGAGGGGCTTCTCCAAACCCAGGTGTCAGGGTGGATCCTGAGCCCAGAGGCCCCTGAGGGCAGCAGGCCACCTTCTCTAAGCCACAGCCTGTCACCACTCACTGGAAGATCAGTTCATTGACATGCCAGGTGCAGGAAGCCAGGGACTGCTGTGCCCCAAACACTGAGGGACACTTGCCTGTTTACACTCTTAGTTCTTAGATTCTCAAGACTGACTGCACCAAAATTTATATTATGGGCATACAGGGAAATTTCCAAAACTTATATCCATTTTTACACTTTTATTCAATTATTATTGCTTACTTTAAATTTTTATAAACTCCTTAATAAATTGATTGCTGTCTATATTAAAACTGAGTTTTTAAAAAATATTTTAGTTGCATATGGACACTGTTATACCCATACTGAGATGCTCAAATAACTCTCTGACACACATTGCCATTCCAATTAAGCCTTTATTACTGGCCAGTAGTGGACACTCTGCTCTCCAAAATGATATAGAGTGGTGTGCCCACCTTCAGTAGGCCTCATATTTAAGCCAAATAGCCACACAAGGGACACTTAGAGGTTTAGGCCATGCAGACAATCAAGTACAGAAGCTAAACTGGACAGTTAATGAGACAAGGTAATGGGTACATTGGTATATCCGACAGGACTTTCCAGGTTGGCATAGCAGCAAGCAAGCAGAAAAGAAGTGGATCAAAAGTGACCCTAGTTGAGTATGATTTAGAGAATGGTTACTAACATCTAGACAATTAATTTCTGACAAGGTACATTGCCCAATAAATAAGAAAAACAAAGAGAACTATTTTACATTGTATAAGAGTTGCTGTTTTGTGTTGCCAAGTATGTTATGCTAGGTAACTATTAATGGGTACACAGGAGGGGCTTTCCCACAGGAGAATCATTTCTTACATGATGTGGAGTCTCAGGATAAAATGGAGTCTGTTTGGTCATTGCCCATATAGCCTGGCCCATAACATTTGGACATAATACCTTTATTTTATTTATTTTAATGTGGTGCTAAGGATTGAACCCAGTGCCTCATGTGGGCAAGGCAAGCCCTCTACCACTGAGCCACAACTCCAGCCCCTAAAACGGAATTTAATACTATTTTAGTTAAATAGGTATGTTAAAATATTATATAATCTAGCATTCCCACAATAAGGGACTGGAACTTTACTGGTTCCAGTGCGTTCTGAGCACACACAGCAGTGAGATATTGAATGTCATAAGCACAGCAAATGCTGTGTCCAGTCTCCTGCCCAGTTCATTCCCACGCCATCCCTCCCCTCCCCTGATCCAGCTGCTCTGCCCCCTGGTCTCCCCCTGTGGTTATTTTAATGTGTGCTTTACCATGATGTGTAAGTATGACATTCATTGTGGCACAAGAATGATGCAGGACATCCACAGAATTCTCATGAAAGAGTGCAGGCGCACACCATGGGCCCAAACAAGCAGGACAGGTGAGTAGTGGATGGAGGTGATGAGAAACCTCTGTCTCCTTGATGCTCTAAAGGGTAACAATGCTAACATGTGTCAAGTTCATTACATCATAATGGAAAGGCAAAATGGGGGTTTCTCAGGTTCCTAATTGGTTTCCTGTAAGTGCTCAGGTGCAGGAGGTTTTGTTCCAGTGGGGCCAAGATGAGAGATGATTCATCCTTGAAGAGGTGGGACCTGGTAGGAAGGCGTCAGGTCTGCAGCTGCTGCCCCTGGAAGGACAGTGCTGCTCTCACACACTGAGGGCATCCTCAGAAGAGTGGGTTGTCATGAGACCACACCACAGGCCTGGCCACAGAAGCTTGCAGCTAGCTCCCTGTCCACTTTCACACCACTGTGACACAGGCCAGGGGCCTCATCAGAGGATGAGTGTGACTGCCTAGCCTTGGACCCTCAGCCTTGAACACTGACAGTTAAAACAACCTCTTTACACAGTACTTGCTAAATCAGATGTTTTTTTTTTTATAGCAACATATGAAGGACCAATATGTGCTTCTTGTTATTATGGTTTTATGCCGCAGGCTGCTCGCTGGCCGCGGGTCGAGCGGGATAGCTGAGCTCCGCTGCTGCCGCCGAACACTGCCTGCTGCACCCCTGCTGAGCGATTCCCTGCTGGGCTGTCAGTGCACGCCGGCTTGCAATCTTGCAACCCGGTTGGGCACAAAAACACAAGCCAGTCAAACTGAGACAAAGTTTTATTTAGTGAGAGGCCGTGTGCGTCCCCTAACAAGTGGGTCCACCCACACGTGTTCTACCTGAGCCGGGGGGCCTCCACTTCCCCCGGAACACCCTCCTACCATCCTTTCCCAACCAATGGGAACTCTCCCATTACAAGAGTGACATGAGTAACCTGAATCCTGAAATGGGCCCAGCTAAACAGCATGAGTCCAATTACCATATGAATGTGAATTGCTGGCTGGCAGTCACTAAATCCAAAGGTGCCTGTATCAATATTTTTGCTGTGGCTCCTAACAGTTTTAGATGGGAATTTCCTTAAAGAGCTACATTGAAAGTTAAGAAAAACTATCTGAAATAATTGTGTCCCAAAGTTAGACTCTCAGATCTCATGTATATGAACTACTCCACAGTCTAAGATGCCAATTCTCCTCCAGCAGGTGGTTCTGGAATTCTGCACTGGGAACAGCTCTTAATGAGTCTGATGATGCTGTTCAGCCTGAACCTTTTGAATACGATGGAAAATAACACTACATCTATCCTAGGTTTTGCCTTTCATTTGATCAAGAAAGATTTTTATTGGTTTTAAAAAGGATTCTTATATTGTTCCTTTTTTTCGGTGGATCCTCTGATTTAATGAAGCATTTGTAAAATAATTCCAATTTATTGACAGCACTTAGAGGCACATACAAAATCACTTTGTGTCCTGTCCTTTCTGATAGAATTCCAAAGCTGATAAAGAGTGACCATCTTGGGGAGGGTGAGACTCAGGCCAAGGGAGCAAGACTCAAGGATCTGGCAGTTGAAAGAAGATGGGAGGCAGGTGGGAATGTTGGTCATCCTTTATCCAAAGGCATCCCTAGCCTTTAGCTCAATGGTTTGCACCATAGGTCAGGAGCTTAGGAGCTTGCCCTGGTTTCTGCTGGTACCAGTTCAAGTAACTGTTAATGCCCTGACTGGTGCTGAAATGCTGGTGACTCTGTCTCCTTGAGAGTTAGACAGGAAGGATGGAGACTGCATCATTTTGATGTCACATATGGTGCCTAAAGTTGAACACATAAAAATAAATATGCACACAATTAATCAGGTCCTTTCTATATTTAGCCTACCACATACACCACACCAGATTTTAAACCTTGATCCTATGCTTCACAACTCCAAGAGGGCTGCAGTGACTCTGCCCATCAAAACCTAACATGTTCCACAAAGAAAATAAGAACAAACCCTTTCACCTTCCCAGCATCCCCTCTTCACAGGTCCTCACAGGCTTCTCCCTGATGCTGAAAACGAGGGATACAGCTCCCTGGGCCTGTCCTTAGAAGGGAGATTAATCCCACATGGATGACCTCATTTATCCCCCATTCCCTTCTCATGACTCCTTAATCAAACACACCCACACTGGGTGGGAAGTCTGCATGTGACACTGTGGGACAAGATCACACCTTAAGTGAGGACTTTGGTGACTCAGAGGAGAAAATGGTAGAGGCAAGGCCAGGCATCCAGTCCCTGAGCACCAAGCACAGAGAGGGCTTCCCCACAGCTCAGTTCCTCCCATATGTCCCTGGTCAGACAAGAGACCCCTCCAAGCCTTCAGGGTTCCCGGTAAGTGCTGGACAGTGTAAGCCATCACTTCCCTGGTGTTTCTAAGATGAGGATATTTGTTCTCTCACTGTGGGCCTGTCACCCTCTGTTGGTCACTCTGGGACACTGCACCCCACAAGGCTCAGAGTCTGGTCCCCGGAAACTTCACTGGGACCCTTCACTGTCCCTCATAAAGCTGATCCTGTGCAAACACCTCCAGAACCCATCTGTAGGGAACACAGAGTGGATCCTCCTCCCAATAATCCAGATGTAGAGTTGAAGGAAGACTGAAAGACAATTCAGATTCAGTAAATATGTCAGCCACAGGGGCATAAGGACTGTCACCCACATGAGATACCAAAGGTTTGGCCTTAGAGAGGCTCCTGAGGATGCAGGTGTAAGGCAGGGGTGGAGGACCTCGGGGCTCCTGGTCTCCTCCATCTGTCAGTGCAGCCTCTTTCCTGCCATTCCAGAAGTTACCACAGCCACTTCTGGTCCACAGCAGCTGTACCAGCCTGGGAAGGACGTGAAGCCATCCAGGCTGGTGACCAATGGCTGGGAGGTTTGTGGTCTGAGCTCCAACACTATGAATAATCTCATTAAACTTTTAGACCAACACTGGCCAACAGTGTTGTGCTGGGATGTAGACAAGTGTATACAGCTGTCTGCTGTGACTTCTGTTAGAAACACCAGGCTATTGAGCAGAGAGATCGCAAGTGCAGCTGTAGGTCTTACTCTCTCCTCAGGTGTCCCCTCTGCCCCTTCCTCACAGTTCTCCAGAGATGGCCATGAGGAGCTCATGAGTCCACCTGTGTGCTCTTGTAACTTCTGGGCACCGCCTCTCTCTCACTCACCCTTAGGTTTCCCACTCCACAGACTCCCGCATTTAAATGAGTTGCTTCTGTTTGGCTGACTCTTTTGCCTGTTCAACCCATGTATTCCATTGTCCAATATAAGATGTGCTTCAATTCAAGAACTTCTAGTTAATTCTTTTTCATAAAATGTACATCTCTTCAGTGATAGTACAGTTTTTTTCCACATACATTTTCATGATTTTATTCCATCCCCACCCCACCCCTCTGCACTTTCCTTTCACTGTTGAAGCCTCTGTAAGGCAGAGACATTGGAAAGGTGATATCCTGTCACTCTGATGTCTTTTCTGCTGGGGTGATTTCTAAAGACCTTTGTTCCTTTGAATGTCTCATTTTCCCCTGCTCCTTTGTGTGCCTTGCCATCTTCTGTTGAAATGCAGACTTTGAATTAAACATTCACCTGCCCAGTCTTTGGATTCTGATATGGAACCCCTTCGCTGGGTGATCAGGGCTTGCTTTGAGGACTGGGGTATGCCTGGGTGAAGGCTTTGATCTTTCATGGGCATGCACGTGCCTGAGAATGTACTTCCCCTCCCAATTTCCCAAAAACCCATGGCTGTTTAGAAATAAGCTGCCAGAGGGTTCAATGGAAGTTTCTTTAGGGCCTGGCTGTGCTGTGTGTTGCCTGATCTATTTTACTTCATGCAGTGGTCACACACAGTGGCGCCTACCACTGCTGTCCACAGTTCCCTCATCTGAGACCTAAGCCATGCACTTGTCCCTGTCTCAGTTCTGAGTCATGTGATAGAGAGAGCAGTCCACCAGGCAGCCCACAGAGGAGGTACAATGCCACAAGTAAGTGCTGCTCTGTTCCTCCTGGGACACAGGAAGGATCAGGGAATTGGGTACTTTGTTCTCTGTCGTACCTCTTCCCTCAGGGATGGGGTAGGGAAAGGTGTACAAAGGTCCAGGTGATTCCTGGTGTAACTCAAGTGGTCTCCTCTTGACCAGGATTTGACTTTTGTGTTTCAGAGTAATTTGTAGTGTAATCAGAATTTTTATCAGGTTTTCACATTTTTAGTTTTCTTAATCTATTTCATTTTTATATTTCCATTTTTATGTTTCAATGGGGTAAAAAATTCCCAGAAATCCTTACTTGAATAATGTTAGTTGACCTTGTCATCAATTAAAGAAAAAAAAATTATTGTGAAATTGATTTAAGATTTAAAAAAATTATTTAATGAGATAATTCTTTTCAATTTTAAGGATCCAATTTTCTAACTGCTCTGCAATATTTTATTTACATTACACTAACAAATTACTTATTTTATCTTTAGTTGTATTCTTGATGGAATTTGTTACATTGGAAGTCTAAACCTTAAGCACAGTATATTTTCCTAAGTAGGATAATTTGTTCATTTGTTCAAATATTTTTAATTTCTCTTACGTAATATTAAAGCACTTGTTCATGGATCACTGTAGTTAGTAGAATACAGTTTGAAACAGATGAAAAGAAGCATCATGGCCCTATCCTTACCCTGGAATATGGAGCCCTCCCTGTCAGTCATGTGAGCTTGACTTCGACCATCATCATTTCTTTAGGCTTTTTTTTTTTTTTCATTTTCACCATTTGTGTCCATGTAGGATACAGGTTTTGCTGTCTCTAGATGTAAATGTTTAAAACTCAGTAACAAAGCTGGAACCCCTACATTATATTCAGTTTACAAAATGACCTTCACCTTCACTTAGGATTTGAAGCAGGCCTCAGCAGACCATCAAAATCACTGCACTAAAGACAGAAGAAACTAACCATAGAATAACCACTTTACAATCAAGCTTGTCACACTCAGAAGCCTTGGAAGAAATGAAAAGGACACCTACAATTTCTGAGTTATAATAGACCTTTTAGGTGAGCTGAGGCTCATTGTTTTTTGTGTTTCCTCTTTAACATCTTGACTTACCCCAGGACTATGTTGTGGCCCTGGCAGAGGGGCTGCCCTAGAGAAGAGGACCTGACTGGGCTTTGGGAGTTGCTTTGAGCTGTGAGGTTGAATGACATAGCTGA
This sequence comes from Urocitellus parryii, assembly GCF_045843805.1. NCBI lineage: Eukaryota > Metazoa > Chordata > Mammalia > Rodentia > Sciuridae > Urocitellus > Urocitellus parryii. Next base: position 25,227,593 of record NC_135542.1, on the reverse strand, counting down.
GTCCTCAACAGCATGCTTTGTTTCTCCTGTGGGCATTTGCTAAGGTCAGGGTGGGCCAAAATGGCTGGATGCAAAGTTCTCATGGGGCCTCCTCTCCTGTGATCCTGCACTGACCATCTCTGTGTGTGCCTGGGACATGGCCTTGGGCTCCTGTGTGTCTGCTTATCTTTCCAGCTCAGCTTTGCATCCTGGTCAACCTCCTGTCCATCTTGTCCATATGGTCCCTCCTGAGTAACCATTCTTTCTGGACTCACCCCAGGTCTATATTGTGGGAAGGGTCACCTGGTGGGAACTCTTCTGTGCACCACTGGGTGGACTAGGATTGTGTGGTGTCAGAGAAGCACATTAGGACAGAGCTTCTAACCCTTGAGTCACTAGGCTTCTGGAGAGTGCAGGACACACCACATTCCCATGAGGCTTTCAGTGGGCAAGGACAACCTTGAGGGCCAGGCAGGGTCTGTGACATTTGGGATTTTCTCTGAGAAAGAGAAGAGATTCCATCTAGCTTTCTCAGTAAAACCCAACCCCAGCAGTGTGCCCACCCCAGCCAATGAGTACCACAGTGCTATGGCCCTAAGAGAAATAGTATTTTTGTCCATTTGAGCAAGTATTGCCTTACAGATTCTTATACCCACCCATAGTTTTAGGAATGTGGCATCTATTTTGAGTTCTGTAATTCTTTCACACATGGCTCATTATTTAAAAATATATCCATGGATTCATAACACTCCCTTGTTATTTCAGAATCCATGGCTGAATCTAGTCAAAGGTATTGACATGAGGCATGCCTGGGAGAGTGGAGTAAAATGCTGAGCCTGACCCTGAGCTAGAGAGAGACGTGGACCAGAGATAAAAGAAGTACAAAGAAGGGTGAGGGAGAGGAGGTCATCACAGCCCTGCTCAATTCCAGCTATGTACAGATGAAGTTTACACCAATAGGAATGCTAAAGAAAACACATACTTTTGTGTTGCCAAAAACCACCTGATTCTGTGCCTGGTCCTGGTGAAGGCACCTGATGGGAGGAAGCCCCAGCCTGAACTGTCATTGAGCTCCCTTCCATCATACTGGGTTGACCAGAGAGGCTCCTTAAGATCTTTCACCCTCCCTCCTATTACTGCCCTGCCCCTCTGACAAGGTCTTAAAAAGAGCTTGAGCTCTAATCTAGGTACATGGTCCAGAGTCCATGACTATGATCTGTGCCCCTGAGATCCCAGGATCTTTCTCTCCAACAGACAGACAATCTGCAGTGCATCTCCCCTGACAAGCAGTACACATGGCAGCTGGGCCACCCAGCAGGGAGGTTTGTAGGATTTTATACCTTATTTTTTATAGTTAATTTTTATAACTTGCTCACAGCAATAACACCAGCCTCCTCAGCCTCCACTCTCCTGAGGTCCAGCATGGAATTTATCCCTGACCCTCTGCCACTGAAGTTGCCTGAGACCCAGAGATAATTGGAAGCCCCAAAGGTCAGAAGCCACATAGACTCTCCTGCCATCTGCAAGAATCAATGTATCCATCTGTCTATTGAAGGCTCTGGGTGGACCTGCAGGAGTTGAATGGGTAGGAGGCAGGAGGGAGGAGCCTGAGTTATCACAGTAGCACCTATGAGTCCTCAAATGAGAGAGAAATGGAAGGTTATGCTACCATTATGAGCAATGTTCATGATTTCTCTCCCAACCTTAATCTCAGGCTACTATGGGGTGTGTGTGTATGTGTGTGTATGTCTGTGTGTGTGAGTGTGTGTGTGTGTGTGTGTGTGTGTGTGTTTGTAGGGACAGAGAGAGAGAGAGAGAGAGAGAGAGAGAGAGACCTGATTTGGTTCATATTCCAAAATTACACAAATTCTAATGGGTTACAGACTTGCCAGGTGAAAGGTGCGTCCAGAAGTAACCAAAGACTCCCCTCTCTTCCTATATCCCAGTATCCATTGGTACAAAAATCCTTTATATTCTAAATATATTCCTCCATTGTATAAATCAAAACCTGACATGTACCATCATGGAAAGAAAACCTGCATATATAGCATACAAAAAGAGCACACGTGAGAAACTCTGGGGCTCCAGGGCTCACCATCCTCCCCAATCTCCCTCATCACCCCCTCTGTCCTCACCAGGGATCCAGAGCATCAGCAGCCCCAGGAGCTGAGCAGGGAGTCTCATTTTGAGAAGCTGAGGTGAGGGCTCCTGGTGAGTCAAGGCCCTGGTTAGAGTTGAGCTCTCGTCTTAGACAATTTCTCAGATGCCAGTCCCCCTGAGAATGCAGCTGTGTGCAGGGGACCATAAGGACATGGATTCTGTCCTTTAAACAAATGATATAAAATGTGTGTTTGGAGGAAAAACAGATTTTATTGCTTTTTATTTTTTGGAAACTCGGATTCAACTTTACTAGCTGAGCATGTCCATTCAGAGACCAAAACTCACACTGGAGTCATCAAAAAGTTTCAAATTTGGAGTATTTTGGACTCTGGATGTTAGGAAAGAGAATGCTCAGCTTGATCTAGAATAGAGTGACATACAATAGACTGAAAAGCACAGGGAGTGCCCTGTAGAGGAAAGTGCTGTAACTGTGTGTGTGTGTGTGTGTGTGTGTGTGTGCATTAGCAGTGATGATGCCAGAACTGGTGATCACCAGCATTACCTTGCCCTCCTTGGTTTGCATCTCAGTCAAAAGGCCAAAAGCCCCAGATGGAGAGAGTCCATGATGGACCCTAATCCAAGGCTGCAGGTCTATGATTCCCTGAGAGGCAGCAGGTGCAAGTCCAGGTCCAAAGGCCAAAGGAATTGGTGTCGATGTCCAAGCCTGGTGGCAGGAGATCATGCTCTGGAGGAGGAAGACCTTGAGAAGATCAAGGATGAGCTTCCCTTGCTTCTCCTGCAGTCCGCCTGGCCCAGGCCATTGAGCTCAGCCTCCTACATTCAAGAAGGGTTTTCTCATTTGGTCCCCCAAACATGACACCCACCTTCCTGGACATGCTAATGCTCCAGGCATCTTTCCTTCCAGACCAGCTGACACCACACAGTGCACTTCACAGAATCATGACAGAGCTACACAGAGGAAACAAGCTTTACCCTGGAATATACCAGGAAAAGAATTGTCTTCTCTGAGTTGCTGGGGCTGAAGAAAAGCAAAGGACCTCCGGAAATAGAATCTTCCCTCTTCCCTCAAGGAAATCCTCACTGTGGCCCTCAGAGCCTGGTGACTCTGAGCAGAGCCCTCAGCAGGTGGAGCAGCTGGGGCAGCCCAACCTCACACTTCTGCTCTCTGGGAGGTTTATGTCATGGCCTGTGTCACTGTGGGAGGGGAACTGCTACCTTTTTGACACTAATAATTAGCAACATCTTCAAGCCCCAGGATGCTGATGGTGAGAGTGAAATCTGTCCCAGATTGACTGCCAGTGAACCTCAAGGGGACTCCAGATTGCAAACTGATTGAATATCTGATGAGGAGTTTAGGAGGTTTTCCTGGTTTCTGCTGATGCCAGTGTAAATTATTTCTAATGCCCTGACTGGCCCTGCAGGTGATGGTAACACTGTCTCCTTGAAATGCAGACAAGCAGGATGGAGACTGGGTCATCTGCATGTCACATCTGGAACCTGACATTGAAAACATTAAGTAAATAAATAAATAATAAATTATCACATCGTTAATTATGATACAAGACTCCACCCTCCAAGGGACAGGCATCACTAACCAGAGAGGGATAAGTATGTCCCCAGTACTGTCCCTCCTTACCTGGGAGGCAGAGCAGCAGGAGACCCAGAAGCTGAGCAGGAGCCCTCATGGTCATGCTATGCCCTGACAGGGACTGACTCCTGCACAGGGTGTGAGAAGCCACTTAAGAATTCCCCAGGGCAGTGGGCTGTGCTGTGGGCACATGCAAATCAGCAGGGCTAGGCAGGCTGAACACAGCTGCAGGGATGCTCCAGCTGGTCCATCAACACAAGCTCAGTATGTCCAGGTGTCACAGGTCAGACCAGGTCAGCTCAGATTAGCTTGGGGTGAACATGGTTCCTTGGGGCCACAAGACACAGTCAGCCCCCTGAGCTGTGAGGGGTAATCTGTAGTCACTTTCTGGTTCAGGATAGGATGTCCTTGTGCTTTAAGTGTTAAGGTGAGATTACAATGAATCAACCAGTTTAAGATAAATCCTGATCTTATTCACCAGCTAGTGGTCAGGATTCACTAGCCAGCAGGCCAAGGGGCAGACTAGAAGTCTACACCTTTAGACCTCCCCCTGCCCCATGGTTTTATCACAGCTTTTATACCATGAGTAAAGAATTGCACTACATTAATCACAAGTGGCTATCGCTGGTTCAAAACTACAAACAAACATCACAAGATCTAAAATCATAAGCACAGAGAAGTGGGTCAAAGTCACTCTAGTTGAGCACAGGTTAAAGAATGGCCACCAACATCTAGGCAACCATTCTCTGGCAGGATGCATGGCCAAGGAAACATGGGGACCACAATGAGAACAACTTTACATTATATAAGAATTGCCATTTTGTGCTGCCAAACTGCTGTGCCAGCCACTGTGGATGGGCACAGAGGCAGGAGTTCCTATGGAAGAAGCACTTCTTACAGAAGGTGGAGTCTCAGGGTAAAATGGAGTCTGTGTGGTCACTGCCCATGTAGTCTGGCCCATAGCTGTAGAGGAGTGAGGCTGGGCAGGGGTTCAGCCAGGCTGAGCTCAGGAGGTGCGTTCTGAGAGCTGCAGGCTCTGGCCCTGAACTATTAGGATTAGAGAAAACATTCAGCCTTTGTTTTTGGGGATTGGCTTATTTCACTTAGCATTATATTCTCCATCTCCAACCATTTACTGGCAAATACCATCATTTTACTCTTCTTTAAAGCTGAGTAATATTCCATTCACTATATATACTATATTTTATTTTCCCATTCATCTATTGAGGGACACCTAGGTTGGTTCCATAGTCTAGCTATTGTGAATTGAGCTGCTATAAACATTGATGCAGCTGCATTAGTGTAGCATGCTGATTTTAATTCTTTTAGATATAAACCGGGGAGTAGGAGAGCTGGGTCAAATGGTGGCTTCACTCCTAGTTTTCTGAGGAATCTACATACAACTTTCCATAGTGGCTGTACCTATTTGCAGTCCCACCAGCAATGTATGATTGTGCATTTTTTATCTTATTTATATAGAGTGTTCCTATATTTTTCTTGGGGTGACCTTGAACCTGGATTCCTCCTCCCTAATTCTCTAAGGTAGGTGGGATTATAGGCATGAACCACCCTACCAATTTGACATTAAGTTTTGAAGCAGTCAGCTTGGATATTTAAAGTTGGCATCTCTTGCCTAGACCATGGCTGCTACTCCACTCAGAGGAACTGAGCATAAGCATCATGGATTTCATGACCTGCTGCTGTTTGCCTGATATGGCAACATTGACCTTTCCATTGCTGAGGACACTGGGTGACCTGAGAGGTTCTGGTTACACATAGAAGCAGGTGTCATACACATGGGCAGTTTTTCTGGGCCCCAAGAGGACAGAAGTTTTCAGTCCAGAGCTGGGCTGGGCAGCTTCTCCCTTGTGTTTTCTCCCACAGGGTAAAGGACAGCTGGCTCAGTGACTGCATGGCCACAGGACAAACCCACTCATAGATGCTGCTGGAAACCCTTTTGTCTGGAGAAACAGCAGTGTCTCTGGCAGGTCACAGCTCACATGATGCAGGGACTCTGCTCTCAGTGGACCATGTCGGCCACATATACAGACCTGAACACCTGCTACTCTTCTTTCTTGTCTCTAAAGACCACCAGGCACCATCTTTGACTCTCCCTTGAGAATCCAAGGGGTGGAGTCAGAGGCAGGCCAAGGGCCAGGACTTATAGGATAACAGGGTTGTGACCCACATGAGGACAATCATGTGGGAAGTGAAGAGTGACAGGTGTGAACTCAGAGTAGGAGGGGACAGGACAGAGAAAACCCAGGCAGGAGTGCAGAGGAGAGACACTGGAGGAACCCAGGATCCAGGGAGAAGGGATGGGAAGGGGAGGGAGGGTGTGACTTCACAGCTGTCCCCAACTGCTCCCCTGAGCATTCTCAGACAGTCAGCAGCACAGTGCACAAGCAGCATCTGAGTGGAGGTTTGCCCCCTAATGGGGACAGGAAGAAATTCAAGTCCCTTGAAGGAAGTGTGGCTGCTGGGGACAGAATGACCTGTGTCCCTGCCATACAACCCTCCCAGGCAGGCAGAGTGTAGAGAGGGCAGCAGGAGGCAGCAGGAGCTCAGCAGCCAGGCCTGAGCCTGATAGTGCCAGGATGGACACTGCTAATACTCCTGCTGAGTCTGCAGGGGACAGTGACTTCTCACTCCCCAGCACTCTGGTAGGGAGAAGGGAGTATCTGGGGTCAGGTAACTGTGAGAGCACTGGCAGCATGGGGAAAACCTGGTGTCTCTGCCAATCACCACTGAGAAACAGCCAAGAAAATTAAATTTAAACATTGGAAATCAGAAACTGGGTTCTCTGAGTGCACTTATGTTTTGCAATATTATTTACTCACTCTGTGTCCCCTGCATTATCCTGTTAACTGCAATAAACAATTCACAGTTATGCAAAAAAGAAAGAAAGGAAGGAAGAAAAAAAGAAAGAAAGAAAGAAAGAAAGAAAGAAAGAAAGAAAGAAAGAAAGAAAGAAAGAAAAAAGAAAGAAAGAAAGAAAGAAAAAAAGAAAAAAGAAAAAGAAAGAAAGAAAGAAAGAAAGAAAGAAAGAAAGAAAGAAAGAAAGAAAGAAAAAAGAAAGAAAGAAAGAAAGAAAGAAAAAAGAAAAAGAAAGAAAGAAAGAAAGAAAGAACATGCAATTGTGCTTTTGATAATTATTGCATTGAGTTTGCTTAACAATTTGAGATGGACTGCTATTTAACTTACTTTATTTTTTGTCATTTATTTATTTTTTGGGTTCCATGGATTGATCTCAAGGGCACTGAACCACTGAGCCACATCCCCAGCTCTCTTTAGTATTTTATTTAGAGACAGGGTCTCCCTGAGTTGCTTAGTTCCTTCCTGTTGATGAAGGTGGCTTTTATCTTGTGATTCTCCTGCCTAAGCCTTGCAAGCCACTGGGATGGATTGTTATGTTCATATTAGGCCTTTCAACACAAAAATAAGCAGACAAAGATAATTTTACCTTCTGACAGTTTGCTTTAATATTATTCTGTAGCATTCAGTACAGGAACCTGTGCAAAGAAGGAGGTTGAGGCTCTACAGTCAAATTGTGCCCAGGAGGAGCCCAGACAGAGCTGTGTAGTCAGTGCTCCTGGTCATTACTCTGCTCTTCACATCTTCCAACCCATAATTTCTGTGACTCCTCAGAAGGAAAGGAAAATGAGTTTCTTTCATTTTCCAGGTAAGAGAATGTAATAAACAGCTGATTTTAGTGTGAAGTCAGACTAGCAATGATAAATACCAGGACTCTGTTGTGAAATGGTGAAACACCTGGAAGGTTTGTCAAATATTCATATTCAAGCACAAAAGTCTATGTAAAAACATCCCAGTTTCCTTCACCAAACACGAGAAGAGCACTAGAGGGACAAGTGTCCATCTACTGTGATGAGTGGGAAAAGCACAATGGCAGTAGTGGCACAGGGACACTTTTTCCTGGAGATAGTGGTAGACATTCATGAGGAAGCTGTCTAGTGGGAGGGGTCTTGCTAGAAAACCTGAGCTCTAGAGATAGGCTGGTCTGGGATTACAAACGTTTCCATGAAAGTAATTGAAACCCACAGGCCACACTGCTGACACACATGGAAGCCAAACTGGGATACCCAGGTGTGTGAAAAGAGCGAGATTTCCTGTGAGGCCAGCTGGTATGGAGGACAGGAGGCCTCACTTCAACTCTGCCTCCCCATCACTGGGAGCAGAGGGATTCCAGGAAAGGAAGGAGGCTGCCTGGGGACTGGGAGGTGAGAAGGGGAGTCTGAAGCCCTTCATGCAGGTCATGGTACCTCTTCATGGGAACACGCTTCTTTGGGGGCAGTTATTAGGTTTTGCATGTGAGATACTGAGCTTTTGACTTTGAAAGTTCATTGGCCAGAGGGGGAAAAACAAAAGAAAAAGAAAGTTCATTGCTAGGACAGCTGGAAATTTCTTGGCATTTCATTGTTGAAATAACCTATTGCAAATAATCCATGAATGGGATCTGGAGGTTTTTTCTTAATAACTCCCTAAGTCATTAAGTATTTAAGAAATTTATGTCCAGGTGTGTTGAGCTACAGTTGTATCCACACTCTTTGTTATTCAGTGTCAAACAGTGGGATGCAGGATTGTGACAAGGAAAAAGACAAATCACTCATATGTTAACTCCTTAGGATGGACTGGAGAAATGTGCTCATCAGAAAGTCTGACCTTCCATGAATTCCGATCTCCTTGGAATCCTGGGCTCCATATAGGTGGAGAAGCAGGAATAACTCAGAGCCTTTGTGTGGACACAAGCAAAAAGAAAGTGTTCATGATTCCCCCATCTTACCCTGGCTTTGTTATGAAATAAATGTGAGCAGAACCTGGAGCTATTTCTGGAGCCACAGTTGACAGTGTCTATGCTTTGACAGATTTAGCAAGATGTTGTTGATGTCAAAATGAGTAGGAAATAAATATCTAAAAATCAATTACACTTATGGATTCACCTTTAACTTCACCCATGTTTGGGATATTATGATGCTTCCGGAGACTTGATCCTCACCTGGTGAAGTAGGGAAATAATATCAAGTGTTCCCATCCTCTCTAATCTCTCATATTTTTTTTTCCAGGGAAGCAAAAGAGGGTGTAGGAGACTCTGAGTCTTTGAGACCTGAATGAAGTTTTATTTCCTCTCTCACACAAACTTTGCAGGTCAAGGGAAAGAGCAAAGTGAAAAATATCTGACTGGGTGCCTCTGGGGGCATCTGCTATGTCCTAGGGGAGGCAGGGAGGCAGCGGGGCTGGTGCGTTTTTTTTTTTTTTTTTTTTTTTGAGAACTGAACCACTGTGGTAATCTGTGTGTCCTTGCACAGTAATGAACTGCAGCATCCCCAGGATCCAAGCTGCTGATGGAGTGGGTGTAGTCTGTCCCTGACTCACTGCCACTGAACTAGGCTGGGATGCCACTAGCCCTCCTGGATGCACCATAGATGAGACATCTGGAACTCTGCCCAGGCTTCTGCTGGTACCAGGAGAAAGAGCTGCCAACACTCTGACTGGCCCTGAAGGTGAGGGAGGCTCTTTCCCCTGGAGACAAAGACACAGAGGCTGGAGTCTGTGTCAGCACAATTTCTCCTGTGGTACCTGAGATGGAAAGAGAACAGAAAGGTCACCTGTGCAGTCTAGGTCATACCCCTGTCTCCACAGTAGAGCTACAACCCTGAAGCACTCTGAGCTTGAATCACTGGGCTTGCTAAACAGAGTTGCCAGGACACAGGACCCAACCACAATGAAAGAGGTTTCAGAGACATGCATAACCATCCCATGACCCTCACTTGGGAGCAAGAGTAAGAGGATATAGAGGAGCTGAATGGGGGAAGCCATTGATTCTTTAGGTCCCACCTAACACTGAGCTCCCCAGAGCCTTAAGCAGTCACTCATATGACTCTGGAAAGCAGTGTGGGTGAGACATGCAAAGCAGCTGGGATTGCCAATGGGGATCCTAGGGGCAGAGAGTTTGCCTCCTCCTGTCTGCACTTGAACACCCAAGTGGTCCTAGCAAGAGAGTCCTGGGCTCAGCCTGAGGGCAGATCTCCCTCCTGGGCTAAAGAATTTCACCTCTCTTTCTTCACGCCTCACCTGGCTAATAAACTGTCCAGCTGACATTGGAACAGTCCTATAGGGATCAAATGGAGGCCTGTGGTTTCATTTCTCTCTTCATCTCCCAGGATTGGTCCTCTCCATTAGGGTAGGGTTACCTGTCCTGGCCAGGAGCAGGTGACCAGGACACCCCTCTTCCTTGCTCCTTACTGATCTTTCCTGCAGGCCCAGGGGAAACTCACTCTATGTGAGATGTAGTATGAGCAGCTCTCTTTAGCCCCAGAGTGTGGTACAAGAACCACCAGTGTCAGGTGACAAGGGCCTGGCTCTGGCTCTTCAGGCTCCAGACACTAGGTCCCTGAGATGGACACCAGTGCTGCCCAGCAGGCAGGAAGGTCTTTCTTCAATGACCTTCTAAAACCCTCTCCTCTCTGCCTTGTGTGATGTGCATGTCTTACCAGATCCCAGCTTCTCCCCTTGCCAATGTGGAGGACCTCAGCTCCTGGTTCTGATCTACAGAGGATCCAGCTGAGTTTCCTTGGTCTCCTCAGCATGGGTCACATGGGGTGGTGAGGGCCTGGTCCAGAACCTTCCCTGGTCAGGCTGAGCAGCTCTTCAGGCTTCATTTCCCTATTCTGAGCCTCATGTCCTATAGTCTGCTTTTCCCACAGGAGTCCAATGCTTTTACTTCCCCAGCCTTTCTTTAGCCCACAGGGAATTAGCTATTAATGCTCTGTCAGCTCCCAAAGGAATCTTCAACCATTCAGAAGTTAGAGCTTCTTCCTCCCTAAGATCATGTCCCCAGCATTCTAGAAGTTACCAGCACAGGCACTGAAGCTTGCCCTTGGCTGGGTGGAGCTCCATCACCATGGAACTTATGGCAGGAGAAGGTACTTCACTACCCCTTGCTCAGTGTTCATGTCCATGATACTGTGATGTAATAGAATCATCCCATGCTTAGGATGGTAAAGAAAAGTTAAGACAGAAAGAGAATAGGATTCAAAAACTCATTTCCAGAAGTTGGTGTATCATGTCTGAGATGCCAGTGGAGGAGGGACCTAATCATGGATCCAGCCCCCCATGCCTCAGTGTCCCACAAACACACTCACATGCATGATGGTGCCCATCTTCACTAACGGAGCAGGTCTAAGGTCAGCAATATTCTTTATCTTAAGTACATTTTCTGGAAAAGTTTGAATAATTTCAGAAACAAGTGTAAAGTCTTCTAGCAATTGCTCAAAACAAAAACAGAATTTTGAAGGTTGGAGTATATGTCTGAGTCAGCAGTTTGGTAAAAACAGAAATGATCCAGGTTCTGCTTTGTTTATGTTATCTTGTGTGATTTTTAATATTGTTCATAATGCCTCATGGTGTCAAGAGGGCTGCAATGTTTCTAAACATCATAGAATCCCTTTTATTTTTTTTTTCTGAACTGTTGTAGGAATGAATAGCAAAGCTATTCACTCTCAATCTTCTTAGTAGAATCAAAAATACTCATTTCAATATGAGTCCACAGACATCACTTTTTTTGATTTGGTGCTAGTGACTGAACATAAGGTCTTATGTTTGTTTACAAGTTCTCTACCACTGACTGATAGCCCCTATCACCTCCATCTCTACTCATATATTATTTGTGAGATGATCACTTGGGTCTCCTTATTCTTCCTCCTGCCCTGTTCTGAGAAGGCTCATGTGACCTTACCTTGCCAAGCAGGGGGGGGCGGTGATTTTAAAAGCTTCATGTTATTTTAAATATCCCTGTGTTTATAGTTATGTTAAATAGGGATGAGAGATTTGAATATAATTTTAAATTGTTGGGGTTGAATAAAAAGCAATCAGTTCTAACATGTACATACTAAGGTGACAGTGTGAGTGAACATTTGTGGAAATGTGTCCTGAGCTTTAGATCAAGGACAGGAGTTCACTAGTGTAGTATGTGGGAGAGGTGAGGCAGGGACTCAGCTGGGCAGAGCTCAGGTGGGGCTGCCCCAGAGCTGTAGGCTCTGGTCCTGGGCTGTGAGGAAGGACTCAGCTCTATTGGGCAGTGGAACTGAGGACCTGGGGAAGCAGAGGCCCTGCCCTCAGGCTGTGGGCAACAGGTCCAGGGAAGGAAGGTGCTCCACATTGAAAACATCACCTTGAAGTAACCCAACAGTGTAAAACAGGTTATTTCCTTAACCATAACTACCACTATGTTGTCCTGAGTTTCATCATTTTTTTTCCTTGAAGGATGTGTGTGGTGTCTGCATGAAATAGTGTCAACCTTGGTGAGGGTGAGACACAGGTAATTATATAAAAGTGAGGTTGTAGATATAAGTCTAATGCAGTGTGACTGGTGTCCCTATAGGAAGAGGAAATAAGGTCTCAGAGACATCAAGGAAAGCTATGTGACACAGGAGGACAGCCCTCTGTGAGCCAAGAGAGAGCAGAATGACCTGCTGGTGCCTCGATGTTGGCCTGAGATCCCACAGTCATGGGAAAGTCCATTTCTGATGTGAAGCTGCCCAGTGGGGTGCCTCTTTTTGGCAGCAGAGTGACAACAATGCTGGATGCAGGAGCAGAATTCAGTCCTGAGGGACACTGTGTCCTCTGTGAGGGTATTTTATAGGCCCACTGGCACAGCACCTTCAAAAGAGACAGTACCATGAGATCCAAGGAAGCAGAGGCTGAGACCCCAGGCTGAAGGAGGCTGAAAAGACCTGGCTCCACAGCAGCTGGGAGTCTCCACTGGACCATTTGCTACAGAAGACACTAGGGGGCAAATAGGCACTTGTGAAATGCCATGGAGACAGGATGGGACAGGGCAGAAATGTCCATGTCCTGGTCACAGGTGCACTGCAGTTATGTGGAGAGAGCTGTAGGGAAGGAAGGAATGACTTCTCCAGCGTGAGCACAACTGAAGGTCTGAATCCACTCATTTCCACCTTCTCTTTCTTAATTTTAAGAGGGTGTCCTCAGCTCCTGAAGAGCTGGGCTCTAGACCATGTCCATCCCCTCTTTGGAGCCAGTAGGAGACTATGAATGTGACCAACCAAAAGTCTGAGCCACAGACCCCCAAAGGCTCAGCCACTGACCTAGGAGACCCTGCAGAATTCCTGGTCCACTTGCTGTCCTTCAATGGTCACCACACTATGGGTACCCAGTCCAAAATAATTTTCTCTACAGCACAGAGCAGTGTGCTCACAGCACATGCTTGTGTGTGTTTTCCTGTAGAGTCATTTGCCCATGATTGCACTGTTTGGGGACAGGACATGGCAGAGATCAGGGACTTTCAGCCACCCACAATATTATAAGGTCCCTGATTATTTTGCTCTGCATCTGACGTCTACAGGAAGATGGGCTGTGGGAGGTATGGTGGGTGACCTTGGACTGACCCAGCCTCTCCTCTGATTCACTTGTGCTTCTCATGAATACATACCAAGTGTGCTGGGTGCAGCATCCTGAGATCCAGGGGAGCTGGCAGAAGACCTCAGTCCCCTTCCAGTCCCCTCAGAGGAGCAGCTGGACTTCTATGCTTTGGCACACAGGGTCTCATTGCTCAGAGGATAAAAGTCAAGATGGACTGTTCTGTGAATTACCATGACTGATGTGCGGGCTGCAGGAATTAGGTTGGGGTATTTCCTCCTGGAAGTAGTTGCAGAGATTCATGAGGAGTGCTGCACTGAGCTCAAAGGCTGCCTGACCTGGGAGCCATAATCTTTTTCATTAAAACAATTAGCACCAGTCCCTCCACAGGGAGCCAGAAGAATAGGAGGCAGAGGAATCAAATGAGACTGCATGGCTCCCTCTGGGTCCCACTAAGAGAGAGCTTCCCAGGGATCTGGCCCAGGCACAGATATGGCTCTGGAACCCATGGCAGAATAGGAGGAGCAAGAAACCTCATCCCTTGTGAGACTTAGTGAAGAGCAACACTCTCTAGTCCTGGCAGTGGGTACAGGTAAACCTCAAGGGCACAGAGAGAAAGAGCCAGGCTCTGTCCCCCTTGGTGCAGTGGCAACAGATCCCTGAGGCAGATGGTGGTGCTGTTCAGCAGGCAGGAGCTCTGCCTCCCATGATCCTCTGTGCTATGTGACCATCCTGCCTGCACATGCACACTGCCAGCCTGCTCAGGCCTTCTCTCCTTACCAGGGGGACAACCTGTCACCTGTAAATCTGCCACTTCCTCCAGCAGGTGAACTCTTTCTCTCCTGACCTTCCTCTTGTCTCCAAGAAGCTCCTCCACTGCGCTGCTCCAAGTTCCCATGGAGTCCCCATCATCCAGCTGTTGCATCTTCACCACAGCTGCACAGTGTCCACCCAGTGGCCTGGCTGTCATGCTGATCCTGAGTCAGGCCATAAGATTGGGGAAAGAGGTGTCCCAAAAATCAAGGGACATGGGTGGAGTTTTCTGCAGCTGCCCTCAGTTCACATTCCACATCAATGAAGCTCTGACACCAGCAGCACTCTACTTGCAGGTGTGACTTCTAGTTAATCAAGATGATCCCTTGACCAATGACACTCAACATTTCTGTTCTTGTCATGATGTCATTGTCTCCATGTGAAAATGCTCCTCAGAACTGTCAGAAGAGCAGCATCACCGAGATCCACAGGATTCAGCCTTCAATTTCCCTCCACAGCCTCACTGGGCTCTGGGTGGTCTCTTCACTACCTGCTCTCAGCTCTTGAATCCTATCTATTTGTCTTGATCTGCAATGAAATATCTACTGGACTGTCCATCACATTCCACAGAGCTGACCTCTGTGCTCTTCTCACCATCCACTTTCAGGCCATCACCTCAGGAAACCCTCACAGGCCATGTCCCAGCCTTCCGGCTCAGGGGACCTTGTTTTGTCATTCAACCTTCTCTCTAATATTGGTCAAGTTACTCAGAAAAAGGAAAAGCCCACCACCTCCTCTTGGGGTCTGCTGCACTAGAATTCCTTCAGCTTTCTCTTCTAGGGTCTCTGGAAATATACAAGAGGCACATTTCCTAAAACATTGCTTTAGAAAATAGGATTTTTTTTTCAAAATCAATTTGAAGCTGATAAATTTATTCAGAATTTTTAAAATGTATTTGTAAGTTAAAGAAAGTGCAATCTATGTAAAGGTTAATATTAAAAACACAAAATATTTTACTACCTTTCCACAAATGGTTAATAATTTTCAGCCTTTCTTTAATTCATGTTTTAAATGTGATATCTTATGGTTTTAGGTAATGTTCATGTGACCTCAAACAATTTATATAAACTTTGTAAAATGATATTTAAAAGACAAAGATCAGCTTCATAATTACAGTACTTAAGATTTATGAAGAGCCTTGCCTTACCTGAGATAAGGCTCTGTGTACCATCTTAATACATGTGAGAATGACTACAAAAGCAGTAGGCCAGATTTTAGTTCATTTAAAGGTATGTTCAAAAGTTTTTTTTTTTTTCTATCAAGATTACTAGGTTTCAAACAGGGGATACAATGTATAACTCAGCCAAAATTCAAGGTAGCTATTACACAAACTAAATATGTTTTCACTCTTGTTAATTTTATTTTGTGATTTTCTTATAAATGTCCTAAAGATTGCCTGTTAATGTTTTACAGAGGTACTGCTTTAAAAACACACAACCTGGGTTAATTTAAGATAATAAGCCACCACCTACAAGACAGATAGGATAATATAGACCCCCAATTAATAAAAAGATAAATAATTATAAAGTTATAGACATTAAAGCCCAGTACTCTTAATATAAGGCTGTTAAAATTTATTTACTGGATGTTTAAGATAAAGATTTAAAATTAAAGTTAAATCAAACGGGTTAAGAAAACCAATATTTGAATCTTGCCCTCTAAGTCAGTCTAAATCCAGGGAACAGGGAACTTCTGTAAAGAGCTTTGCAACTCTGGGCCACATGACCCCTCAATCAGGAAGATTAATGAGACCACTGGAGAACAAAAAGCCAATCAGTGCATTTACTATAAAGAGGAGGGTAATTAGAAAAGGGAGAAATCCCTGATGTTTCAGAGGGAAGCCACACGGTTAAGCAAGACCTGGACCCAGGCTAGCACAAATGACACTAACAAAACTAAAACTCTACTGTAAAGTTTCCCCAAAAATGACTCCAATAAAAAATCAGCTGACTATTAATAATAGATAAAAACAAAAGTCATTTTGACTGCTTCATCTTAAACACTCAGTAAAGACAGTTAAAACCAAAACACAACCATTCCTAGACATTTTTAATAATAATAATAATAATTATTATTATTATTATTATTACTACTATTATTATGATAATTTAAGGTATACACCTTATGTTAGCCTGAGATAAGTAAGATAAGTAAGACTGGAGGCTACAAAGAAGGATTCTCAGACAAAAATGCCTGACAAGTATTAAAAAAAAAAAAAACTATCAAGAGGAGCTTCTAGAGACAATTTGTTTTTAGTTTAAGGCCTACAGATATTCCTAACCTACACAGGTATGCTTGGTGTTTGTTAGTATGATTATCCAGCCCTGAGTAACAGTTTCTCTATTAGACTCAAAGGTCATTCAACTTTACCAGGACCACTTAGTAAAAAAAATGCTGCCGCTGATTTAGCCTCCAAAATGTCTGCCTTTCTATCTATGGTTCCCCAAACTTTACATTCTCAATTTCACCTTAATGCTTCTTCTTTAGCTCATCATTGTAAAATTCCTCATAAACCAACTTCTCAAATTATTCACGATTGTTCTCTCTGCTCTGTACAGATACACTCTCCTAATTTTGACATTAATTCCAGAGGCTTTTTACTGGGTCATTTATGACAAATAGATATTACTCATTATCCTTCTTTTGGCAAATTAGCATATGTTCATGTGTCTATAGATACTTACTCTCATTTCATTTATGCTTCTCCTCATTCAGGAAAAAGGGTCAAAGATGTTATTGCTCACTGTATGGAAGCTTTTTCTATTATGGGTCTCCCTAAACGTATTAAAACAGATAAGGGACCAGCATATACTAGTACATCATTTGCAAGATTTCTTCACAATTATGATGTAAAACACATGACAGGTATTCCTTATAACCCTCAAGGACAGGGTATAGTAGAATGAGCTCATCATTTCTTAAAACATATCTGTCAAAAACAAAAGGGGGGAGTAGTGGCAGTCCCTGCTCTCGTTTAGCACATGTATTATTTATTTTAAATTTTTGAACTATAGACCCAGCTACAAAACTGACAGCTGCAGATAACTTATAGCATGCTAAGGGAAAAACAGTCCATCCACTTGTAAGGTGGAAATATGTTTTAACAATCTTTAGTTTGTTAAACAATGGATGGGTGCTGATCCTGTATTAATGTGGGGAAAAGGAGCTGCCTGTGTTTTTCTGCAAAATGATCCCAGACCTCGAGGGATTCCTTCTCGTTTGACTCTTCTAAAACTACATCATGAATGCTCTTACATCTTTGGTTTGTTTTATATCTTATAGATGCTGTCTCTAACCTTTTTTCTCCTTTTTGGAGCTGTGGAATTGCCTCTTTCAATCATAGCAATGTATGGCTGAGATTGGCTCAACTGGCAGGGACTGATAATATCTACCTAAAACAAGATGTCCATCTGGGAGTAGTATTGGGTTCCTGTTTACTACCTGTATGTCATCCAACAGAAGAAATAAAAAATATGACCTTTTTCTCCAATTTTGATAAAACTATTAATTATGCTGATTATTCTAATTGGGGCACCCCTTCTTATCGCCTACTCAGCAATGCAGTTCATAGTTGGCATGTCTATACGTGTTTGTGTCATTGGTCATTGTATGATCACTTGTCTCTTATCTCATCCTCTTGTGTTGATTTCATATGCCCCCCCTTGATGGTTTGGATGATCGTTGCCAATGATGGGTAAGATGAATCAGTGTGCATATCAACCTAAGACAGAGGCTTTGATTTTCCATCAATGGAAGTCCTCCATGACGGGTAAGAATGTTGCAGTATGGTTCACAACCTAAGACAGGCACAATCGCCATCATTGATATTTAAGGGGGAACTGTGAGCTCACACACACAAACAGTTAAGTTTTGCTGTGCTTAGCAAAACAAGGAGTTCTGTGAGAAAGTATAAACTCTTTGAACTGTGTCCTTGTTGCTGTCTTAAGAAGAGAAAAGAATGTTCTGCCAAGTGTAAAATTTATATATGCTTTTGCCTGGAAATAACTAACCACAAGTTAATTGATAAGAAATATGGAGCACTGTGACCATAAACAAAGTTTCCTGAGAATGTTTATCTATGCTTGTAAGGATTAAGCTGATGAAAGGATTTTTTTCTTTCCCCTTGTTTTAATTAACAATGCTGTTTAAAAGAGAGAAAAAAAGTAAAGACGGTGCTCATTTCTACTGGATGTGTGTGTGTGTGTGTGTGTGTGTGTGTGTGTGTGTGTGTGTTTCTTTAAGCATCTCTGCTGTACTAGGAATTACAGATTGTCAGCGGGTCTGATACACAGTGTGCTGGTATATAAGCATGTGCTCTACCCTGTGCCACCATAAATGTGATGAATAGTGGCATCCCAGTCCCCAGGTTGCTGTGTCCAGGTGACATGGCTGTCAGATCCACTGCCACAAATACACTGAAACATCCCCAGAGACCTTCAGATGCAGAGAGCATGACCAGGTCTCTCTCTGGGAGCTCCACCCCTCCCAGCCAACAGGCAGAAGGCAGATGCCCACACCCACCAGGGCTGCCTGGCAACACTTTACCCAGAGAAGTCCACACACCTGAACTCCTAAAGCATCATTACTGGGTGAAATCTTGGATATGTCCACTTCCTTATCCACCTGCATCCTCCAGGCCCCATAATGAAACCTAAGGAATTAAAGAAGGGAGGTGATGAAGTGCTAGTGAAAATCACCCCATGATCAGTGTCCACTGGACATGATTTCTAAGGACCTGTGGCCCCTCTCTCTCTTCAGTGCTGTGTGCTGGCCCCCTCTAGTGACCACATGTAGAGGAACACCCTGAGGAGTTTCCTGTCCACAGTCATTGCTAGAGCAACAGGTGCTTTCTTGTACATTGTGAAACATGCTTTGCTGTTGTGCTTATTTCCTTTCTTTGGTAAATAGTCCTAAGTGGATTTCAGGCACTCTCCTGAACCGTGGTTCCATCATAAAATGAAACAGTTTCCAGCTACATGTTAGCAGTCCAGGAATTGGGATTCCTCCACCATATCTGGAACCCGAAGCCACACAGTATACAGCTGCTCAAGACTCTCTAGGCAGAAATGGAGGGACCAGAGACTCATGGTGCTTGGAGTCCAGCTCTGCAGTTTGTGGTTCAAGGACAACTTGGTTGACCAGTTCTAGTCACCATCAGCTTGTAATTAATAAAATGTTCCAAAATATCACATTTTAATTAGAAGGGATGGAGAATGCAGGGGAGTTGGAGATATGGAAATTAATCAGTTAACATAGGCCAAAACAAAAACACTCTGCTCCATGCTCTGGAGTGTTAGTTGGAGTCATTTAATAATAATAATAACAACAACAACCAACCCTGAGGGCATTCAAAGTTAATGACTGTGAACTTTCTGTCAACTCCACTTAACCTGTAGCAGCAAGTGTGTCCCTAGGAATGCCCACTTATCCTGAAGATTGTTCCTATTTGTGTGATTTCACCATTTTACCCACAATGTTTGTTGTCTAACTGTGAACAATCTATGCCTTCGCTCCATGAACTTTCATTCCAAAAATGTCCTTGGCTTTCAGGGTGAGTGGACATGTTTCCAGGTGGGAAGGAGCCTGGCCACTGGCCACATCTGGAGGATGTGGCAGCACATCGTGCTTTTTCCAAGAGTCTCTGTAGAGGCATTTGGTCCACATTATATTAGAGAAACTAGAGTCTACAGAGTTTTGGGTCAACAGACAGTGACCATTTTCCCTCCCTTGGGCATCTGCAGGGTCCTTGGGACACATCAGGAGGACAGAGGTGGTGGACACAGAGAGAAGTATCCTCAAGCCCTCAGTTCATATCTCAGTTTCCATTAAACTGCCTCACAGGACCATGGCAGGCCTGCAGGGATGGTGGAGGAGACCCTCCCTATCTCTCTAATTCAGGTGTTTCCTGTATTTTATGAGGTTTCAACCTGATGATGACAGGAAGATTCAAATGCTTTCTTCAATACTGCACTGAATTCAGTGTCTGAGGCTTGGGAAGGGTGCATCTCTGCTCCCCACAGTACAGTGTGGGATCCCTAAAAAGCATCCACAGTACATGACCTGGTCCCCATGTGGGGTAGATGAGGGTCCATCTGTTGTCATTCTGCCTGGTTGCTGGATGCTCAGAATTATCAGGAGCCCTGTGAGCCCTGTGTCTGCTACAGGAACCTCACTGGAAAGGCTGGGAGGGCGGCTGATAGATCCTTGTGTTTGGGTCATGTAGGTGACTGGGAGCCCCCTGCTGAGCAGAGACCAGCTGATTTGTATCCACTTGGAATGTGATTATTTCCAATCAGGGACATTTTGAGAGGTCCAGTCACAACAGGTCCAAAAACCATTTTGTCTCCAGATATCTAGTTGTGTTTACTCTTGGGTATGACATTCTGTCAAAGAAGCCTTCAGTATCACTGAAGTGAGGGGTGGCCCCTGGATTTCCCCAGTGCTATCTCCAGTCTCCCAGGGAATTCCGACTCAGGACATGGAGGGACATAGTCCAGTATAAGCATTTGACAAAGGTCAAGGCCAACACAACCCAAATCCAGAAATAACTCAGAAATAGACAAAGTGCCTGGAGGAGCCCAGATGCCCTGCCTCACCTCAGGCCCAGGGCAGTGGAATCACCGACCATGGACTGAACACTGAAACCATGAGCACAGAGTAAATGTCCCTTCTCTGAATCTGTTATTCTCAGGTCTTTTGGTCACAGTGTGAAAAGTTTACTACCACCCTGGGTCACCAGCTGTCAACCCCATTCATCAATGTAATTCCTGAAGGACATCTGCCATTAACACTGCCCAGTCCCTTTTTCCTGGAAGGTTGCTCAGGAGTGACCAAGGAGAGAGAATCCTGTGCCAGCCTCAGCACCTGTGCTAAGACCTGTGCCCACAGGGTGAACAAAGGAGCCTCTGGGAAGGGTAAGAACAGAGGGCATCTCCTCCCTCAACCTGAGGTCCCAGAGAGTCAAGGGCTCCATGAGAAGAGGTTCACACCTTCTGTGGCAGATGACACCGATGGCTGGAGAGGATCACAGCACCTCCATGTCTAGAATCTGTGCCTTCTCTTGCCAAATGCCCAGGGCTTTGAAAGACTCACCAGAAATAAATTGTAAATGTCTAGGGTGAGGAGTGTGATAATTAGAAAATTTTATGACCCTTAGCAACAGCCAAGGGCTCTCAGGTCCAGGCCAGCACTCAGCAGTTGGGTGGGGTGCCCAAGACCGCAGGGGAGTAGCAGGGAAGGTCCCAGAGGTGCTGCATCTCCAAGTGCCACCAGACACTGGGGCTCTTTCCTCAGCCACTGCAGGTTCTGAGCAAGGGAGGGACCTACTCCTTGCCCCCTGAGGACTCTGCTCAGACCCCCATCTTTATTTTAGGAGTCCTGGGGCTCCAGAGTCATGTGTGACTGGTGTGTCCTCTGCCCAGGGAAGAGCAGCTTTGATTTTTCTTTTTTAATCCAGTTCTCTTACATTATTTTTGTATCCAGAACAGACCCACTTGGAGGTGGGCCAGGAGGATGGTGACCCTGGGACTCTGCAGGGGAGGGTGTGTCAGGAGCTTTTTCCCTGGATGTTTCCTGGAGTCTCTTGTGGCCTGGGATGTTCAGCACATCAGAGCTGTGACTCATCCCAGCCACTAACACAGGTACCGAGGACATGGAGACAGGAGGGGGAAATGAAGGTGTCCAAGGTCACCAATGTAGGAAGCCTCTTGGGACAGCAGACACTGTGGAGGTCAAGTTGAAAGAGAAAACAGTTTGTGTCTCAACCCAGGAGACAGATCAGAAAGTCCCATGTGAGGGGGAAGAAGAGGATGGGAAGTCAAGAAAATCATACACAGTTATGTCTTCACAGCACTGTTGAAAGTAGGCTTATCCAGGATGTAGACTGTGGTCAATTAACTAGTAATTTTTATTTTGAAAAGGTTATCAATCACTGTAGGCCTGGTTGATTTTGCAGACTGTAGAAGTAAAAAGAAAAAAAATATTTTTTTGTTTCAATTAACAATGTTTTTTTGAGATCATGAGGTCCCTGCTTTTCCCAAGTTCGCCTCCTGGTCTTGCTGTTGCTGTCCCCCATTGGCCAGGGGGCTCCTTCCTCCCCTCTCAAATGCATCTCTAGATGCCCCTGGGCCTTCCCTGATCCACAAAGAAGAACAGCCACACACACCACACACCACACATCACAGCAGACTCCACACAGAATTCAACAGGGATTGAAGTGATTCTGCTCCCTTTTCCTCCTGCAGTTACTCTTTCCTGCATGTCTTGGTCCCTATGACCATGAGGACACCAGTGCCTGGGTCACACACTGGCTCAGGTGCACCTGACCTGTCCTGTGTGAGGGCTGTTACTTATTCCTGCAAACTCTGCCATGCAGCTGGAAACCCTCAAGCACAAGAGTATGTCCTGCCTTTTATATTGCACAAAAATATATTGAACTCTGCTGAAATTCAGGGACAACTTTCACAGTTGAAAAAGATCAACTGGCCAATGAAAAGGAAAGTTACAAGAGCAACAATCATCTTTTGAAATGAAAGAAAGACAGCTTGTAGGGAAAATGCCAGCTAAGGTTTATTGTTCCCCACAAAGGAGGACTGAGAGACCTCAGAAGGGTAGTGCTTGATGGGAGGGTCCATCCGGAGAAGGAGGTTGGAGGCTGTGGACTGAGACACGAAGCCATTTGACATCAGGACCAGGTGGCGAGTTACAAGTGTCTCTCCTCAGCTCGGACCCTAGAAGGGGAGGGAAAGGTTGGGCATATTCCTAGAGAAAGTGGAGCAGAAGTTGAAATCAATATCTTCACATCTTGTACATAGAACTCACACACAGGCGCCCTGAGTGCCCCACAGAAGGTCCCCTCTCACTCAGCCTGTTTTACATTTGGTCTCAACAATCATGCCACACAACTCCAGAGTTTAACATATGATGATCTCCAATATGAAGTTTTTTATGGAGATAATTTATGAGTGTGTCTGGCAGGAGGCACACTGCAGAAATATCATCATCAATAATGGGTTTTGCTCTGTTTGGGATTAAATCTGTGCTATAGTGAAAAGTGATTGCTCAAAAAATGATTTTCATATATAGTAATTAGTGAAAGTCATTAATGAAATGCCCTTAACTGAGATCTATATCTGTATTTTTGATGCTGATATTTTTATGCCAAAAATCATTGATGGAAGAGTAAACAAGTAGATAGATTAATTTATGTTAAGATGCAGATAATACTGTCAGTATTCAGCAGATTTCTGTCAAGTTATAATTCATGATGTCCAGTATGAAGTTTCCATTTTACCCTGTCACCTCTGCATGAGCTCACTCCAGGAATCACAGGGATTGTTCCACAGTTAATGTCAAGGGGGTGGGGGGACTTAGACTTTGACTTGAATGGATTAGCATTAAAAAATGGCAGCGATTAGGTGACTGTTCCCAGAATGTAGTCAGAATAATGGCTCATCAGGGGTGACAGCAAGCATCTTATTGGGGGGTTATTCTTCATGCTGAACAGGGTGTAAGTCACCTGAAATTTTAAAGTAACATCTCTGCACAATAAATTAGGAGCTTAGGAGGTTTACCTGGTTTCTGCTGATACCAATATAAATAATCAAAAATGTCCTCACTGGCTCTACAGGTGATGATGACTCTGTCTCCTTGAGACACAGGCAAGGAGAATGAAGACTGGGTCATCGTTATGTCACTTCTGACACCTGTCATTGGAAACATAAAGTAAATATACTTGTAAAGAGTGATGTTCCAAGAGGACTTTCCTGAGTAGCCAGGCAGCACTTACCACACTGTGATTAGTAAATCCCCAGGACTGTCTCCCCTTACCTGAGAGGCAGAGCAGCAGGAGCACCAGGACCCCAGGAGCTGAGCAGAGTCCCTCATGGTGATGCTGTGTCCTGACAGAACTGACTCCTGCACAGGGTGTGAACAGCCTCTTAAGAAGCCCTCAGGGCAGTGGGCTGTGCTGTGGGCACATGCACATCAGCAGGGCTGGGCAGGCTGGGCACAGCTGCAGGGCAGGCTTCTCCTGGTCAATCAACACAGGCTCAGTGTGTCCAGGTGTCCAAGGTCAGACCAGGGCAGCTCAGATTTGCTTAGGGTGAACATGGTTCCCTGGTGCCACAGGACACAGTCAGTCCCCTAAGCTGCAAGGGGTGATCTACAGTCACTTTCTGGTTGAGGACAGGCTGTCCTTATGTCTTAAGCACAGTTCTGTGTTGGTGATTCTTGGAAGAGGAAGGGATATTACAGAAGCAAGGGGATAGTTTATGCTTTGGAAGTAAAAACAGAAATAAGGCAGGAAGAGAGGAAGATGTATGAAGTCACTGAGGTGTTTGGGGTTTCTGGACATTGGCACAGCATGGGTAAGAGTCAGGGAAGAAGGGCCCCATCCATGGACCCAGTCCTCCCTTCCTCAGAGTCCCACCAAGCACACTCATACCCATAATGATGCCCATCTTCTCCAGAACAGCTGGTCTAAGGCCAGCCATGCTCTTCAATTTAACTATCTTTTAGGAGAAGTAAGAATAACTTTACAAACAAGAGAGATTGTAGAAACTTTAGAGATTGAACTTTGGAGAATATAGGGCATGGTCAGCATCTTGGTAAACAAAGTAAAGATCCAGACTCTGTATATAATTCTGCTTTACCATTTTACCATATGTGTTTTTAAGTCCTAGTAATGCCTCATGACCTCAAGAGGGCTGCAATGTCTCTAAACATCATGTCCCCCATCAGGTCCTCTTGTAACTTTTCCAGAAATAAAGCAAGTAAAATTTCTCCACGCTTGTTTTTTTCGGAGTTATCAAAAAGCATTCCCAATAACTGTCCACATCTTTTTTTTTTCTTTTAATTTCCCTCTTTCGTGCTGATGACTGAATCCAAGGCCTTGTGCATGCTGCACAAGTTCTCTACTTCTGAGTCAGAGTCCCAGCCCCTCCTTCCCTCCCTCACTTACATATCATTTCTGGGATCATCAGCTGTCCCATGATACTTCCTCCTGCCCTGGTCTGGGAGGGCTCACCTGTTCCTACCACAAACAGCATGACAGAGCTGGTTATCAGTAAATTAAAGGAAAAGGGGAAGTTTTTAAAAGCTTCACCCTAATTTAAATATCCCTGTGCTTGTGTTATGTTCCTTAGGGAAGAGTGACTATAATGAAATCTTTACTGTGGGGGCTGGGAAAAGTACATTCAGGGCAAATTTCTCCTTAGCAAGGTGACAACCTGCAGGTGGACAATTGTGGGAATGTGTCCTGAGCTTTAGAGGAAGGAAGGACTTTGCTTGTGTAGTAGTGTCATGGCGAGATTGCAATAAATCACCTCATCAATCTTAAAGCGGGAAACATGAGCTGGCGGGCCAAGGGGCAGGTGGCAAGTATGCACCTTGGACCCCTTCCAGGGGTTTGAGTCCACTTTTTTACCCAGAAGTAAAGAATGCCAGCACATTAATCAAAAGTGTTTGTTGCTGATTCAAAACCACAAATAAACAACACAAGATCTAAAATCATAAGCAGCAGGGATGTGGGTCAAAAACACTCTAGTTGAGCACAGGTTAATGAATGGTCAACTACATCTAGATGATGATTCTCTGACAGGACACTTGGCCTAGGAAATGTGGGGACCACAAAGAGAACAACTTTACATTGTATAAGAATTGCCATTTTGTGTTGCTAAACTGCAGTGCCAGCCCATAGCTTCTCCAGAGCTGCAGGCTCTGGCCCTGGGCTGTGAGGACACAGCTCTCCTGGGCAGTGGGGCTGAGGACCTGGGGAAGCAGAGGCTTTGCCCTCAGGCTGTCAGGCAAAAGGTCTTGGGAATGAAGGTGCTCCAATGTGGCTAAAAGGCAGAGGATTTCTGCCCATTTGGTTCTGAATATCATCAGCAGTATTCTTATAACCAAATGCAGTGTTTCTCCTTACTCCTCCATCACTGAGACATGGTGCCCACCATCCGGAAGAGCTGAAAAGCTAGAGCCTGTCCATCCTGTCTTGGGTCCATGAGGACACTGTGGTTGAGCAATGTGAGTCTGATCTGCAGGTATCCAAAGCTTCAACCCTAGTCATAGGGGAACCTTCCAGTGTTGTACTTCCTCTGGCTGGATTTGGAGCACCTTGATCCTGGTCACCCTGGTACCAATGAATGAAAAGACCAAATCTGGGCACCTAGTCCACATTCCTATTCTTTCACAATTAGGATCTTCTTTCAAGTGTAGTTTCCAGCAAGGTGCCCCCATCTTTCCTTCCCCAAATTCCTTTACAACAACACCATGTCCCCTGGACAGGTTTCCTGCTGCTGTGGAGCCTGACTACTGCTCCCTGCAGGAGCTTATTCCAGGACATGATGTTGATCAGAGACACACCTGTAAATGTACAAAACACCCCCTCATTTCAGATAAACTCATGTCTCCAGTGCTTTTCTTTGACAGGCAGTGGCCCTTTTCCCCACCTCGGGCATCACATAACCATTGGGATGCATCAGGAGAGCACAGGTGATGGTCACAGAGAGAACTGGCGTGAATTCCTTGGTTCCAGCTGCATCTCCAGTCAGTCCATCCATTAGCTTCATGGGACCATGTTGAGCCCACAGATGTTTGTGGAAGAAGGGACAGCCTCTTCTATCATTCTAAATAAATCATATCCAGGATATTAAGAGTGTTTAATCCAATAAATATGGGAAAATACGAATGTATTCTTCAAACTCTGTGAATCTCTGATGTCATAACCCCACCCCCACCTCAGACAGGTCCTCCGATATCTATCTAATTCCATCAGTAGACACATTGTCAGGCCTGCATTTCTGAAGCTGAGGAGGAAGAAAATGAGTAATGCCACAGAGGAGCATCCCTGAGGCCTTCCACCAATCCCCACAGAGACCTCAGAGCCTGCCTGCAGCTGAGCAGTAGCCTCAGGAGGTGAAGGCAGCAGGAGGAGCAGCTGGGGCAGCCCAGCCTCACACTTCTGCTCCCTGGGAGGTTTTTGTCATGGCCTATGTCACTGTGGGAGAGAAACTGTTACTGTGTTCACAGTAATAAGTGGCAACATCTTTAGGCTCCAGGCTGCTGATGGTGAGAGTGAAATCTGTCCCATATCCATTGACACTGAACCTTGAGGGGACCCCAGATTGCAGGTTGGATGCACTATAGATGAGAAGCTTAGGAGCTTGTCCTGCTTTCTGCTGATACTACTGTAAACTATTTTACTGGCCCTGTAGGTGATGGTGACTCTGTCTCCAGGAGACACAAGGAAGGAGGATGGAGATTGGGTCATCCTGATGTCACATATGATACCTGCCATTGAAACATAAAAATAAATATATTTGTAAGTTGTGATGTTACAAGAGGACTTTCCTGAGTAGCCAGGCAGCACCAACCACACTCTGATTAGTAAATCCACAGTACTGTCGCCCCCTTACCTGGGAGGCAGAGTAGCAGGAGCCCCAGGAGCTGAGCAGGGGCCTTCATGGCCATGCTGTGTCCTGACAGGACTGACTCCTGCACAGGGTGTGAGTAACCTCTTAAGAAGTCCTCAAGGCAGTGGGCTGTGCTAAGGGCACATGCAAATCATCAGGGCTGGGCATGCTGGGCACAGCTGCAGGGCAGGCTCCTCCTGATCAATCAACACAGGCTCAGTGTGTCCAGGTGTCCAAGGTCAGACAAGGGCAGCTCAGATTTGCTTAGGGTGAACATGGTTCCCTGTAATGCCTCAAGACCTAAAGTGGGCTACAATTTCTCTAAATATCATGTCCTCCCTTTGGGCTGGGGATGTGGCTCAAGAGGTAGCGCGCTCGCCTGGCATGCGTGCGGCTTGGGTTTGATCCTCAGCACCACATACAAACAAAGATTTCGTGTCCGCCAAATACTAAAAAAAATAAATATTAAAAATTCTCTCTCTCTCTCCCCCTTTTCTCTCTCTCTCTTAAAAAAAAAATCATGTCCTCCATCAGGTCCTCTTGTAAGTTTTCCAGAAATAAAGCAAGTAAAAGTTCTTCACCCCTGCTCTTCTAAGATTTATCAAAAAAACCTTCCCAATAACTGTCCACAATCTTTTTCTTTTCTTTCATTTTTTTTTCTTTGATTTTCCGCTTTGCTGCTGATGACTGAACCCAAGACCTGGTGCATACTGCATGAGTTCTCTACCTCTGAGTCAGAGCCCCAGGCCCTCCTTTCCTCCTTCACTTACCCATCATTTCATTGATCATCAGTTGTCCCCTGATACTTTCTCCTGTCCTGGTCTGGGAGGGATCACCTGTTCCTACCGCAAACAGCAGGACAGAGCTGGAGGGCAGTAAACTAAAGGAAAAGGGAAAGGTTTAAAAGCTTCACTCTATTTTAAATATCCCTGTACTTTTGCTAAGTTCCTTAAGGAAGGGAGACTACAGTGAAATCTTTTTTTTTTATTATTTGCTCATGACAATACAATGATCATGACATATTATACATTTGAATCACATGTGTTATAGTTTCTCATATTTCCAAGTGTATAGGTTGCAGAATCACGTTGGTTATACAGACATGTATATACATACAGCAATACTAGTGTCTATTTTATTCTGCTGCCCTTCCTATCCCCACTTCCTCTCCCCTCCCCTTCCATCACATCTCTCTACCCAATCTAATGTGACACATTTCTTTTTTTTCCCCTCACATCATCATACATGTATTTTGTATAACTATGAAGGTCTCCTTCCATCTTCTGTGCAATTTCCCTTCTCCCTCCCATTCTCTCCCACCTCTTTTACCTATTTAGTGGTAGTCTTCTTCTCATGCTCTTCCTCCCTATCTCATTTAGAGTCACCTCCCTTATATCAGAGAAGACATTCGGCATTTGTTTTTTAGGGATTGGCTAACTTCACTTAGCAGTGAGACTGAGGACCTGGGGAAGCAGAGGCCCTGCCCTCAGTCTGTGGGCAACAGGTCCAGGGAAGGAAGGTGCTCCAAACCCTAGAGCTGAGCCAAGCTGAGAGACCATGGCCAGAGGAGGTTCAAAGAAAAGAAGTCCGTGTTGGATCTGGCCCTGTGGGGTGGCTGCACACTATGCTGAGCCCACTGTCCTGGACAGAGACCCTGCTGGACCTGAGAGGAGGGTCAGCAAAGACCCACCAGAGCCTCATCTCAGCCAGAGTTCAAATTGCTTAGAAATGAATGAAAGGAATATTATATGCCACATATAGAATATGTAGGAGATAAATTATGTGGATATACCTGTGTTTCCTCTGCATCTCTAGTATGAGTATATGTCTGCATATAGATATTTCTTAACTTTTTAAAAATGTGTTTTTATATTTTTTTTCCTTTGTTACTTTGTCAGGTCTGGTGATCTACACAAAGTCTCTTACATGCTAGGAGAGCATGAACTACACCCAAATCAGTTTCATTTTATTCATACACATTGTTTCTATAGTTTTTCTGGGGTGGCCTTGAGACTGCAGTCCTCCTCCCTCAGTCTAAAGGTGTCTTGGACAATAGGTGTGTGCCACCCTGCCCTTGGGACTCTAAGTGCAGACACCCTGAGCCTGGGCAGGTAAAGCTGGCATCTCTTGCCTAAACCCACAGCTGCCTCTCCACTCTCAGGACTGAGCATGAGCACCATGAAGTTCAGGACCTGCACAGGGTCCTCCTACTGCCTGGAACAGTGACCTTCCCATTGCTCAGGACACTGGGGGACATGATGGGCTCCAGTAGCAGAGAGAAGCAAGTGTCATAGAGACCGGCAGGTATTCTGTGTCCCAAATAGAATTTCTATGTCCAGAGTTGGTCAAGGACAGCTCCTCTCTGTTGGCTTCCTCCACACAGGGCAGAAGAGCTGGCTCAGTGACTGCATGGACACAGGACAACACATCCACAGCGGCTACTCGTCACCCCTCTGACTGGACAGACAGAGGTTCCTCTTGCAGGTTACAGCTGACATGATGCAGGGACTCTGCTCATAGTGGACCGTGGCAGCCACACATAAAGCGCTGAACACATGCTGCTCTCCTTTTTGGTCTCTAAAGACCACCAGGCACCATCTTTGACTCTCCCTTGAGAATCTAAGGGGTAGAGTCAGAGGTAGCCCAAGGGCCAGGATGTGCAGGAGAACAGGGTTGTGACCCACATGAGGAAAGCCATGTGGGAAGTGAGTGACAGGTGTGAACTCAGAGTAGGAGGGGAGAGGACAGAGAAGACCCAGGCAGGAGGGCAGAGGAGAGACACTGGAGGAGCCCAGGATCCAGGGAGAAGGGATGTGAGGGGAGGGAGGGTGTGACTTCAGAGCTGTCCCCAACCTGCTTCCCTGAGGGTTCTCAGACTGTCAGTAGCCCTGTGCATAAGCAGCATCTGAGTGGAGGTTTGTCCCCTAGTGAGGACAGGAAGAAGTTCAAGTTCCTTGAAGGAAGTGTGGCTGCTGGTGGCCAGCATGACCTGTGTCCCTGCCCACAGCCCTCCCAGGAAGGCAGGGTGTGCAGAAGGGAGCAGGAGGCAGCAGGAGCTCAGCAGCCAGGCCTGGTTCTGAGGGTGCCAGGCTCGATGATGCTAATGCTCTTGATGAGTTATAAGGGACAGTGACCTCTGTCTTGGGACACAGAAAGAAAGATGAACATGAGTGACAACCTGTGTGTTCTCACTTTACTATAAGTGAGTCCTCTCTCCACATTTCTGATGGATAGTGAGAGGGACAACACTGGACAAAGGTTGGAGGAAGTGCTCTGGGGGATCAGGAGGCAGTATGTGGTGTCAGGGTGCAGAATGTTTGGGAGGGATTTTGCTACCATCCTGGTAATCAGGAGAGCAGCACAGTACCTTAGTGTCTGTTTTGCAGAGGACAAGGTGGCCACTCCCTGGGAGTTCTTTTGGGCCTGAGCCCTCAGCAAGAGCAACAAAGTATCTCTGTGGACATCCTGGCCATGCCCTGTATACACTTTGCACACAAATGTCCATGCTTTGTCTCAGGCCTTCCTGGCCTCCTCCAAGGCTTTGCACTGTCCCCCCTGAGTCCATCCTTGTGTCCAGCATCCCTGGGCTCTGCAGCTTCTCTTGCTGCACCTGGAGGCTGCCCTCCCTGGGGGCTGGTGCTGTGGCTGCTGCACCTGCTGAGCCTGATGAGCATCCTGCTCAGGAAAGAGTGTAGTAGCTCCAGGACACACACAGGGCCTGTGTTGGTGAAATCCATAGAATCAATGATGTGTGTGTGTTCATAGGTGTGCATACATGTAGAAGTGCAATCTGAAGGCTTGTGCCACCAACACCTTCCCACAAATTACTTTTCCCCTTTCTGCTATGGAATATTGTTGTGTTAAAAATGGAAATCATCACCTTGAAGCAACCCAACAATATAAAATAGGTAATTTCCTTAACCATAACTACCACTATGTTGTCCTGAGTTTAAACATTTTGTTTTCCTTGAAGGATGTGTGTGGTATCCAGATGAAATAGTGACAATCTTGGTGAGGGTGAGGTACAGGTAATTATATAAAAGTGAGATTGTGGGTATAGGTATAATGCAGTGTGACTGGTGTCCCTATAGGAAGGGGAAATAAGGTCTCAGAGACACCAGGGAAAGCCTTGTGACACAGGAGGATGGCCACCTGAGAGTCAAGAGGGAGCAGAATGACCTGCTGGTGCCTCAATATTGGCCTGAGATCCATACTCATGGGAAAGTCCATTTTTGATGTGAAGCTGCCCAGTGGGTGCCCTCTTTATGGCAGCAGAGTGACCACAATGCTGGATGCAGGAGCATTATTCAGTCCTGAGGGACACTGAATCCTCTGTGGGGGTATTATATAGGGCCACTTGCACAGCACCTTCAACAGAGACAGGACCCCAAGATTCCAGGAAGCAGAGGCTGACACCCCAGGCAGAAGGAGGCTGAGGAGATCTGGCTCCACAGCATCTGGGGGGGGTCTCTACTGGGCCATTTGCTACAGAAGACACTAGGGGGTGACTGGGCACATGTGAAATGCCATGGAGGTGGGAAGGGACAGGGCACTAATGTTCCATGTCCTGGCCACATGTACACTGCAGTTTGGGGGAGGGGGAGAGCTTTCTGTATGGTGTCCTTCTGAGGTGTGGGGTTTGGCCTCAGGTCTTCACCACATCCTCACGTGACCCGAGGAAAGAAGGACTGACTTCTCCATCTTGAGGGCAGCTGGTAGCCAAAATTATGTGAATCACTGATTTCCACCTTCTCTTTTTTAACTGGTAGTCAGAGTCCTCATCTCCTGAAGATCTGGACTCTAGACCATGCCCATCTCATCTCTGGAGCCAGGACTATGAATGTGACCAACCATGAGTCTGAGTCACAGACCCCAAAAGTTGGGCCACTGACCCGAGGAGAACCTGCAGGGTGGGCACCTTCTCCCACCTGGATGAGGGGCCATGGATCCTGGTCCACCTGCTGCCCATCAATGGTCAGTGTGAGACCAAATTTTGGGGACCTAGTGAACAAGTTTCCCCTACAGGACAGAACAGCCTGCTCATGTACATTCTTGTGTGTGTTTTCCTGTGGAGTCATTTGCCTGTGATTGCACTGTGTGGGGATAGGACATGACAGAGTGGATGGGATTTCATCCACCACTCAAGTACAAAGTCCCTGAGTCCTCCCTGGTCATTATTGCTACATGTCCATGAAGTCCACAGAAAGAAAGGCTGGGGGAGGTATGTACACAACCGTTCTGCAGGTGATCTTGGACTGACCCAGGCCTTCCTGTGACCCACTTGTGGATCTCATGAACACATAGTGTGCTGGGTGCAGCATCCTCAGACCCAGGGGAGCTGGCATAAGAGCTCAGGCCCCTTCCTGTCCCTGAAGAGAAGCAGCTGAACTTTCATACTTTGGCACATGGAGTCTCCTTGCCCAGGAGATAAAAGCCTAGACGGGAAGCTCTGTGAATCCCTTGGCTGTGGTGCAGGGGCAGGGACTAGGTTGGTCCATTTCCTCCTGGAAGCACTTGCAGAGATTTATGAGGAGTGATCTCCTGGGACTTGCTCCTCTAGTGACCTGAACTCCATAGGCTGCTTGTTCTGAACCAGAACCTTTTCTATGAAAGCAATTAACACCAACCAAGGGCTCACTGCCTGGTGCACACAGAGGTCTATATGGTGACATCAATTTTTAGCAAAAGAAAGTCTAAGCTGTGAGGTGAACTGGCAAGGAGGTCAGAAGCAGAAAGCTCAGATTGGCTTCCCCACCAGGGGCCAGCAGCAGAGTTTGCAGACAGAGTGGAGAAGCTGCTTATTGGTTAGATAGTGAGAAATGTATTGGGGGACTTTCACAGGGGTGTAGAAGGTCATTGTCATCTTCACAAGTCACATACTTTGTCTGAGAAGGGTGTCAGGGTCAAAATAAAGGATCATGAGTTTGTGAATGTAACAAAAGCTGCCTCTTATGCCCAGGTCTATTGTGGGAAAGCCTGTTTCAAACCATCCTTGAGTGGATTCTGAAGGGTGTTTCTGGAAAATTCCTGAAATAAAACTTTGTTAGTGAATTTATGTTCAGGTATGTCCTTGTTTTATCTGATTTCAAAATTTCCACTGTTGGGTCCTGGCAAACAGAAAAATTCTAGTTTTCGGAGGAAAAAGAGACACAAAACACATTGTTAGGATATCAGGTCCTGTGAATGGGACCAGAAGAGTCTGAGTGTCCACAAATCCCCACCTCCATGAAGCCTTGAGTCCTGCTCTGGGTTCAGGAGAAGCCATAGCTGGATGAATTCTGCAGACTCAAAGCCAGAAGGAGCTGGGACCCTCATATTCCAGATCACAATACAGAGAAGTGTCCCAAGGCCTTATCCTGGAGTGCAGAGGAAATGACCTGTTAGCAGGACCTGAGAAGAACTGCTGCAGCCATCATTAACATCATTCCTCTGTCTATGACAGAGGAAGCCATCATTGGGTCAGGAAGATAAGAGAAGTATGCAGGAACCCTGGCACATGATTTGGCTTGTGTAGTCACTGTTAACCCTGAGCAGAGCCCTGGGTGTTTATGAATCTTCCTGACTCTCCATTTCTTCCTACTACCCTACAGATAACAACAAGAACTTCCCATAGTGTTTTGTCTCTGCCATGTCCCTGGGGAAGCAAAAGAGGGCATAAGGGACCAAGCATCTTTTCTACATGAATGGAGCTAAGTTGCTGTCTCCTACATTCTCACTTCCATGGGTCAGAAGAAACATAGAAAACTGCAGAAGTCTGCTTTTATGTCACTGGAGAGAACAGTTATGCACAGGCAGAAAGAGATTGAAGGCAGATGGTAGCTATTATTTCCCTCTGGAATCATCTGGGATGCTCTGATGGCCACTGTGGCCTTCCTGAGGGTAATGAACTGCACCATCTCAGCTCCAGGATGCTGATGGTTAAGGGGAAGTCTCTCGATGACCCACTGCACCTTAGGCTGAGACACCACTGAGCCTGCAGGGTGCAGCACAGATGAGGCCTCCAGGGGTTTTCCCAGGCTTCTGCTGATGCCAAGGTCACTAACTGCCCACACTCCACCTTGCTATTCCCCTGGAGACAGACAGGATCCTCACTGAGTCTGTGTCAGCACAGTTTGTCAATTGAAACTTGAATTAGAACTAAGACTGAATCATTGCTTGTTCAATTTTGGTCTAACCACCTTCTCCACAATAGAACTGAATCACTGCAGTACATTAAGTTTTGGTCACTGGGCTTGCTGAGCCAGCGTGCTGGACAAAGGGCCCACAGTATTGAAGATGTTTTCACAGACATGCAGAACCATCACATGTTCTCCTCAGCTGGGAGCCAGGGGAACAGGAGGCAGAGGAGCTCCCTGTGGGTCCCTCTGAGTCAGAGATTCTCAGGGATCTGGCCCAGGCACTGATATGGCTCTGACCCTAGGGAGGAATGGGAGGAGCAAGAAACCTCACCCTTATGAGATTTAGTGAACAGAAACACTCTCCTGCAATGCAAGTGCAGCTTCAAGGAAACTTCAAGTGCAGAAAGGAGCAGGACAGGCTCTGTCCTCCTTGATGAGTGGCTCCAGGTTCCTGAGGCAGATGGTTGGTGCTGTCCAGCAGGAAGGAGCTCTGCCTCCCATGATCCTCTGTACTCTGTGACCATCCTGCCTGCACATGCACACTGACAGCCTGCTCAGGCTTTCTCTCCTTAATAGGGGACAATTGTCACCTGTAAATCTGTCACAGCCTCCAGCAGGTGAACTCTTGCTCTCCTGACCTTCCTCTGTCTCCAGGAAGCTCCTGCACTGACGCTGCTCCATGTTCCCATGGAATCCCCATCATCCAGCTGTTACTGCTTCGCCACAGCTGAAAAGTGTCCACCCAATTGCCTAGCTCTCATGCTGGCCCTGAGTTAGGCCATCAGGTTGGGGACAGAGCTGACCCACAGATCAAGGGACATGGGTGGAGTTTTCTGCAGCTGCCCTCAACTCACAATTCACATCAGTGAAGCTCTGACACTAGCAGCACCCTCCTTGTAGGTGTGACTTCTAGTTAATCAAGATGATCCCTTGACCAATGACACTCAACACCTCTGTTCTTTTTATGATACAATTGTCTCCATGGTGAAAATGCTCCTCACAACTATCAAAGAGCAGCTTCTCTGAGACCAACAGGATTCAGCCTTAAATTCCCCCCACAGCCTCACTGGGCACTGGGTGGTCTCTTCACTACCTTCTCTCAGCTCTTGAATCCTACTTATTTGTCTTGATCTGCAATAAAATATCTACTGGACTGTCCATCACAGCCACTATAGCTGACCTCTTTACTCTTCTCACCAGTTATGTTCAAACCATCACCTCAGAAAACCCTCACAGGTCATGTCCCAGCCTTCCTGCTCAGGGGACCCTTGTTTTGTCTTTTAACCTTCTCTCTAATATTTGTCAAATGACTCACCAAAAGGAAAAGCCCACCACCTCCACTTGGGGTCTGCTGCACTAGAATTTCTTCAGCTTTCTCTTCTAGGGTCTCTGGAAATGCACAAGAGGCACATTTCCTAAAACAGTGTTTTACAAAATAGGGGTATTTTTAAATCAATTTTGGGCTAATAAATTTATTCAGAATTTTTAAAATATTTTAAGGCATTATAGTTGTACATAATCTTGGTCCATGGTGTTCCTGTTTGTATGTGCTCATGGTCAAACATTGTAATGATGGAAAGTAGAACACAGGTTGAAGATCCATTTTCTAAATGTGGGAACCTGAAAGTGTTTCTTCAGATTTTGAAAACTTTTTATCATTTACTAACTGATCATTCCCATATAAAAATCCAAAATCTACTGGAATTTATTCCAAAACTTTAGGCTTCTGAGCTTTTTGGATATGGGAAATTAGGACTAGGAAGGCTCAGCTTGCTCTACAATAAGGTGCAGTAGAATAGAGTCACCCAAAGCACCGAGGATATGACTGTGGACTAGGGGGAGCATTGCTAGGTGGACTCCGTGTGTGAGGCATGTGCTGTGTGCTGTGGTCCACTCTGTTTTCAGATATTTCTAAGACAAGGTGACTGGTTGGCTGGGCTTGTCTGCCATCTACTGGTCGATCGTAGGCATAACATGGTTAGGGTTTTAGACTCTGGTCCCATGAGGCTTCACTGCTAATCTTCACTATTGCTCAGGGAACTGACCCTATTGCATCCATCACTGGACAGATTCTGTAAGAAACACAGATGTCCAGCTCATATCACTGATCTTTCTTGTAGCTGAGGACAAATGACTAGCACACAACCAGAGATTCAAAAGTGATAATTGAGAAGAGGGTCCCAGAGAGTCAAGAGGTTCCCACCATCTGTGGCAGATGACACTGATTGCTGGGGGAGAAACAGAGCATCCACATGTCTACATCTGTGTCTTTTATTGCCAAAGTCACTGGGGATGGAAAGATTCACCATAAATGATTGATAAATATGTAGTGTGAGGAATGTGCTAATTATGTGATTTCATGATCACAAAATGCAGGTTTGGAAATCTCACATTGCAACACACAAATGCATACAATTATTAAGCCCATTAAATATTCAGAAAGCTGTCATTCATACTTCCATTCTCTTTCTTTAATAAACCTCTGCTTGTACCAGGCATGGTGGTGCAGCCCTAAAAGCAGATCGGGCATCTGAGGCTGGATGATCACAAGTTTAAAGCCAGCCTCAGCAAAAGTGAGGTGCTAAGCAATGCTGTGAGATCCAGTCTCTAAATAAAATATAAAATAGACCTGGGGATGTGGTTCAGTGGTTAAATACCCGGAGTTTAATCTCAGTACTCAGTATTGGGGGTGGGGGACAACTCCTGCTTGTCATAACTACAGAGGTTTCTGCTGCGGTTTGAACCAATGTCTATGCCATAGCACCTCTCCTATGTGCACTGATACATGGTCTTTATTTAAAAATGAGGAGCATTCTCATGTCTGTCTGCTAGTGTTTAGCAGGGGAAAGAGAATAAGAGTGCAGAGGGGCTCCCAGTTTCCTTCAAGGAAAACTTACTAGTTACCCTCAGGGCCTGGCTGCCTCTGAGCAGTGCCCTCAGCAGGTGGAGGCAGCAGGAGGAGCAGCTGGGGAAGCCCAGCCTCACACTTCTGCTCCCTGGGAGGTTTTTGTTATGGCCTGTGTCATTGTGGGAGGGAAACTGTTACCTTGTTGACAGAAATAAGTGGAAACATCTTCAGGCTCCAGGATGCTGATGGTGAGAGTGAAATTCGTCCCAGATCCACTGCCAGTGAACCTCGAGGGGACTCCAGATTGCAAACTGGTTGCATCATAAAGGAGGAGCTTAGGAGCTTGACCTGGTTTCTGTTGGTACCAGTATAAATCATCACTAATGTAATCACTTGCCTGGCAAGTGATTGTGACTCTCTCTCCTCGAGATTTAGACAGGGAGGATGGAGACTGTGTCATCTGGATGTCACATTTGGCACCTAATATTTGAAATTACAAAATCAAACAAAGTTTTAAATAATTAGACATGCAGTTAAAGAACTTATGGACAGGGGTATTCAGCACTGACCACAGTGCATTGAGTACATGTTCAGTGTTGTCCCCTCTTACCTGGGAGGCAGAGCAGCAGGAGCACCAGGAGCTGAGCAGGGGCCCTCATGGCCATGCTGTGTCCTGACGGGGACTGACCTACACAGGGTGTGAGAAGCCTCTTAAGAAGTGCTCAGGGCAGTGGGCTGTGCTGTGGACACATACAAATCTGCAGGGCTGGGAAGGCTGTGCACAGCTGCAGGGCTGGCTCATATGTCACTCAGCACAGGCCCATGTCCCCAGGCATCCCAGGTCAGAATAGGACAACATAAATTTTTCTACAGAATACATGCTTACCCTGGAGGCCATAGGATAGATTTGGTCACTGTCCTGTGAGTTTTGACTTATTGCTCTCTTCATACTTCTAAGAATGGTTTATAATTATTATTATTTTTCTTTCTTTTCTTCTTTATTTCTTCTTCCTTTTTTTCCAGTGGGGGTTACCCAGGATTTAACCCAGAGGTGCAATCCACTGATCAACATCTTCAGACATATATGTATATATACACATAGAGCTTTTGTTGTTGTTGTTGTTATGTGTGTATGTGTGTGTGTGTGTGTGTGTGTGTGTGTGAAAGAGAGAGAGAGAGAGAGAGAGAGAGAGAGAGAGAGAGAGAGAGAGAGAGAGAGTCTTGCTAAGTTGTTTAGAACATTGCTTGTTTGCAGAGGCTGACTTTAAATTTGTGATCCTTCTGCCTCAGCCTCCTAAGCTGCTGAGGTTAAAGGCATGTGCCACCATGCCTGACTGTAT
Organism: Urocitellus parryii; assembly: GCF_045843805.1. Classification (NCBI taxonomy): domain Eukaryota; kingdom Metazoa; phylum Chordata; class Mammalia; order Rodentia; family Sciuridae; genus Urocitellus; species Urocitellus parryii. The sequence goes on along the minus strand of NC_135542.1, from coordinate 25,188,978 downwards.
TGTTTCCTAATGTTGATTCTGTTAAAGGACCTTGGAGTACAGCAGGATTAAGGAAAAACAAAAAAATGATTAATTTTTCATGTGTATGGTAAGAGCAATGCACACAAGAAGAGAGTTAAATTTTAAGTCTTTGGAGACATTTGGGTTACACTTTCAAGTGACTTAGACTAATTCAGATGCCAGGGGAGGAAAGGACCTAACCTGATTTCAGGCCTGCCTGCCTCATTCTCCCCAGACACTTAACTCAGGACCCTGTCTCTTTCTCGAGCAGCAGCAGCAGGGCTCAAGTACAGACATAGTGTCCTTTCACCTAAGTGTCCTTTCTGGAGAAGTAAGAATTATTTTAGAAGCAAGTTTGAGTTTCATTTATCCCTCCAGGGAAGATTTAAGAAATAAATCAACTAAGAAGGTTGGAGTGTGTGAGGATTTGCAATAGCTCAGAGAAAGCAGAAAGGACCCAGGTTCCCTCTTTGTTTTCCATCCCCAGCACATTGGACATTCAAAACTGGGTTTCATTCCTCCTGGGCCAAGGAAGACACACGTCTGGGCCATGGAGAAGAGCGTCCAAGGGCTTCAGCTCCATTCTGCTAATGAGTAATCATAATCCTCTCAGAAACCAAACCCACCCCTCTCTGCTCTCATAGGCCCCTGAGCTGATCCAATGTGCCCCCTTCCCTGTTCCTGCTTGGGCTGGGAGAGGCTCACCTGTCCTCACCATGCACAGCACCACAGAGCTGGTGCTCAGTAAACTGGAGGAGGGGGCTGGAAGCTGGGCAGGGGTGGAGAGCTTTGTCCCGTAAGCCTCATTATGCTTCATGTGGAATTCAGAAGGAAAGTGGGATCCCAAGGAATCTCTGTCTGGAGGATTGGAGCAAGCCAGGTCCTGAGGATGCAAATGGAAGTAAGTTCTGATTTTTATCATGACAACCTTGGTTTGAGTTGTGGAAATGAGGTCTGTGCATTAAAATCCATCTCAGTTCTTCGGGCCTGGACTAAATGGGAGAGGCTGGGGCAGGAGTTCAACAGGCTGAGCTCAGGCTGGTGCCACCCAAGAGCTATGGGCTCTGGCCCTGGGATGTGAGGACATTGCTTTCCTGAAAATGGGGGTGAGGACCTGGGGAAGCAGAGGCCCTGCCTATTAGCTGCCTGTCAGGGGATCCAGGGAAGGAAGGAGCTCCACACCCTGGGGCTGAGCCAAGCTGAGAGCCCACAGCCAAGTGAAGAGCACCAAAAGTCATGTCAGAATGTGGCTCTCAGGGAGGCTTTGCTCAGTACTGAGCTCACAGGTCCTGGGGCAGAAACCCTGGTGATCCAAAGAGGAGGGTCAGAAAGACCCACCCAGTGAATCCTCTCAGCCAGAGTTCAAGTGTACTTGGAAATAAAATGAATAAAATATGCTGTGTACATGCTATTTAGGATATAAACTATATTGAGAAGTCTATACACAATGTGCATCAAAAATACAAATATTTTAACCATGAACATACTACTTTGCCTATTTGTACAATGGAAGGTTTTTGTTTGTTTGCTTAGTTTTGGTGATCAATTGGAGCCTCGTGTTGACTAGGCAGTGTCAGAAGAACACTGCAAGTATTTTAAAACTTTAATTTGGGACAGTACATATGTGGCCTACACTGCCTTTAGACCTGTGATCCTCCTCTCTCAGACTCAAAAGTAGCTGGGATTACAGTCGTGGGCCACAGAGTTTGCTGACCTTAAGCTGGCTACAGTGAACTTGGACATTGAAAACCCATGTCTGTACTAGAAGCCATGGCTCCCTCTCCACTACAGAGAACTGAAGATCATGAAGCACAAGGGCTGACCCTGTGCTCCTGCTGCCTGGAGCAGTGACCTTTCTGTTGCTCAGGACACTGGGTGACCTCAGAATTTGTAGCTACACAGAGATGTCACAGAGTTAAGTATTGGTTATGGGCCCTAAGGAGACAGAAGTTCTTTGTCCAGAGCTGGGCATGGGCAGCTCCTCCCTGCTGGCTTGCCCCACTCAGAGCAGAACTGTTGGCTCAGTGACTGCCTGGTGGCCTCCCTCTGACTGGAGGGACACAGGTACCTTTGGCAGCTAGATGGCTCCTTTGTCTACTCTGTTCACAGTGGACCATGTTGGCCACACGAACAGCTTCTGAACATCTGCTGATCTCCTTTCTGGTCTCTAAAGACCACCAGGCACCATCTTGGACTCTCCCATGAGAATCCAAGGAGTGGAGTCAGAGGCAGGCCAAGGGCCAGGATGTGCAGGAGAAGAGGGTTGTGACCCACATGAGGACAGCCATGTAGGAAGTGAGGACTGACAGTTAGGAACTCAGATAGGAGGGTACAGGACTGGAAGACCTAGGCAGGTATGCAAGGAGGAGCCCAGGATCAAGGGACAAGAAATGAGAAAGGGAGAGAGGGTCTGATTTTAGAGCTGTCCCTTACTAACTCTCCTGAGAATCCCCAGACTGTCAGCTGCAATTGGGCAGGAGGAGCATATGGGGAGATGTTCATCTTCAGTGGTGGGAGAAGGATGTTCTTGTGCCTTGAAGAAAGTGTGGCTGCTGGGAGACAGAATGGTCTGTGTCCCTGCTCCACAGCACTTCCCGACAGGCAGGGTGTTCAGAGGGCAGCAGGAGGCAGCAGGAGCTCAGCAGCCAGGCGCGGTCCTGATGGTGCCAGGCTAGATGCTGCTTTCAGATTCAACAGGGGACAGTCACCTCTCTTCTGGACACAAAAAGGAAGACTAAAATCATGTGTGATACCTTGTGTGTTTTCCCTTGACAGAAAGGCACAGGACATGCTGGGAAGACCTCTCTCCATATTTCTGATGCCTGGTGAGAGGGACTCACTAGACAAAGGGATGAGGAAGTGCCCTGGGGGATCAGTTGGCAGTAGGTGGTGTCAGGGTGCAGGAGGGTCTTGAACAGTTTCAGGCAGTAAAGATGGTAGCATTATACCTCAGTGGCTATTCTGGGGAGGAAAATGTGGCTACTCTCTTGAGGGCATATAGGGCCTGAGCCCTCAGCAATGAGGGGATAAGGGTCTCTGTGGACATCCTGATAATACCCTGAATGGAATTTGCACACAAGTGTCCATGCTTTGGCTCAGGCCTGCCAGTCCTCCTCCAAGGCTCTGCACTGTACCCCTGAGCCCAGCCTGGTGTCCAGCATCCCCTGGGCTCTGTAGCTGCTCCTGCTGCACCTGAAGGCTGCCCTCCATGGGGGCTGGTGCTGTGGCTGATGCACCTGGAAGGCCTGGTGAGCATCCTACTCAGGAGAATGGGTGACAGCTCCAGGACACACACAGGGCATGCGCAAATGACAACAGAATTTTGGTTATATCGGTTCACACTCATGCAAAGGGGTTCAAGTGCAGTATGAAGACTTGTGCTACAAACACCTTCTCATAAATTATATTTTCTATATTATCCACTTACAGATGTGAAATATGTTTATGCTAAATATGGAAATCATCACCTTAGAGTAACCTAACAGTGTATAATAGATTGTTTCCTTAACCCTCAATAAGACAATATTGTCCTGGGTGTAAGTATTTTTAAAATATTTATTTTTAGTTATAGGTTGACACAATATCTTTATTTTATTTTTATGTGGTTCTAAGGATTGAACCCAGTGCCTCACACATGGTAGGTGAGCACTCTACCTTTGAGCCACAACCCCAGGCCTACATTTTTTTTTTTTTTTTTACATTTTCTGAAGCCTTCAACAAAGCAGAAATTTCATTGGCAACAGGATGAAGTAAAACTGTACTATTCATGAATTGTTTAAGTCAGATAGTGGTACATGTAGTTGCTTGGATATAAATGGAAACCATCAATGTATGCTAAATCAACTACTTCTTCAGTGAAACTTTTGTTTACTATTCCATATACAAATTAGCTAACTCATGATTGATTGCTGAGCCAATTGGCAATAGAATGGAACACAAACCAATTAATAAAATGCCAGAATCCTTAAGATCTGATTACCAATACATGTCACAAATGCATTAACTCTCTTCTGAACTTGTTTGATACTGCTTCTTATTTTTGCAGAAGAACCAATATTTGCAATAACAAATAACAAATAGTACATCACATCCAAACTTGAAAATTGATACAACTTCAATTTGTGTTATTTCTGTTATATTATCTGCAGTAATTGTGGTGGTGCTCATCTCAGACATGATGCAGACAGATCACCTTTTGACTTCTGCGGCTGTCAAGTTGGTATGAAGTACATTGGTTAAGAAGCAGAAAGATAATCCCAAGGAATTTTCTAGTGAGTCTCCCATGCCATACCAGATCCCTAAAGTCCTTTGCTTTCCTTCTGAAGTCTTCTACTGGACCAATTACAGATCTTTGGTCCCTGTTCCCCATAAAAATTGCTGGAAAATAACTGGAAAGTCATAGCTGTGAGAGTCCATTCTCTCCCAACAGTGTTTATGGCTCCATGGTTTTTCTGATATTTTTGTTGTGGCAGGAAATGGTCTTTGATATATTTTGAGTCAAGAATGCTTCACTGTGATTCTAAGTGAGCTCTGTAATCTGAACTGGTTCTTCTTTCTCTTGTCACGGTCAGGGTCCCACTTCTCTCACACAACTCAACTCCCAGCGAGCCCACCGCCACCCAAACCATGGTGGCAGAGCAGCATTATTTTTAAAGTTTATTTTTTAGTTGTAGTCGGACACAATACCTTTCTTTTTATTTATTTATATGTTTTGCTGAATATCAAACCCAGGGCCTCCCACTTGCTAGGCCAGAGCTCTACCACTTAGCCAGAATCCCAGCCCAGCATTATTTTTTATTGAGTAAAAGAATGAATATTATGGTTTGATCCTTATTTTAATGAAAATCTGTCAAACACATTTTCTATACAACTTTTTTTGGAATATAGAAATAAGACTATTTGCATAGGGGTTGGGATGGTGGAGGGAGTTGTTTCACCATATCACCTCCCCAGACACTCAGAAACCGCCTCAGTGATGGCTCCTGGAGACTTGGTTACTCTTTAAGATGGTGGCAGATGTTGGCATCAACCCTGTGGTGCTGGCTCAGAGCTACCTTGGATGCAGATGCCTTCAAGTCCTGATGCACCAGGTTCTGACCAATTATTTCCTTCAGTCTGGCTTGGCAGTGCCAGGTTGCAGTAACTTGGGTGTTGCCCACTCAGATGATGAGGCATGGCTCCAGGTGTAGGCATCACCCATGGGGGTTGAGTTACCTTCACCTGTTCCTTTGTAAACCTGACTCCTTGTCTATTTGAATGGCTTCTCCCAATAAAAGTGTTCAGCACCTCCTCCCAGCTCTCTTTCTTTCCTGCTTGCCCCCTTGTGGGAGCTGCTGCTGAGGAGCAGTCACTGAACCCAAAGAAAAGGTACTTTCTGTGTCTATGTTTTTATTTATTCCCTAAATTCACTTGCAGTGACCCTGATAGATTTAGTCGTGTGACATGACAGTTCTGGTTCTACAAGAATGCAGGAGGAATGAGCTGGGGGTTTGTGGAAGCTTCCATCTGGTTTTAAAGGAAGTCCTGGGAGGCCAGACTAAGTGTGCCAAGATCAGAGTCCCTGTGGGGTGCCTCTGAGAGGGCAATGTTTGGGAAACTGAAAGGAGTGGAGGGCCCATTGCAGATCCCTCAGACTGAGAGATGCCAGTAACACAGAACATCTGCTGAGGTGCAGGTGATGGTCGCACAGAGAACTGGCCTGAAGTCCTCCGTTCTGGCTGCATCACAGGTCAGTCCATTCATTAGCTTCGTGGGACCATGTTGAGCCCACAGATGATTGTGGAGGAAGGGACAGCCTCTTATACCATTCTAAATTAATCATATCCAGCATATCATGAATGTTGAAGCCAATAAATATGGGAAAAAACAAATGCTTTCTTCAAGCTCTGTTGATCCCTGTGTCTGATGCCATAACCCCACCCTCACCCATGGCAGGTGCACTGATGTCCACTTAATTCCATCAGTTGGCACATTGTCAGGCCTGCGTTTCTGAAGCTGAGGAGGAAGAAAATGAGTAAGGCCACAGAGGAGCCTCCCTGGTCCCTTCCACCAAACCACCCAGTGACCTTGGCTGCCTCTGAGCAGTGCCCTCAGCAGGTGGGGGCAGCAGGAGGAGCAGCTGGGGCAGCCCAGTCTCACACTTTTGCTTCTCTGGGAGTTTTTCATTATGGCCTGTATCACTGTGTGTGGGAAACTGTTACATTTTTGACAGAAATATGTGGCAACATCTTCAGGCTCCAGGCTGCTGATGGTGAGAGTTAAATCTTTCCCAGATCCATTGCCACTGAACCTTGAGGGTACCCCAGATTCCGAAGTGTTTGCATAACTTATGAGGAGCTTGGGAGCTTGCCATGGTTTCTGCTGATATCAATGTAAAGTAGAGCTAATGCTCTGACTGGCCCCCCCTGCTGATGGTGATTGGTCTCCTTGAGATATAGACAGGGATGAAGGAGACTGGGTCATCTGGATGTCACATCTGACATTAGAAACAATAATTAAATAAAGTAAATATTAACACAATTAGATTACAAGACTTGCCACTGACCAATTTGTCCTGATCAAATTCTCAGTTTTGTCCCTCCTTACCTGGAAGCCAGAGCAACATGACCCCTAAGTGGTGAGCAGGGGCCCTCATGGCCATGCTGTGTCCTGACTGGGACTGACTCCTGCACAGGGTGTGAGCAGCCTCTTAAGAAGTCCTCAGGGCAGTGGGCTGATGAATAGTAAGAAATGCATCAGTGTCTGAGAGATGCTGATGATGGATGGGTTGTGGGAGCAGAGGGACACAGGAGAACTCCTCACTTTACCCCAGTTTTTCTGGGACTTACACTATACTAAAAATAAAGACTTAAAATATTCCTGTGCAGAATACATGGAGAGGCCTAGCTTTACTGCAAAATCCCTGATATTGCCTAATTCTATCTCTTCAGGTCTTAAATTACATTCTTTATCATAGCAGTGAGAATATTTTCATGGTTGCCTGATGGGGCTAAAGTGAAGGAAAGAGTTAGGGTGCACAGGAACCCCCCTGGATCCTCTGAGTGACCCTCCTTGTAGTGCTCAGGGCCTGGCTGCCTCTGAGCTGTGCCCTCAGCAGGTGGAGGCAGCAGGAGGAGGAGTTGGGGCAGCCCAGCCTCACACTTCTGATCCCTGGTCATGGCCTGTGTCACTGTGGGAGGGTAACTGTAGCCTTGTGGACAGAAATAATTGGCAACATCTTCAGGCTCCATGCTGCTGATGGTGAGAGTGAAATCTGTCCCAGATCCACTGTCACTGAACCTTGAGGGGACCCCAGGTTGCAGATTGGATGCTCCATAGATGAGGAGCTTAAGAACTTGCCCTGGCTTCTGTTGATACCTTTGTAAAATAGAGGCAATGCTCTGACTGGCCCGTCAGGTGATGGTGACTCTGTGTCCATAAGACATAGACAAGGAGGATGGAGACTGGGTCATCGTGATATCACGTCTGACACCTGCCATTGGAAACATAAAAAGAAATATCCTTGTAAGTAGTGATGTTGCAAGAGGACTTTCCTGAGTAGCCAGGCAGCACTGACCACACTGTGATTAGTAAGACAACAGTGTTGTCCCTTTTTACCTAGGAGGCAGAGCAGCAGGGGCCCCAGGAGCTGAGCAGGGGCCCTCATGGCCATGCTGTGTCCTGACTGGGACTGACTCCTGCACAGGGTGTGAGCAGCCACTTATGAAGTCCTCAGGGCAGTGGGCTGTGCTGTGGGCATATGAAAATCATCAGGGCTGGGCAGGCTGATGACAGCTGCAAGGCGGGCCCCTCCTGGTCAATGAACACAGGGTCAGTGTGTCCAGGTGTTCCAGGTCAGACCAGGGCAGCTCAGGTTTGCTTGAGAGAACATGGTTCACAGGGACCACAGGACACAGTCAGCCCTCTGAGTTGTGAGGGGTGATCTATAGTATTTCCTGGTTGAGAACAGGCTGTCTTTTTGTTTTAAGTGTTAAGGCGAGATTGCAATAAATCACCAAGTTGATCTTAGAGCAGGAGTCAGAAACTTTATTCACTAGTTGGTGGTCCAGATCCATCTGCTGGAGAGCCAAGGGGGAGGCTGCAAGTCTACACACTTCGACCCCCTCCTGGGGTTTAAGTACACACTTTATAGTCCAAAACCATATTAATACATAAGTGGCTGTTGCTATGATTCAAAACCATGAACAAACATCATGAGATCTAAAATTATAAGCAGAAAAGGGAGTGGGTCAAAAACTCCCTAGTTGAGTACAAGTTAAAAAAATGTTAGTAACATCTAGACAATTAATCTCTGACAGGGTATCTTATACAAGAAAATGGGAACAAAGGAAAGAACATTTTTAAATTGTATGAGAATCACCATTTTGTGTTGCCAAACATGGTGTGCTCAGGCACTGTTGAGGGGCACAGAGGCAGGGCTTTCCTTAGGAGAAGCACTTCTTACATGACATGGAGTATCAGGGCAGAATGGAGTCTGTGTGGTCACTGCCCATGTAGCCTGGCCCATGACATAAGCACAGTTCGGTATTATTGACCCTTGGGGGATGAGGAGGAGACATGAAAGAAACAAGGGATAGTTTATGCTTTAGAAGTAAAAACAGAAATAGATAGAAAGAGAGGAAGATATATAAACTCACTGAGGTGTATGGGGATTGAGAACATAGGCACAGCATGAATAAGATGCAGGGAAGGAGGGACCCACCCATGGACCCAGCCCTCCCTGCCTCAGAGTCCCACAGAGCATACCCATACCCATCATTTTTATCTTAATAAAAACAGCACAGAGCCAGATTTTTTATATAATTCTACTTTACTAATATGACCACAGGATCTTTTCAGTCTTGGTCTTAATGCCTCATGGACTCAAGAAGGCTGCAGTGTCTTTAAACATCATGTCTTTTATCAGGTCCTCTTGTAACTTTTTCAGGAATAAAGCAAGTCAAAGTTAGTTACCCTTGCTCTTCTTAGAGTTCTCAAAAATTATCCTGTAATTGTCCATGATCATTTTTTGTTTTCTTTTCTTTTTTTCTTCTTCATTTCATTTCCTTCTTTAGTACTGATGACTGAACCCAAGGCATTTTGCATACTACACAATATCTCTACCTCTGAGTCAGAGCCCAAGGCCATCCTCCTTCACTTACACATCATTTCTGAGATGATCAGTTGTGCCCTCTGATACTTCCTCCTGCCCTGGTCTGGGATGGCTCACCTGTTCCTACCACAAACAGCAGGAAAGAGCTGGTGAGCAGTAAATTAAAGGAAAGGGATAAATTTTTATAAGCTTTACTCTTTTTTAAATATCCCTGTGCTTGTGCTAAGTTCCTTAGGGAAGAGAGACTACAATGAAATCTTTACTGTGAGGCTGGGAAAAGTACATTCAGGTCATGTTTCTCCCTAGCAAGGTGACAACCTGCAGGTAAACAATTGTGGACATGTGTACTGAGCTTTAGAGGAGGGAAGGACTTTGCTTGTGTAGTAGTGTTATGGTGAGATCACAATAAATCAACCAGTTTAAGATAAATCCTGATCTTAAAGCAGGAGAAGAAACACTTATTCACCAGCTAGAGGTCAGGATTCACCAGCCAGCAGGCCAAAGGGCAGACTATAAGTCTACACCTTTAGATCTCCCCCTGCACCAGGGTTTGAGTCCACTTTTTATACCATAAGTAAAGAATGGCAATACATTAATTACAAGTGGCTGTTGCTGGTTCAAAACCACAAAGAAACATCACAAGTTCTAAAATCATAAGCTGCAGGGAAGTGGTTCAAAATCATTCTAGTTGAGCACAAGTTAAAGAATGGTCACCAATATCTAGATGACCATTCTCTGACAGGATGCATAGCCCAGGAAATGTGGGGACCACAGAGAGAACAACTTTACATTGTATAAAAATTGCCATTCTGTGTTGCCAAACTGCTGTGCCAGGCACTATGGATGGACACAGAGGCCAGGATTCCCATGAGAAAAGCACTTCTTACAGGAGGTGAAGTCTCAGGGTAAAATGGAGTCTGTGTGGTCACTGCCCATGTAGCCTGGCCCATAGCTGTAGATGAGTGAGGCTGGGCAGGGGCTCAACCAGGCTGATCTCAGGAGGTGCTTCCGGAGAGCTGCAGGCTCTGGCCCTGATCTATGAGGATTAGAGAAAACATTCAGCCTTTTTTGGGGGGATTGGCTTATTTCACTTAACATGATATTCTCCAACTCCAACCATTTACTGGCAAATGCCATCATTTCACTCTTTTTTAAAGCTGAGTAATATTCCATTGAGTACATATACTATATTTTATTTTTCCATTCATCTACTGAGGGACATTTAGGTTGGTTCCATAGTCTAGATATAGTAAATTGAGCTGCTATAAACATTAATGCAGCTGCATTAGTGTAGCATGCTGATTTTACCTCTTTTGGGTATAAACCAAGGAGTTGGATAGGTGCGTCAAATGGTGGCTCCATTCCCAGTTTTCTGAGGAATTTCCATATTTCTTTCCATGGTGGTTGCACCAATTTTCAGTCATACCAGCGATGTATGAGGTGCCTTTTTATTTTATTCATATAGAGTGTTCCTATAATTTTCCTGGAGTGGCCTTCAACCTGGACTCCTCCTCCATTAGTCTCTAAGGTAGGTGGGCATATAAGCATGAGCCACTCTATCCATTGAACATTAAGTTTTGAAGCAGTTGTCTTTGTAAGTAGTGATGTTTCAAGGGGACCTTCCTGAGTAGCCAGGAAGCACTGACCACACTGTGACAAGTAAATCCCCAGTGCTGTTCCTCCTTACTTGGGAAGCAGAGCAGCAGGAGCCCCGGGAGCTGAGCAGGGGCCCTCATGGCCATGCTGTGTCCTGACTGGGACTGACTCCTGCACAGGGTGTGAGCAGCCTCTTAAGAAGTCCTCAGGGCAGTGGGCTGTGCTGTGGAAACTTGCAAAACAGCAGGGCTGGGCACAGCTAAAGAAATGGCTTCTCTCAGTGACTAAGAACAGAACCAATGTCCCAATTTTTCTGATTTCAACTAAGGTAGTGCAGATTTACCTGCAGAGAAGATGATTCTCCTGGGAACATCAGGTCGTATGGGTCCACTGTCCGCTCAGTAGTGATCAGATGCATTCTTCATTGTTGCAGCAAACAATTTTCTTGCATTTTAAAATTTCAATTCAATGTTCATGTTCCTTGGTTGAGGAAGAAATTATGAAAAATAAGGCAATAATTCATGATTTGATATCAACAGAGCAATTGAGAAAAGAAAATAATAGATTCTATGAATGTATGGGGTGGTGTGGACTCCTCTAGGCACTGAGGTAGCTTGACCAAGATGCCAGGTCTGGAGGTAACCTGACAAGGTTTGAAGCCCTTTATGCCCCAGTTGCCTCAAAACACCCACCTACACAACTGATGTTGCCTGTCTTCTGAAATGTAGGTCTAAGACCCAGATGTTTTTTTTTTTTTTTCTCTTAAGTGCCTTTGTGGGAGAAATTAGAATAATTTGGGAAGAAAGTAGTAAACACTATAGCAATACTTTCACAAATTTAAAAAAAAAAATGTGAAATTTGGAGTTTGTTTGCTTTTTGCAATAGCTTCTTGTACGTGGATCATTCCCAGATCCTTTCTGCACGATGCTTCACCACATTCACTGCAAAGAACTTTCAAAGTTGAACATATTCTCTCACAGGCCCAAGAGAGATGCACTGGCTCTAAGCATCATATCCTTGCATACCTGCTCCACAAAGAAAGGAACAAATCTCTTCACCTTCCCCGTCTTCCACTTCTTGCCATGTTTTCAGGCTTCACCTTGATCCCTGAGAGGAAGGGAAAGAGATCACTGCACCTGTCTGCATAAGGACACATGTCCTCTGCAATTAGACCCAGCAGGATGACCTGTTTAGTCTTCAGTTCCCTTCTCATAGCTCCTTTCTCAAACGCACACACACACTGGATGGAAAGTCTGCATGTGACACTGTGGGACAAAATTATGCCTTAAAGTCTGCATGTGACACTGGTGACTCAGAGGATGCCAGGGGAAAAGGCCAGCCTTCCAGTCTTAAACCATCAAACCCAGAGAGAGCTTCCCCACAGCTCAGCCCCTCCCACATGTCCCTGGTCATACCATAGACCCCTCCAAGCCTGCAGAACACCCTGTAGGTGCTGGACACTGTTAGCTATTACTTCCCTGATGTTTCTAAGATGAGGCTTTTTCTTCCCTCACTGTGGGCTTGTCACCCTTTGCTGGTCACTCTGGGACAGTGCACCTCACAGGGCTCACAGTCTGGCCCCAGGAGGCTTCACTAGGACCCTTCACTGTCCCTCATGGAGCTGATCCTGTGCACCCATCTCCAGGATCCATCTGTAAGGGAACACAGGGTGGATCCTCCTCCAAATAGTTCATATGTGGAGTTGAGGGAAGACTGACAGACAATCCAGAATTCAGTAAATATAGAGCCCTAATATGCAGAGTATACAATGAACTCAAAAAATTAAACAATAAGAAAACAAATAACCCAATGAACAAATGGCCTAAGGACCTGAACAGACACTTCTCAGAGGAGAACATACAATCAGTCAACAATGCTCACCATCTCTAGCAGTCAGAGAAATGCAAATTAAACCACCCTAAGGTACCATCTCACTCCAGTAAGAATTGCAGCCATTATGAAGTCAAACAACAGCAAGTGCTGGCAAGGATGTGGGGAAAAGGGTACACTTGTACATTTCTGGTGGGACTGCAAATTGGTGCAGCCAATTTGGAAAGCAGTATGGAGATTCCTCAGAAAGCTGGGAATGAAACCACCATTTGACCCAGCTATTCCCCTTCTTGGACTATTCCCCAAAGACATTAAAAGAGCATATTATAGTGATACAGCTATATCAATGTTCATAGCAGCACAATTCACAATAGCTAGACTGTGGAACCAACCTAGATGCACTTCAGTAGATGAATGGATTAAAAAATGTGGCATTCATACACAATGGAGTATTACTCAGCACTAAAAAATGACAAAATCATGGGATTTGCAAGGAAATGGATGGCATTAGAGCAGATTATGTTAAGTAAAGCTAGCCAATCCCTAATAAACAAATGCCAAATGTCTTATTTGATATAAGGAGGGCAACTAAGAACAGAGCATGGAGGAAGAACATGAGAAGAAGATTACCATGAAACAGGGATGAGAGGTGGAAGGGAAAGGGAGAGAGAAGGGAAATTGCATGGAAATAGAAGGAGACTCTCATTGTTATACAAAATTACAAATAAGAGGAAGAGAGGGGAAAGGGGAAAAAAACAAGAGAGAGAAATGAATTACAGTAGATGGGGTAGAGAGAGAAAATGGGAGGGGAGGGGAGGGGAGGGGAGGGGAGATTGGGGGATAGTAGAGGATAGGAAGGGCAGCAGAATACAACATACACTAGTATGACAGTATGTAAAAACGTGGATGTGTAACTGATGTTATTCTGCAATCTGTATACAGGGTAAAAATGGGAGTTCATAATCCACTTGAATCAAATGTATTAAATATGATGTGTCTCAGCTTTGTAATGTTTTGAACAACTAATAATAATAATAATAATAATAAAGATGTCAGTCACAGGGGGCTAAGGACTGTCATTCACATGAGACGCCAAAGGTGTGGCCTTAGAGAAGCTCCTGAGGAGCAGGTGTTAGGCAAGGGTGGGGGACCTCAGGGCTCCTGGTCTTCATCTGTAAATGCAGCCTAATTCTGGACAGAAACCTCCAGAGCCATAGTAGCTGCATCAGACTGAGAAGAAACTGAGACCACCAGGGCTAGTAACCAATGGCTGGGAGGTTTGTGCTAGGAACTATGTCACTATAAGTGATCTAGTTAACCATTTAGACCAACACTGGCCAAGAGAGAATTGTGCTGCCCATTGTGGCTATTTTTCGAAGAATTAGGCTACTGAGCAGTGAGGTCAGCAAGTGCACCTGTTTTTTTTTTTTTTTTTAAACTCTTTCCTCGGGTGTCCCCTCTGCCTGTCCCTCTCATTTCTGAGGAGCGCATGATTCCACCTGGAGTTCTGCTGTAACTTCCTGGTCATTGCTTCTCTTTTATTCACCCTTTGGTTTCCTATTCCTCTGAATCTAGCATTTAATTGAGCTTCTTATGTTTGGCTGATATGTTTGCCTGTTCAAATCTGGATCTCAGTTTTTGAACTTAGTGTATTTTTCAACTCCAAAATTTCTAGCTCTCTCTTTTGAATATGATTCATGTCTCTTCAATGATAGTGCAATTTTCCCACATAATATTTCCCTGTTTATTTTCTGCATTTCCCTTTACTGTTGAAATATCTGTAGAGCAGACATTGAAAAGGTGATGACCTGTCTCTCTAATGTCATTGTTCTTTGGATAGTTTCTAGAGATTTTTAGTTCCTTTGAATGGCTCATGTTTCCCTGCTTCTTTGTGTGCCTGATCAACTTCTGTTGAAATGCAGCCTTTAATTAAATAATCACCTGCTGACATCTGGGGATATTCTGATGTAGAACCCCTTCACTAATTGTCAGGGCTTGCTCTCATATTTGGGGTCTGCCTGGGTGGAAGTTTCTATCTTTCCTGGGCATTCAGGTGCCTGAGTATGTGTTTCCCCTTCAATTTCCCTACAAACACTGCTGTTTTTAACTAAGCTGGTTACCCAGAGCATCTCATGGCAGATTCTTCTAGGGCCTTGGTGTGCTGAGTGTTTTCTGAACCCTTTGCCTTCATGCAATAGTCATATGTGTGACACCATTGCTGTCCACAGTTCCTTACCTGAGACCTGAGCCCAGCACTTGTCTCTGTCTGAGTTCTAGGTCATGTGATAGAGAGGGCAGTCCACCACACAGCTCACATAGGAGGTAGAAAGTCACAATTACATGCTGCTCTATTCCATCTGGGCCATTGGAAGTGGGCCCTCTGCCACTTCCCACATGGGTGGGGTTGAGATAGGTGTACAAAAGTTCAAGGTTTTTCCTATTGTAACTCACCAGGCTCTCACTTTGATTTTTATGTAGAATTTCTAATGTTTTAAGAATTTTCATTATTTTTTTCAGTTTTTCTCTCATTTGTTTGCTTCCTTTTTTAAATTTCAGTATCAGAAAAAAAAGTCCTGGAAATCCTCATTTTACTAATTTTAGCCTGACTCTGCATGATATCAGTTAAAAACTGTTCATAATATTGATAAATTGATGTAATTTATAAAAATTCATTTATTTTGGCCATTAATTTTTAGTTTGAAATATTGAGATTTCTATCTCTTCTCCAAAGTTTTCCTTAAATTAAACTAAAAAATTACATATATTCATTTTGGTGGTACTCATCATGGGATTTCATAGGCTGTGATATTTATTCTAGTTTATGGCAAGGTAGTTTGGGGGATATATTATCATTATTGTTATAACAATAGAATCACAGTAGCCAAAAGGTAGAAGTATCACTTTGAATCTTGAGTATCCCTGAGAGGCTCCAATGTCCTAGTATCTGGAAACTACAGGTGCTACATCATATGGCAAAAGAAACTTGGATATTGTGATTGATGTAATGACACTGGCATCTGGAGATCATCCAGGATTATCAACATGGGAACAATGACATCACAAGGGTCCTCATGACAGGGAGGGAGGCAGGACCATCACTGTCACAGAGGGATGTGGTAATGGAAATGACTGCTAATGGGTGGAAGTGGGAGGAGAGGATAATGGAAGAATTCAGAGCCTTTCTGCTTTCCGGGGTCTGCTCCAGCCCTGCTACCCAGACTCCAGACCTCTGGTTGGGCCTTAAGCCACTGCTATAGTTCCTAGGGTTTGCTTCTGAGGCTATTCCCACTCCTCCAGGAAACACCCTCTAGAGAAGCCTGGCTAGACCTAGACCTGGCCCTCATGGATGACAGGACTCAGCATGTGCTCCTTTGATGAGGGTGTCTGCAGGTGTTTCAGGTAGAAATGTCACATTACTAATGTAGTGTTTGAGATTATATATGTGTATGGTTCTGAAAAACAAATTATTCAACACTCATGTAATTTTGGGGAGCAAATTAACAAATGTCATTAAGAAAATGTCACCAACTAAAATATAAATCTGTTGTCTCAATCCTGACATTTTGTATATATTAAAAAAAATTAAAGGAATGAACAAGTAAACAGAAATCACAGTCAAATGAACTCAGTTGCTGACACTTTAAAATTAAAATGTTGGAAACAGGATGTTTGTTTTATAACCAAGAATGGTAAAAAATAAAAAGTCATTTTCAAACTGAAGTTAAAATATGTAGATGAAGGAAGAAAAGAGAGTCAACATCTCTGGAGAGCAGCAGGGATCCATTATGGGGTGATCGGGGGCCCACATGGGCTTGAAGTCAATAAAGATATGAGGAGAATATATTGAGCTTCTCCATATTTCCTTGAGCTAGCAAACTCATATTCTCTTCCTGTTTTGTCCCTTGTGCAGTCATCTTTTATGATTGGGTCACACTGAGGATTGAGGGGTCTTCATCTCAACCCCCAGGCCTGAAGCCCTGTCCTGCCCAAGGCTGCCCATAAAGCACTCTGATTTCCTGCCTTAGTCCAGCCGATTTTCCTCCTGGAAAAGTCTGCTTTGCTGAGACTGTCACTGGGTGTCCACACTTCTGCTTTCTTTGGGTCAGGATTTTTACAACAAGGCCCAAGTACTCAGTGTCTTCTGGAGTCTCAGACAAGTACTCACCTGAACAAAGGTCCTTCAGGTGATGTGAACCTGAAGGAAATTTCCAGGCTTCTGGGGGTCCATTTGCCACTCTTTAATACATGGAAACCAATGCAGGTATCCATGGGCTGTGCTGTCACCTCAGCTGCAAGAAACACCCTCTGTCTCACAATCATACTCTTTTAATATTATTTTAAAATAAAAGGTCACCTGCAGCCTGGGAAGAAAAGCACTATAATGTTATCACCAGTTGATAAAGGACATCTATGGAAAGAAAAGGAGAAGTCACCCGCAGCACCATTCTCTGGAGTGCAGAGTGGCCACTGGTGCACAGGATGGGTCAAGTAGGGCCTCCTGCTTTAGCTCTGGGGGAGGGTGGTTCCTGGGCTCTGTTCAGGTCACCGCCTGGTTGTCCCTGCAAGGCTCAGGGGCAGAGCAGAAGATCCCAGGGTCTCTGTTCTGCAGGCTCAGCCAGGTGTTTTCTCACAGCAGCCAGGTGAGGAGGACTGTGGCTGTGCCGGCAGCAAAAAGCTGCAGCATGTCCAGGTGCAGGCTGCTGATAGGGAGGGGGGCCTGCCCCAGACCCCTGCCCTGCATCTCTGGGACCCCTGAGAGGGATGGGGAAGCACACCTGAGAGGAGCTTCTGCAGGCTGATGAGGTGTCTGGTAGGCCAGTGTACTCAGTGGCCCTGCGGTGATGCTGGCTCTGTCCCCTACAGTCACAGACAGGAGAGCTGGAGCTGGGCGAGCACAATCTCATTACAGAGCCTGAAAATCCACAAGAGACACCACCAGAGTGTGGCTATAGCCTTAAAAAATCACCAAAATATTACACAGAACTAAGAAATGTGCATTATTTGTTTAAAATTCAAATTTAAAGAAAGCAGAAAACCACATATAGTAGCCGGTTCCCACCTCCTTCTGTTTCTGTGTAGCATTATCTGGAAATTTTCTTTCTATGACTCTAAAGGTGCTGATAATGCTTGGATGCACTCGAGGACATTTTAAAGCCTCCTTGAGCTGCACGTTTTCAGAGCTGGAAGAGGTTCTCTATTTCCTATTCCTCTGGGGTTTCCTGTGGAATTGGTCATTGAAGGACACTTCAGTGAGATTTTGATATTAATGACATCTGCAGGCAGACAAGTGACAGAGGTGAGGACTTGAGTCACGAGGAGGTGCTCCAGGAAGTGGGTATCATCACCAGCCTGGCTTCCTTCACAGCAGATTCACGTTCCGTGGTGGTGTCTGCACCCTTAGTGGAGGATCTCTGTTTTCTTGGGAAAATGAGACACCTCCTATCTTCAGCTACTCTCAACAGCATATGTTACCTATTTTAAAGTTTGTAATTTATATTAAACTTCTGCATTTTAAACAAAATAACTTTCTGTTTACAATAGCTGTAGTGGTCATCTTTTGTTGGATAAATTTTCTGTGATGCCTGAGTTAGTCAGGGTTCTCCAGAGGAAAAAAAAAAAAACAATAAGTCATGTCAATGTAATAAAGCTTATTGGTGTCCACTGTCCATATCCACAGGTCCCTTAGCCACAGTGAAAGCAGCAGGTGCAAGTCTTGGCCCAAAGGCTGAAATACTCAAGGTTCAAGTCTAATCATGGTGGCAGTAGAAGCCCATTCTCTTGTGGAAAAAAAGATGAGAGAAGATATAGGATGAGTGTCCCCTGTACCTGCTAAAGTCCACCTGATCTTGCACATTGAATGGAGCCACCTACACTCAGGGAGGGACTTCCTCACTCAGTGCCCTGAACATCCCACTAATCTTCCTGAACTTGCCCTACTAACACTCCAATACTCCAAGCCTCTCCATCCAGCCCAGCTGACAATACACAGTGTCCATCATAGAATCATGACACAACCACCCACAGCAACAAGCTCTGTCCTGGATTAGACCAGGAGAAGCCTTGTCCTGTCTGCTTCTGGGGCTGAAGAGAAGTGAGGGCGCTCATGGGCAGAGGACTCTCCCTCTCACCTTCTGTGAAACCCTCCCAGTGACCCTCAGAGCCTGCTGTCCCTGAGCTGTGCCCTCAGCAGGTGGAGGCGGCAGGAGGAGCAGCTGGGGCAGCCCAGCCTCACACTTCTGCTCCCTGGGAGGTTTTTGTCATGGCCTGTATCACTGTAGGAGGGAAACTATTATGCTGTTGACAGTAATAAGTGGCAGCATCTTCAGGCTCGAGGCTGCTGCTGATGAGAGTGAAATCTGTCCCAGATCCACTGTCACTGAACCTAGAGGGGACACCATATTCCAACCTGGTTGCATGTTTGATGAGGAGCTTAGGAGCTTGCCCTTGTTTCTTCTAATGCCAGTTTAAATTATTGCTAATGCCCTGACTGGCCTTGCAGATGAGGGTGACTCTGTCTCCTAGAGATGCAGACAAGGAGGCAGGAGATTCGGTCATCTGGATGTCACATGTGGCAGCTGACATAGGAAATAAGAATTAAATATTCACCCAATTAGACATAACGGCATGTCACAGACCACTTTGGACTCAGTACATCCCCAGTACTGTCCCACCTTACCTGGGAGGCAGAGCAGCAGGAGCCCCAGGAGCTGATCAGGAGCCCTCATGGTTATGCTCTGTCCTGACTGGGACTGACTCCTGCACAGGGTGTGAGCAGCCTCTTAAGAAGTCCTCAGGGCAGTGGGCACATGCAAATCAGCAGGGCTGGGCAGGCTGGGCACAGAGAGCTCCTCTCAGTCACTCAGCACAGGCCAGGTGTGTGCCCATTGACCAGGTCATTTCAGGTCAACACAGATGAACCAGAGCAGAATATGCATTTTCCTGGAACGCATAGAATGGTACCAGCGAGCTCTCTGTGAACAGTGACCTATTGCACTCTCCAAGATCCAGAAAAGCCCTTTCTCTTCCTAAAGATGGTTCTTCATTATTGACCTTAGGAGTATGGATGAATTAAGAGAGAAAGAACATCTCATGCTTAGGATGTAAAAAGAACAGTGAAGGCAAATGGGGAGTGGAGTGTGTGATCCCTCTGACATGGTTAAGGTTTATCCAGACACTGGCTTTGCTGACCAGGAGGCCAGGGAGGTGGAAGCCATTATGATTCTGCCTTTCTCGCCTCTGTCTCCCCAAAGCACTCATTTATATAAAGGATGGTTGTTCTGTTCCCAAGAAGATCAGGTCTGAGGCCTGCCAGGCTCTTTCCTAAAGGGTCTGTTCTGGAGAGGGTAGAGTATTTATAGAAGCAAGTCTCAGTTCCTTTTCTTTCATGTATAGTGATGCATGAAACTCAGCTCTCATGGGGTCCCTTGCACTCAACAGTGACCTGATCTTTCCTGAGGGCTCTGAGGACACCCTGGCACAGCACAGGAATTGCAAGACCCCTTCCTTCCTCTCCTGCTCCTTCCTCTCTGGACACCTCAAGGGTCTGGTCACATTCACTGAATGGGCTTTCAGTGTGTTCTGTCCCCTCTTTGGAATTCACAAGGACAGTCCATCCTCACTACTCACCCATGCCATCCTTAGAGAAGGTGATCTTGTCCTCCCACCAGTCTGATCCACTACTGACCTGTTTTGTGGCTCAACTCCATGAGTCCCTTGGGGGAAATGTCCCCTTGTCAGGTTGAAGTTAATACAGGTCACAAATGAAAATAGAAAACCTTCCTGAGTCTGCATCTGGGGAGACACAGCTGATGTGTGGAACCCCAGCAGCCCTGTGGGCCTGGGTGCAGGCCAGAGCTCCCAAGCCCTAGTGTCCCCCATGGGACAGGATCACTGCTTTTGTTTCCTGTCCCATGGTTTCTGGATCATTTTCCTTGGATTATTTATTTTCTTCTCATTGTTGTCTAGGGACTGGTCTGTGGAGCATCAACAACCAGGTTTTGTAGTTTGGGGTAACAAAGTCTTTACCATTAATCTTTTCTCCCAATTCATGAAGTTTCCTCTTCTTTCATAAATAGGAACGTTTCTGTAGAAACCTCAAGTGATCCCTCTGCTCAAAAAATTATTCAACTGCTTAAGGACAGAAAATTAACAGTTCAGCAGGAACTGATAACACATGCTGATCTTAGGGTAGTTGATATCTGGGTCATGTGACTCACATGAGATGCCAATGAGGTGGTTTTGGAAAAGAGAAGAGGAACACCACTGACTGAACACTGCTGTCACCTCAACTTATGTCATGCCCTGTGTGCTTCATAATCTTTCCCCATTAGTAACTTTTGCTTTAAAAGACAAATTTAGCACCCAAGGGAAGACCTGTAAGGACCCTATATGTATGTGCTGTGGAAAGAAAGGGGAAATTATCTGCAACAAGTGTTTACTAGTTAGAAAAGTGAGAGCTGGTGAATATGGCTGTGTCCTGCAGTGACCTGGGTTCAGCTCTGCTTGGATGAGACAGATTTCAGAGTCTTGTTCAGGTCATGGCCCCAGGTGTACCCACAAGGTACAGAAGGAGAGTGTGGTATAACCAAGTGTGTCTGTTCAGAGAGGTACAGGGACCAGATACAGGACACAGTAGCAGAGCAAAGACCCACCTGTCACAGACCTCTGCCTGAGCTTGTAGGCATCTGGAATCCCCAGCAGCTCAGTCCTCAGGCCTGACCTCAAACAATGAGAACTCTCTTGTTCCATGTTGCAGCACAGCCTGAAGAAACTCTGGTCCTGTGGACACCATGCAGTACCACCCCTGGGACTCTGCCTGGTAGCATCAAGTTGATTCGACATGATGAGCAGGAGATGGGAAGACCTCTGATTTTCAGTGCAGTCGATGCTGTCCAGTGATTGGGCTGCAGACCTACAGCAACTGAAGGGCCTGTCACACTGTGAACATGATGGGGTCCAGATGTTGGAGGCCTGCTGGCTCCTTCCCTTCAGGAGAGGTACAAGGGGTTACTCCCTGTACTCTAATCACTGAAAAGTGCTGGCTGGACTCTGTGCAGAGCTGAGACTGCTCCCTCTATGTTGGGTGAGCTGCACCAACCACTCATCAGGTACCTGGAAAGCCTGGCTGTGCTGAGGAGTCCAGAGCAGGACATTCTCCAGCAGTCTTCTTCTGTGACCCAGGAGCCCTCCGGTGTTGCCATGGGGCCCAGCACATTGCTAGGGGAAGAAGGGTTTGTACTACATGAGGACAGTGTGTGTGCCTCTGATACTTTCCAATAGTCAGAGTATAGACCTGCAGAGCACTATAGAAGAGCATGGGACCAGCAGGAAACAAAACAGAAGGAAGAAAAGAAAGAAAACAGTGTTTTCTGTTTAAAAAGGAGCTTCCAAGCATCCCTGAGCCCTGGCACCATGCCCTGGGCACTGAGTGCCTGAGTGACTGAGCTGCTCACCACAGGGGAGTGTGGGATTCAGCACAGGCAGCACCAACTGGGCCTAGCTCTGTATACATTAAGATGGAAGTGGTACATTGAGATTGGACTTGAGGAGATGCAGAGGCTCCACTTAATGCACACACAGTGGCCCAGGATCCCAAGAGCCTTCCCTTTCCTTATGGCATCGCTTGACCCCTGTGACCTCATTGATTTTACACATGTGTTAATGCCACAGGGAAAGAAGCTAGATTGTCCTCAAATGGCACAAAGAAGGTGCACTGCCTTCACAGTGCAGCCATGATAATGGGGACAACTGACATATTACTTGAGGTTAGCAGATGTCTGAGTAGAACATATGGTCATAACCTTAATGTGGACAAAGGAGTGACCTGAGTTCAAGATGTGAGCAAAGTTTTCTGGCATCTGTGCAAGGCTGGCAAGCATTGCCCTGTTAAGAGCAGCCACACTCCTGAGCTCCAGAGGCTGCAGCTTGTGCTGACCCCACCTGCCTACAAAAGCCAGGAAACGTCCAGTTTCAAAACTACTGCAGTGACCATCTCCTGCTCCCTACTAGAAGGCTCAGAGAAGTTCACCGTGGAATGTATCAGGAAACTTGATGAACACGTGTCAAAAGCAGATGATAACTTGCCACCAGAGGAGGTAAGGTAAGATTGGGAGAATGAGTAGGTAGAACAGTTTGGGGTCCTGACCAGGCCAGGGCACAGCAAAGAGGAGGTGCTAGCACTTGCTATGAGATGCCTGGGGAGGAGGAGGATTCAAGGATAAACCAGCAGAGTGGTCTGATATTGCGGTTGCTCTTGGAACCAGGGATTGGTTCAGGGGCACTTAATGACTGATCCACACCCCAATACCTTTTCTGTTTTATTTTCTGCATGTGGGAATCACAACAGTTATGTGCACATTATTGTCTGTGCTATAGTTTGGGTGTCAGTGTCCCTAAGGAGCTCCTGGGCTAGTGCAGGAATCTGCAGCTCCACCTTGACTCAGAGGAGCTGTGGCTTCTGGGGAGCAAGGGCCTTTCTCATGCACAGAGTCCAGGTTTTGAAAGTTGTGACTTAGACTGTGATTCCATGGATTTCAAAAAATGCCAGTTGAAATGGCTAGAGGGTCTTGTAAATTGAGGTAGGAATACAAGGTGACACAGAGAGCCAACTCCTCCCAAAAGTTTCACTCACTAAATCAGGGGGATATGGTCATGTCTCACATGTTGGGGCTGAGATGAATAAAGGGTGGAGTGCAGAGGAGGAGCTTCCCTGGCCCTTCCTAGCAAAATTTACTAGAGACCTCCAGAGTCTGGTGCCCCTGAGTAGTGCCCTCAGCAGGTGGAGGCAGCAGGAGGAGCAGCTGGGGCAGTCCTGCCTCACACTTCTTCTCCCTGGGAGGTTTTTGTCATGGCCTGTATCACTGTGGGAGGGTAACTGTCATACTGTAGACAAAAATAAGTGGCAATATCTTCAGGCTCCAGGCTGCTGATGGTGAGAGTGTAATCTGTCCCAGATCCACTGCCACTGAACCTTGAGGGGACCCCAGATTGCAAATTGGATGCCTTATATATCAGGCGTTTAGGAGATTGCCCTGGCTTCTGTTGATACCAAGCTAACCAATTGTTAACATTCTGACTAGCCCTGCAGGTGATGGTGACTCTCTCTCCATGAGACACAGGCAAGGAGGATGGAGACTGGGTCATCGTGATGTCACAATTTACACCTGCCATTGGAAGCATAAATATAAATATTCTTATAATTAATCATGTTTCAAGAATACTTTCCTGAGTAGCCATGCAGCACTGACCACACTGTGATAGGTAAATCCCAAATACTGTCACTCCTTACCTGGGAGGCAGAGCAGCAGGAGCCCCAGGAGCTGAGAAGGGGGCTTCATGGCCATGCTGTGTCCTGATGGGGCCTAACTGCTGTACAGGGTGTGAGCAGCCTCTTAAGAAGTCCTCAGGGCAGTGGGCTGTGCTGTGGGCACATGCAAATCACCAGGGCTATGCCAGCTGGGCACAGCTGCAAAGTGGTCTCATATGTCTCTCAGCACGTCAGGTGCCCAGTATGATTCTGCCCTACCTGCCTCAGTGTCCCCAAGACACACTTAGACATGTGGTGGTTCTTCCTGTCCTGAGAAGAGCAAGCAAAGCCTACACAGGCTCTTTCCTAAATTAGAGTAATTTCAGAAGCAAGTTTTAGTTCCTTTCATGGCTACAGTTAAGATGGAGCTCAGCTCACTCTGGGCCCCTGCTTGCTGAACAGTGACCTGCTCCCAGCAGAGGACTGACTATAGGCACATCCTGGGGACAGAACTGGAATTGCAATCCCCCCCCCCACTCCTGTCCCCTCCTCTGTGGATACATCCAGGGTCTGGTCACAATCACTGAAAGGGTTTTTAGAGTGTTCTATCCCCTTTCTTAAATTCACAAGGGAAATTCATCCTTACTCCCCACCTGGGGCACCTTGAGAGCAGGGACCCTTGTCCTCCCACCAGCTTTGTCCAATTTCTGATGTGTATTCTTACTCCACTCCATGAATCCCTGGGGGAAATGGTCTCCTTGTCTGCTTGTCTGCTTTGTCCAGATCACAAATTAAATGTAAACAATTTCTGAGCTTGCATCTGGGGAGACACAGCTGGTGCTCAGAGCCCCTGCAGTCCTGTGGGCCTGACTTCAGGGCAGAGATCCCAAGTCCTAGTGTCCTCCATGGGACAGAATCAGTGCTTCTGTCCCTGCCTGTCAGGGGATCCAAGAAAAGAAGGAGCTCTACATCCTGGGGCTGAGCCAGCTGAGAGCCCACAGCCAGGTGAGGAGCACCAGGACTCAGGGGTACTGAGGCAGAAACCCTGGTGTTCCAAAGAGGAAGGTCAGAAAAACTCACCCAGTGTATCCTCTCAGCCAGAGTTCAAGTGTACTTAGAAATAAAAGGACTAAAATATGCCAGGTACATGCTACTTAGAATATAAACTATATTGACAAGTCTATATACAATGTGCATCAGAAATACAAATATTTTAAACATAAACATACTAATTTGCCTATTTGTCCAATGGAAGGTTTTTGTTTGTTTGTTTTTTTCAGTTTTGGTGATCCAGTTGGGGCCTCAGGTTGGCTAGGCAGTGTCTGAAGAACACTACACATATTTTAAAACTTTAATTTGGTACAGTATGTATGTGGCCCATACTGCCTTTGGACTTGTGATCCTCTTCTCTCAGACTCTAAAGTAGCTGGGATTATAGTCATGGGCCACAGAGTCTGCTGAACTTAAGCTGGCTACAATGAACTTGGATATTGAAAACCCATGTCTGTACCAGAAGCCATGTCTCCCTCTCCACTACAGAGAACTGAGGATCATGAAGCTCAAGGCCTGACCCTGTACTCCTGCTGCCTGGAATAGTGACCTTCCCATTGCTCAGGACACTGGAGTCCTGAGTCTCTGTAGTTACACAGATGTGTCACAGAGTTATGTATTCATTATGGCCCCTAAGGGAACAGAAGGTCTTTGTCAAGAGCTGGTTCCTCTCTTCTGGCTTTCCCAACACAGAGCAGAACAGATGGATCAGTGACTGCCTGGCTGGTGGCCTTCCTCTGACTGGAGGGAAACAGGTACCTTTGGCATCTGAAAGCCTCCTTTGTCTATTCTGTTCACAGTGAACCATGTTGGCCACATGAACATCTTCTGAACATCTACTGCTCTCCTTTCTTGCATCTAAAGATCACCAGACACCACCTTTGATTCTCCCATGAGAATGGAATGGATGGAGTCAGAGGGGCAGGCCAAGGGCCAGGATGTGCAGGAGAAGAGGGTTGTGACCCACATGAGGACAGCCATGTGGGAAGTGAGTGACAGGTGTGAACTCAGAGTAGGAGCAGACAGAATAGAGAAAACCCAGGCTGGAATGTAGAGGAGGATCCCAGGATTATAGGGAAAAGAAATGGGAAAGGGAGAGAGGGTGTGATTTTAGAACTATGCCCAATTTACTCCCCTGAGAGTCCCCAGACTGTCAGTTGAAATTGGGCAAGAGAAGCACCTGGGGAGATGTTCATTCCCAGTGGTGGGAAAAGAAGGTTCTTGTGCCTTGAAGGAAGTGTAGCTCCTGGGGACAGAATGCCTGAGTCCCTGCCCCACAGCCCTCCCTCCCCACAGGTAGGGTGTGTAGAGGGCAGCAGGAGGCAGCAGGAGCTCAGTAGCTAGGCCTGGTCCTGCAGGTGTCCATGGTTTCAGATTCTGCAGAGGACAGTCACCACTCTCCTGGACACAGAAAGGAAGACTAGAAACATGTGTGAGACCCTGTGTGTTTTCCCTTGACCAAAAGGCACAGGGAATGCTGGGAAGACCTCTCTCCATATTTCTGATGCCTGGTGAGAGGGACATCACTAGAAAACAGGAGGAAGAAGTGCCCTAGGCGATCAGGTGGCAGTAGGTGGTGTCAAGGTTAAGGAGTGTCTTGACCAGCTTCAGGCAGTAAAGATGGCTGCATTGTACCTTAGTGATTGTTCTGAGCGGGACAATGTGGCCACTCCCTTGAGGGCCTATGGGGCCTGAGCCCTCAGCAAGGAAGGAGGAAGGGTTTCTATGGACATCCTGCCCATGCTCTGGACTGACTTTGCACACAAGTGTCCATGCTTTGTCTTAGGCCTGCCTGCCCTCCTCCAAGGCTCTGCACTGTTCCCAATGAGCCAAGCCTGGTATCCAGCATCCCCTGGGCTCTGCAGCTGCTCCTGCTGCAACTGGAGTCTGCCCTCCCTAAGCTGGTTCTTTGGCAGCTGCACCTGCAGCTCCTGGTGAGCGTCCTGCTGAGAAAAGTGGGCAGCAGCTCCAGGACACACACAAGGTCTGTGCAGGTGACAACAGAATTTTGGATATATCATCGGTTCACACTCATGCATAGGGGTTTGAGTGCAGTCTGAAGACTTGTGCTACAAACACCTTCAGATCAATTATATTTTCTTTGTTATCCATAAATGTTTATGTTAAGTATGGAAATCATTACCTTTGAGTAACCTAACAGTGTAAAATATATTGTTTCTTTAAACATCAAAAGGACAATGTTGTCCAAGATGTAAGCATTTTTTTATTGAGTAAGAGAATGAATATTAAGCTTTTGATCATTATTTTAATGAGAATGTCAAACATATTTTCTGTACAACTTTTGTTGGAATATAGAAATCAGATTAATTTGCATAGGGGGTTGGGATGTTGGAGGGAGTTGTGTTATGATGTGACCTCCCCAGGAACTCAGAAAACACCTCCTCCATGTCTCCTGGAGATTTGGTTACTCTTCAAGAGACTGGCAGACATTGGCATCAACACAGTGGTGATGGGTCGGGATCTGCCCTGGATGCAGACACCTTTAAGTCCCAATGCACCAAGTTCTGACCAATTATTGCCTTCAGTCTGGCTTGGAAGTGCCAGGTTGCAGTTACCTGGGTGTTGCCCACTCAGATAATGAGGCATGGCTCCTGGTGTAGGTGTCACCCATGGGGGTTCAGTAACATTCACCTGTTCTTTGGTAAACCTGACTCCTTGCCTCATTTGCATGGTTTTTCTCCAATAAAAGAGTTCAGCACCTCCTCCCAGCTCTCTTTCTTGCCTGCTTGCCCCATCCCTGCCCCAGTGTGGGAGCTGCTGCTGAAGACCAGTTACTGAACCCAAAGAAAAGGTACTTTCTGTGTCTGTGTCTTTATTCCCCAAATACATTTGGAGTGACCCTGATCGATATTGTCCTGTGACATGACAGTGCTGGTTGTACAGGCATGAAGAATGAATGAACCAAGGGGTTTGTGAAAGATTCCACCTGATTTCAAAGGAAGTCCTGGGAGGCCAGATAAAGTGTGCCAAGGTCAGAGTCCCTGTGGGGTGCCTCTGAGAAGGCAATATTTGGAAAAGTGGAAGGAACTTGAAGGTCCATTGGAGATCCCTGAGACTGAGAGATGCCAGTAACACAGAACATCTGCTGAGAAAAGCTGCAGGATCAAGCAGAAACAAGATCAGAGTGAAGGCATGTGGGTTGCACCCACAAAGCCATTTGTGGATCTCCACAGCCCTTTGGAGAGAATATCAGAGCACCATTGCCCCAGGTGCTGGATATGGGACTAGAGGACTAATTTTCCCAGCTGGATATAGGTATACTGGTCCCATTCCTTCTTTGTATGATTCTTGGACTTTCTTTCTTTTTAAATTTTTAATCTTTTTTAAAATTTTGGAATAGAAATCCTTATTTTGTACTTTTAAATATTGGATACAAGTAACATGATTTTGATTTATACAGGGGATCACTTTGAAAGTTTGAATTGAACTTAGACTTGGGCAACCCAGGAAGTTTTAAAAGTATACAAACTCCTGCAATGGCCTAAGTATATTTCACATTGTGAGGTGGGAATGAGCCCACCAGGGGAGGGGGGTCAGGGGCGCAATGTTATGATGTGAATATAAGATGCTCCTCAAAAGCTTATGTGTGAGCAATGCAAGGGTGTTTAGAGAGGAGATATTCAGATTATGATTTGTCACCTTATCCCTAATAAAAGCATTAATCCCCTAAAGATTAACTAGGGGGTTACTGTAGGCAAGTAAGGTGTTGATGGAGGCTGGTCATTAGGGACATGCCTTTGAGTGATAGATTTTGCCCCTTATGTGCAGTGCCTCTCTCTTGGCTTCCTGGTGCCAAGTCCTAAGTGTATTTATTCCGGTCACCTTTCTGCCAGGATGTTCTGCCTCAGATGGGGCCCAGAGCAATGCAGTTGGCTGTCTATTAACTGAGACCTCAGAATAGTGAGCCCCAAATAACCTTGCTCTCTTATTGTTCCTGTCAGGTTTCGGGACCCAGAAGTGAAAAAGCTGACTAAAGCATCTTCCAACTTCGTTAGTGTGGAAGCTTGTTGAGCTTGGGGCAGCTGGTTGGAGGCCACCTGAGAGAGAAGGCCTGGGCTGTGGTGACTAGAGATGTGGACCTGTGTACATGGCCATAGGAGGGAGCTTAGGATCTGAGTTAGCTGAATGAGGTTTGATGCTTGGTCTGGACAATTCTCATGGAAGTGTTAAACATTTCCCACTTTTCTTTCTTTCTTTTGAGGACATGTTGGTTTGGGCTTACACCTTCAGAGGTTCTGTTCAGTTCATGGTTGTCTGATTTGATTCCATTCCTCTGGTCTTAAGTGAGGCCCATGTCAGAGGGGCATGGAGAAGATAAACTGCTCATCTCATGGTTCCTAAGAAACCACAGGGATGAGGTAGACTTCTCAAGGACACGTGGCCTAACTTCCTGCAGGAATGCCCAGAATGCCCAGAGTCACCACCCAGTTAGTCCATTCAATTAAAAATATAAAAAATGGATTAATCCACTGCTGAGGTTACCACTTTCATACTCTCATCATTTCATATATGAACATTTCTGCACTAACTTGAGATTTGAGGCCACCTTATATTCAAACAATAGCATTCTGCCTTGTACCCCTGAAACTCATGTCCATCTCACCATGAAAAATACATTTAATCTCCCTGCAAGAGTCCCCATAATCTTAACAATTCCTGCTTATGCAAAAGTCCTAGTCCAAATTCTGATCCAAGACTCAATGTAAACCCTTAATTGTGAGACAAAAAATGTGGCTAAAAGCCAGAAGATTTCTGCCCATATCGTTCTGAATATCATCAGCATTATTCATATAACCAAATGTAGTGTTTCTCCTTTACTCCTCAGTCACTGAGACATGGTGCCCATCATCAGAAAGAGCTGGGGCCATGAGGACACTGTGTTTGATCAATGTATGTCTGATCTGCAGGTTTCTAAAGCTTCAGTCCCAGTCACAGGGGAACCTGCTGGTGTTGTACTTCCTCTGCCAGGAAGTGGAGCACCTTGATCCTGGTCACCCTGGTACCCATGAATTAAAAGACCAAACTCCAGGCACCTCATCCTCATTCCTATTCTTTCCCAATTAGGATCTTCTTTGAAATGCAGTTTCCATCATGATGCCTCCAATTTTCCTTCCCCAAAATCCTTTACAATAACACCATGTCCCCTGGACAGGTTTCCTGCTGCTGTGGATCCTCGTTATTGCTCCCTGCAGAAGCTTGTTCCAGGAAATGGTGCTGATCAAAGAAACACATGTAAAAGTTCCAAATACCCCATCATTTCAGAGACTCATGTCTCCAGTGCTTTGTTTTCACAGGCAGTGGCCCTTTTCGCCACCTTGGGCATTGCAGAACCATTGGGATGTATCAGGAGAGCACAGATGATGGTCGCACAGAGAACTGGCGTGAAGTTCTCAGTTCTTTCTGCATCTCAGGCCAGTCCATCCATTAGCTTCATGGGACCATGTTGAGTCCACAGATGATTGTGGAGGAAGGGACAGCCTCTTCTACTATTCTAAATTAATCATATCCAGGGTATTATAAGTGTTTAATCCAATAAATATGGGAAAATACAAATGCATTCCACAAACTCTGTAAAACTCTGTGTCTGATGCCATAACTCCACCCCCACCCAGGCAGGTGCACTGATATGCACCTAATTCCATCAGTAGGCACATTGTCAGGCCTGCATTTCTGAAGCTGAGGAGGAAGAAAATGAGTAAGGCCACAGAGGGACCTTCCACCAAATGCCCCAGTGACCTCAGAGCCTTGCTGCCTCTGAGCAGTGCCCTCAGCAGGTGGAGACAGCAGGAGGAGCAGCTGGGGCAGTCCTGCCTCACACTTTTGCTCCCTGGGTGGTTTTTGTCATGGCCTGTAACACTGTGGGAGGGTAACTGTCATACTGTAGACAATGATAATTGGCAACATCTTCAGGCTCCAGGCTGCTGATGGTGAGTGTGTAATCTGTCCCAGATCCACTGCCACTGAACCTCGAGGGGACCCCTGATTCCAAATTAGATGCCTTATATATCAGGAGTTTAGGAGATTGCCCTGGCTTCTGTTGATACCAAGCTAACCAACTGTTAATATTCTGACTGGCCCTGCAGGTGATGGTGACTCTCTCTCCACGAGACACATGCAAGGAGGATGGAGACTGGGTCATCATGATGTCACATCTGACACCTGCCATTGGAAACATAAACATAAATATCCCTATAATTATTCATGTTTCAAGAGGACTTCCCTGAGTAGCCAAACAACACTGACCACTCTAGGCAGAGCACATCCTTAGTGCTGTCCCTCCTTACCTGGGAGACAGAGCAGCAGCAATCCCAGGAGATGAGCAAGGGCCCTCATGGCCATGTTGTGTCCTGACAGGGACTGACTCCTGCACAGGGTGTGAGCAGCCTCTTAAGAAGTCCTCAGGGCAGTGGGCTGTGCTGTGGGCACATGCAAATTAGCAGGGCTGGGCAAACTGGGCACAACTGCAGGGAGGGCTCCTCTGTCACTCACCACAGTCCCCATGGTCCCATGTTAGACTAGAACAGCATAGATTTGCTGCAAAAAAACCTGTTTCCCTCTGAGGGCCACAGGACACATATGGTCCACTGTTCTGTGTCTGATGACCGATTGCTCTCATCATGGTTCTGAAAATGGTTTATATTGTTTCTTTGTTATTTATTCCTTTCTTTCTTTCTTTCTTTCTTTCTTTTTTTTTTTTTTTGGTGCTGGGATTGATCCCAGGGACTTGTGCTATATCCCCACCCCTCCCTTCCTTCCTTCCTTCCTTTCTTTCTTTCTTTCTTTCTTTCTATCTTTCTTTCTTTCTTTCGTTCTTTATTTTTTTTCTTTCCTTCTTTCTTTCCTAATCACTTTCTTTCTTCCTTTCTTTTCTTTTTTAGGGTGGTAGCATGGATTGTAGGATTGTACCATATACAAGGGGTGCTTAGCCATACAGCAACATCCACAGTCTATATATATATATATATATATATATATATATATATATATATATATATTCTTCATGTCAAGGAAAAATAACTATACATGCATGTTTAGGTCAATTCTTTACTAAAACAGTAGGGACAACCAGTCTCAAAATAAATATATTTTGCCTGTCGGAAGCATGCATGTATCTAAGGTGGGCTTTGAAGTTGTGATCCTCTTGCTTCAGCCTTCCAAGTTGCTGAGACTGCAGTCATACATCACCACAACCAGCTCTAGGGTTAATTTCTTTCTTTTTGTCTTTTTGGTACCAGGAGTTGAACTCTTGGGCACTCAACCACTGAGTCACATCTCTAGCCTTATGTTGTATTTATTTAGAGACAGGGTCTCCCTGAATTCCTTGGTTTCATTCTTTTGCTGAGGCTGGCTTTGAATTCAAGATTCTCTTTGTTAGCATCCCAAGCCACTGGAGTTACAGGCATGTGCCACTGTGTAGTGTTTCTTAATGACAATACTCTTGGAGTATTGACAAGAAACTTGGAGCAGGGAGGAATAGGAAATGGGGGAAATTTTTATTTTTAGAATATACACAGAGCACTGAAGACAGGAACAGAGTTAAATGTTTAATGATTTGGAGGTATTGGTGTTTCACTTGACATTGACTTGGCCTGATTCAGACACCAGAGGAGGAGGAAGCCTATCATGATTCCAGGCCTTCGACCTCACTTTCCCCAATGCAGTTAACATGATCAATGCCTCTCTCTCCAGAGCAGTAGGCTCAAGCCCAGGAATGCTCCTTCACATAAATGTGTTTTCTACAGAAGGTAGAATGATGCTAGAAGCAAATCTGAGTTTCTTTCATCCCTTTAGGGAAGGTTTAATAAATAAATCAACTAAGAAATTTGGAGTGTGTGAGGATTTGCAATAGCTCTGCAAAAGAAGAGAGGACCCAGGTTCACTCTGTGTTTCCATCCTCAGCATATTGGACATTCAAACCTGGGTTTCTTTCCTCCTGGGCCAAGGAAGGCACATATCTGTGCCATAGAGAAGATCGGCCAAGGGCTTCAGCACCACTCTGCTCATGAGGAATCACAATCCTCCCAGAAAAGAGACCCACTACTTTCTGCTCTCATAGGCTTCTGAGTGGATCCCATATGCCCCCATTCCTGCTCCTGCCTGAGCTGGGAAAGGCTCACCTCTCCTCACCATACACAGCACCACAGAGCTGCTGCTCAGTAAACTGGAGGAGGGGGCTGGCAGCTTGGTCGGCGTAGGGAGCTTTGCCCTGTAAGCCTCAATCTGTTTCATATGGAATTTATTAGGAAAGTAGGATCCCAAGGAATCTCTCTCTGGAGGACTGGAGCAAGCCAGGCACTGTGGATGCTAATGTAGGTAAGTTCTGATTTTTATGTTGACAACCTTGGTTTGAATTTTGGAAATAAAGTCTGTGCATTAAAATCCAGCTCAGTCCTTTAGGCCCTGGACTAAATGGGAGAGGCTGTGGAAGGGGCTCAAGCAGGCTGAGCTCAAGCTGGTGTCAACCAAGAGCTAGGGGCTCTGGCCCTGGGCTGTGAGGATATGTCTCTCCTGGACAATGGGGCAGAGGACCTGGGCAAGCAGAGGCCGTGCCTACTGGCTGCCTGTCAGGTGATCCAGGAAAAGAAGGAGCTCCACAACCTGGGGCTGAGCCAAGCTGAGAGTCCACAGCCAGGTGAGGAGCACCAGGACTCAGGGGTACTGAGGCAGAAACCTTGGTGTTCCAAAAAGGAGGGTCAGAAAGACTCACCCAGTGCATCCTCTCAGCCAGAGTTTAAGTGTACGTGGAAATAAAAGGAGTAAAATATGCCAGGTACATACTACTTAGAATATAAACTCTATTGACAAGTCTATATACAATGTGCATCAGAAATACAAATATTTTAAACATGAAGATACTAATTTGCCTATTTGTCCAATGGAAGGTTTTTGTTTGTTTGTTTGTTTGTGTTTTCAGTTTTGGTGATTCAGTTGGGGTCCCATGTTGGCTAGGCAGTGTCTGAAGAACACTACACATATTTTAAAACTTTAATTTGGTACAGTATGTATGTGGCCCACACTGCCTTTAGAACTGTGATCCTCTTCCCCCAGACTCTAAAGTAGCTGGGATTACAGTCATGGGCCACAGAGTCTTCTGAACTTAAGCTGGCTACAGTGAGCTTGGACACGGAAAACCCATGTCTGTACCAGAAGCCATGGCTCCCTCTCCACTGCAGAGAACTGAGGATCATGAAGCTCAAGGCCTGACCATGTGCTCTTGCTGCCTGGAACAGTGACATTGTTCAGGACACTGGAGTCCTGAGTATCTGTAGTTACACAGATGTGTCACAGAGTTAATTATTGAATATGGGCCCTAAGGAGACAGAAGGACTATGTCAAGAGCTGGCTTCTCTCTTCTGGCTTCCCCCACACAGAGCAGAACAGCTGGCTCAGTGACTGCCTGGCTGCAGGACAAACCCATCCTCACCTGCTGGTGGCATTCCTCTGACTGGAGAGACACAGGCACTTTGGCAGCTAGATGGCTCCTTTGTCTATTCTGTTCACACTGAACAATGTTGGCCACACAAACAGCTTCTGAACATCTACTGCTCTCCTTTATTGTCTCTAAAGACCACCATGCACCGTCTTGGACTCTCCCATTACAATCAAAGGAGTGGAGTCAGAGGCAGGCCAAGGGCCCGGATGTGCAGGGGAACAGGAGTGTGACCCACATGAGGACAGCCATGTGGGAAGTGAGAAGTGACAGGTGTGAATTCAGAGTAGGAAGAGATAGAACAGAGAAGACCCAGGCTGGAATGCAGAGGAGAAGCCCAAAATCAAGGGACCAGAAATGGGAAAGGGAGATAGGGTGTGATTTTAGAGCTCTCCCCAACTTACTCCCCTGAGAGTCCACAGACTGTCAGCTGCTACTGGGCAGGAGGAGCACATGGGGAGATGTTCATCCCCAGTGGTGGGAGAAGGAGGTACTTGTGCCTAACGAAAGTGTGGCTGCTGGGGGACAGAATGCCCTGTGTCCCTGCCCCACAGCCCTCCCAGGCAGGTAGGGTGTGCAAAGGGCAGCAGAAGGCAGCAGGAACTCAGCAGCCAGGCCTGGTCCTGCAGGTGTCCATGGTTTCAGATTCTACAGAGAACAGTCTCCCCTCTCCTGGACACAGAAAGGAAGACTAGAAACATGTGTGAGACCCTGTGTGCTTTCCCTTGACCAAAAGGCACAGGGAATGCTGGGAAGACCTCTCTCCATATTTCTGATGCCAGGTGAGAGTACATCACTAGAAAAAGGGAGGAAGAAGTGCCTAGGGGATCAGGTGGCAGTAGGTGGTGTCAGGGTGCAGGAGGATCTTGACCAGCATAAGGCAGTAAAGATGGCTGCATTGTACCTTAGTGATTGTTCTGAGCAGGACAATGTGACCACTCCCTTGAGGGCCTATGGGGCCTGAGACCTCAGGAAGGAGGGAGGAAGAGTTTCTGTGGACATCCTGCCCATGCTCTGGATTGACTTTGCACACAAGTGTCCAAGCTTTGTCTTAGGCCTGCCTGGCCTCCTCCAAGGCTCTGCAGTCTCCCCACTGAGCGCAGCCTGGTGTCCAGGATCCCCTGGGCTCTGCAGCTGCTCCTGCTGCAACTGGAGTCTGCCCTCCCTAAGGGCTCCTGCTGTGGCAGCTGCACCTGCAGGACCTGGTGAGCGTCCTGCTCATGAGAGTGGGCAGCAGCTCCAGGACACACACAGGGCCTGTGCAAGTTACAACAGAATTTCGGATATATCTCTTCACACTTGTGAATAGGGTTTTAAGTACAGTCTGAAGACTTGTGCTACAAACAGCTTAAGATAAATTATATTTTCTTGGTTATCCACTTATAGATGTGGAATATGTTTATGTTAAATATGGAAATCATTACCTTTGAGTAACCTAACAGTGTAAAATATATTGTTTCCTTAAACATCAATAAGATAATGTTGTCCTGGATATAAGTATTCTTTTATTGAGTAAAAGAATGAATATTATGTTTTTGATCATTATTTTAATGAGAATATGTGAAACACATTTTCTATATAGCTTTTGTTGGAATATAGAAATCAGATTAATTTGCATAGGGGATTGGGATAATGGAGGGAATTGTTTCACCATGTCACCTCCCCAGATACTCAGAAATCACCTCTGCCAAGGCTCCTGGAGACTTGGTTACACTTCAAGAGGGTGGCAGATTTTGGCATCAACTCAGTGGTGCTGGATTGGGAGCTGCCCTGGATGCAGACACCTTTAAGTCCCAATGCACCAAATTCTGACCAATTATTGCCTTCAGTCTGGCTTGGAAGTGCCAGGTTGCAGTAACTTGGGTGTTGCCCACTCAGATAATGAGGCATGGCTCCTGGTGTAGGTGTCACCCATGGGGGTTTAGTTACATTCACCTGTTCTTTGGTAAACCTGACTCCTTGCCTCATTTGCATGGTTTTTCTCCAATAAAAGAGTTCAGCACCTCCTCCCAGCTCTCTTTCTTGCCTACTTGCCTCCCCCCACCCCCCTCTTGTGGGAGCTGGTGCTGAAGACCAGTCACTGAACCCAAAAGAAAAGGTACTTTCTGTGTCTGTGTCTTTATTCCCCAAATACATTTGGAGTGACTCTGATAGATATTGTCCTGTGACATGACAGTACTGGTTCTACAGGCATGCAGGATGAATGAGCTTGGGGTTTGTGGAAGCTTCCACCAGACTTCAAAGGAAGTCCTGGGAGGCCAGATAAAGTGTACCAAGGTCAGAGTCCCTGTGGTGTGCCACAGAGGGTGCAATGTTTGCAAAAGTGGAAGGAAGTTGAAGGTCCATTGGAGATCCCTGAAACTGAGAGATGCCAGTAATACAGAACATGTGCTGAGGAAAGCTGCAGGACCAAGCAGAAACAAGATCAGAGAGAAGGCAAGTGGGTTGCACCCACAAAGCCATCTGTGGATCTCCACAGCCCTTTGGAGAGAATATCAGAGCCCCATGTGCCCCAGGGACTGGATGTGGGGCTACAGAATTAATTTTCCCAGCTGGATATAGGTATACTGGTCCCACTCCTTCTTTGTATGATTCTTGGACTTTCTTTCTTTTTAAATTTTTCTTCTTTTTTAATTTTGGAATGGAAATCCTTATTTTGTACTTTTATATATTGGATACATGTAACATCACATTGAGAGTTTGCATTGAACTTGGACTTGGGCAACCCAGGAAGTTTTAAAAGTATACAAACTCCTGCAATGGCCTAAGTGTATTTCACATTGTGAGGTGGGAATGAGCCCACCAGGGGAGGGGGGTCAGGGGCGCAATGTTATGATGTGAATATAAGATGCTCCTCAAAAGCTTATGTGTGAGCAATGCAAGGGTGTTTAGAGAGGAGATATTCAGATTATGAGTTGTCACCTTATCCCTAATAAAAGCATTAATCCCCTAAAGATTAACTAGGGGGTTACTGTAGGCAAGCAAGGTGTTGATGGAGGCTGGTCATTAGGGACATGCCTTTGAGTGATAGATTTTGCCCCTTATGTGCAGTGCCTCTCTCTTGGCTTCCTGGTGCCATGTCCTAAGTGTATTTATTCCGGTCACCTTTCTGCCAGGATGTTCTGCCTCAGATGGGGCCCAGAGCAATGCAGTTGGCTGTCTATTAACTGAGACCTCAGAATAGTGAGCCCCAAATAACCTTGTTCTCTGATTGTTCCTGTCAGGTTTCGGGACCCAGAAGTGAAAAAGCTGACTAAAGCATCTTCCAACTTCGTTAGTGTGGAAGCTTGTTGAGCTTGGGGCAGCTGGTTGGAGGCCACCTGAGAGAGAAGGCCTGGGCTGTGGTGACTGGAGATGTGGACCTGTGTACATGGCCATAGGAGGGAGCTTAGGATCTGAGTTAGCTGAATGAGGTTTGATGCTTGGTCTGGACAATTCTCATGGAAGTGTTAAACATTTCCCACTTTTCTTTCTTTCTTTTGAGGACATGTTGGTTTGGGCTTACACCTTCAGAGGTTCTGTTCAGTTCATGGTTGTCTGATTTGATTCCATTCCTCTGGTCTTAAGTGAGGCCCATGTCAGAGGGGCATGGAGAAGATAAACTGCTCATCTCATGGTTCCTAAGAAGCCACAGGGATGAGGTAGACTTCTCAAGGACACGTGGCCTAACTTCCTGCAGGAATGCCCAGAATGCCCAGAGTCACCACCCAGTTAGTCCATTCAATTAAAAATATACCAAATGGATTAATCCACTGCTGAGGTTACCACTTTTATACTCTCATCATTTCATATCTGAACATTTCTGCATTAACTTGAGTTTCGAGGCCACCTTATATTCAAACAATAGCATTCTGCCTTGTACCCCTGAAACTTATGTCCATCTCACCATGAAAAATACATTTAATCTCCCTGCAAGAGTCCCCATAATCTTAACAATTCCTGCTTATGCAAAAGTCCTAGTCCAAATTCTTATCCAAGACTCAATGTAAACCCTTAATTGTGAGACAAAAAATGTGGCTAAAAGCCAGAAGATTTCTGCCCATATCGTTCTGAATATCATCAGCATTATTCATATAACCAAATGTAGTGTTTCTCCTTTACTCCTCAGTCACTAAGACATGGTGCCCATCATCAGAAAGAGCTGGGGAGCTAGAGCCTGACTATCCTGTATTGGGGCCATGAGGACACTGTGTTTGATCAATGTATGTCTGATCTGCAGGTTTCTAAAGCTTCAGTCCCAGTCACAGGGGAACCTGCTGGTGTTGTACTTCTTCTGCCAGGAAGTGGAGCACCTTGATCCTGGTCACCCTGGTACCCATGAATTAAAACACCAAACTCCAGGCACCTCATCCTCATTCCTATTCTTTCCCAATTAGGATCTTCTTTGAAGTGAAGTTTCCAGCAAGGTGCCCCATATTTCCTTCCCCAAATTCCTTTACAACAACACTGTGTCCCCTGGACAGGTCTCCTTCTGCTGTGGAGCCTCGCTACTGCTCCCTGCAGAAGCTTGTTCCAGGACACGGTGCTGTTCAGAGAAAGACTTGTAATACTTCCAAATACCCCATCATTTCAGAGAGACTCCTGTCTCCAGTGCTTTGACTTGACAGGCGGTAGCACTTTTCCCTGCCTCGGGAATCACAGAACCATCGGCATGTATCAGGAGAACGCAGGTGATGGTCACACAGAGAACTGGCCTGAAGTTCTCATTTCTTGCTGCATCTCAGGTCAGTCCATCCATTAGCTTCATGGGACCATGTTGAGTCCACAGATGATTGTGGAGGAAGGGACAGCCTCTTCTACCATTCTAAATTAATCATATCCAGGGTATTATAAGTGTTTAATCCAATAAATATGGGAAAATACAAATGCATTCTTCAAACTCTGTGAAACTCTGTGACTGATGCCATAACCCCACCCCAACCCCAGGCAGGTACACTGATATGCACCTAATTCCATCAGTAGGCACATTGTCAGGCCTGCATTTCTGAAGCTGAGGAGGAAGAAAATGAGTAAGGCCACAGAGGGACCTTCCACCAAATGCCCCAGTGACCTCAGAGCCTTGCTGCCTCTGAGCAGTGCCCTCAGCAGGTGGAGGCAGCAGGAGGAGCAGCTGGACAGCCCAGCCTCACACTTGTGATCCCTGGGAGGTTTTTGTCATGGCCTGTGTCACTGTGGGGTGGTAATTATAATCTAGTTGACAGTAATAAGTAGCAGCATCTTCAGGCTCCAGGCTGCTGATGGTGAGAATGAAATCTGTCCCAGATCCACTACCACTGAACCTCGAAGGGACTCCACGTTGTAAACTGGTTGCCTGATAAATGAGGATCTTAGGGGTTTTCCCTGCTTTCTGTTGATGCCAGGCTACAGCAGTACCTATGCTCTGGCTTGTCTTGCAGAAGATTGCCCCTCTGTTTCCTTGAGTTTTAGACAGGGAGGATGGAGACTGGGTCATTGTGGTGTCACATCTAGCACATGACATTGGAAAAACAAATGCAAACATTCACACTATTAAATATGTTATAAAGGAACTTCCCTGAAGAGCCAGGTAACACTGACCACACAGGGCAAAGCAAATCCTCAGCACTGTCCCTTCTTACCTGGGAGGCAGAACATCAGGAGCCCTAGGAGCTGAGCAGGGGCCCTCATGGCCATGCTGTGCCCTGACTGGGACTGACTCCTGCACAGGGTGTGAGCAGCCTCTTAAGATGACCTCAGGGCAGTGGGCTGTGCAGTGGGCACATGCAAATCAGCAGGGCTGGGCAGGGCTGGGCACAGCTGCAGGGTGGGCTCCTCTCAGTCACTCAGCACAAGCTCAGTTTTCCTTAGTGTCCCAGGTCAGGCCAAAGAAACAGAAATGATGTTTCTTATGGGGGTAGATGATTAGTACTTTGACTTACTGTGAATTAATTCTCAGTGGGAAAACAATCGGTTGTTTTTATAACATAATTGAGACTTTACCTTAATTTTATTTATTTACATAGCAAAGAAAATTTTTATGGAAGCATGTTTAATGAATATAATATGATTTTATGATGTACTTAGGCAACTTACTGCAGGTGCAGAAGGACAACACCATGAACCTCAGTGACTGTCACTCAAGTTCCTTCTCATCCAAAGCTCCAGGTGACTTTCATGCCCAGGTGCTATGTGGACTGCATCTTTATTTTTTATTTGGATTCCCCATTGCTCCCCTTATGTCCCATGCAGTGTTATTTCCTGTATTTCACCACTTGAAGGGCTAGTTAGTGATGCCAGAAGCCATCACAGCAAAGGTCACTGCCACTCAACACATATCCCTGACATGCACCATATGTGCCTCTTTTTTACATAGCCCTTTAGCAGGGAGGACATCATTCTGCCCCCAATTCCACCCTCCCTGTGTGCTTCTTCAGGAGACAGTCTCTTCCTCCTGTAAATCCAGGGCAGATGCATGCAAGAAAACAGCTTGGGTCAGATAAACCTTGGACAAAGATTTGAAGAACTTATATTTCATCCCTGTGTCTTTGCTCTGGACATACAGGCCAGTTCATCAGCAGGGGAAGTGCAGCCAGCTCTGCCCCCCACCATCCCTACCCTGGAGCCTGGGGACCAGGGATAGTATTGATAATGACTACAGGTGTCCCATTCACAGTAGTGCACCTGGGCAGGAACCTCCTGTTGGTTTTCCAAGTGCCTAAACTTCAAGAGCACTTGCTATCAAACAGCCTAGTCAGAGCAAGTTCCAGAGAGATCTCCTGAAGCTTGAAATGAGGACACCGCTTTTTCTGGTAGGTTTAGGAATTGTTGCCAAAGGTTGCCAGACCCTGGGCCTTTCCCTCCCTGTGCTTCTGCTGAATCCTGAGCCACATTTATGCCTCACTGGGCTCTTTGGAGCTGGGGAGGGTGCTGTGTCTCTAAACAGTGGACACAGAGCCTGAGATGAGGGTCTCCAGGACAGCACCAGAAGGTGACAGCAGGAGGAGGGGCACACACCCTAGCTCCTCATGTCATTGGGAATATCCAAGGGGCATCCTGTGCCATTCCACAGGGCCTTGAGCTGCAGCCAAACTCAGCAGGAGGCACGTGAAGGGCTTTTGTGTCCTCTCTTCTCTCCTCACTCCCCTCCACCCTGCCAGAGTTTCCTGCCCCTCATCAGAGTGCTGAGAGCACAGGATGCCCTCTCCTGGTGCATCCTGAGTTGGAAGCACATCCCCCTGCATGAATGGCATCTCTGCTGGGAATCGCTCACTCCTCCTTTACTGATGGGTAGAAAAATTAAGACAGTTCTATATGCATTGAATTTCTTTTTACCTATTGTTGGCTAAATTATATTTAGTGGTGATTCTTTTTCTCTTGATCCCCAATAGAATGTGCAACCAAAAGCTTGGTTCCTGTTCCCAATGCCAATTAATGCCAATTTAATAATGAAGACAGTTTTGAGAAAAAGGAAAAGGAAGTTTTATTGCTTTGCTAGCAAAGGAGTCCTGAAGGCTGTGACTCTTCTGATCAGGAGGGATGAGGTGTTTGAAAGGAACTCTTCAAGGTTTACATTCCAGGTGTGCTCTGGTAGAGGATCCCAGGGCACCCTGATGGCAGGTTAAGATTCACTTGTTAACTTGGGAGTTATTCACTTTGCTGGTTCTCAGTAAGCATCTCCTTCCTGTAGTGGGTGTGTTCAAAGGCAATTAACCAGGGGAAGAAAAAAAAAAAAAAACACTGTCTCCCTGACTCCCTGATCTTGTTAGGGAGGGGAAGAGGGGAGAACAGAGAGAAAATATATTTTTAAAAAAGCCTTAGAGCAATGAGGGCTATTCAGAAGGTGAAGGGATGACTGTTACAAATTGAGCCTCTGACAAATTGAATCCTCCTGTGGAGTGCAGGTGAGACCCTGTGAAATAGGAATCCTGCTCCCTCTCACCCAACAGACAGAGGACTCTGAGCCTCAGATCTCTTCTTGATCATTTGCTTTATTAATCTGCCTTCCCACCTTTATTCTAGTTTATGGAAAGACAGTTTTGGGGATATTACAGCCATTGTTGTTATAACAGTAGGATCTAGAGAAGCCTGGCTGGGCCTAGACCTGGCCCTCAGGGAGGATGAGCCTCAGCATGTGCTCCTGTAATGGGGGTGTCTGCAGGTTTCACAGATGGAAATACTATGTTAATAAAGCAGTGTATTGTGTGTAGTTCTGGAAAATAAATTTTTAAACACTCACATGATTTTTGTGACCAAGTTACTGAAAGTGCTATAGAAATTGTCACTGGCTGAAATATAAGTCTGTTTTCTCAATGCTGAAATTTTATACCAGAAAAAAAAAAAGAAGTTAAAGGAATGAGCAAGTAGAAGACACAATCAAGTGATCAGAGTTGCTGAAGGTTTAAATTAAAATGTTGGACATAGAATGTTTGCTTTGTGATGAAAAATAGTGAGAGAAAGGGATTTTATTTTCAAACTGGCATTCGAGTGTGTAGATAATGGGAGAAAAGATGGTTAAAGTCTCTGGAGAGCAGCAGAGATACACTCACAGGGCAAGAAGGACCCACCTGGACTTCAAGTCAATGAAGATATGATAAGAAGAGGCCCTTGAGCTTCTCCACCTTTCCTTGAGTTAGCAAAGTCATATTCTCTTACTGTTTTGTCCCTGTGCAGTCATCTTTTATGATCGAGTCACACTGAGGATTGAGGAGTCTTCATCTCAACCCCCCAGGTCTGGAGCACTGTCCTGCCCAAGGCTGACCATAAAGGACTCTGATTCCCTGCTTAGTGCAACCAATATTCCTCCTGAGAGCATCTGCTTTGCATAGACTGTCACTGGGTGTCCACACTTCTGCTGACTTTGGATCAGTTTTCTTACAACAAGGCCCAAGTTCTCAGTGTCTCCTGGAGTCTGGAAATTGCTGCTCATGGGTGGAAATGGGAGGAGAGGATGGCAGTCCATTACTCACCTGGACAAAGGTCCTTCAGGTGATGGAAACCTGAAGGGAATTCCCAGTCTTCAGGGGTCCATGTGCCATCTTTAATAGATGGAAACCAACGCAGGCTTCCATGGGATGTGCTGTCACCTCAGCTCCAAGCTACACCCTGTCTCACAATCATACTCTTTTAATATCAATTTGAAACACACTGGCACCTGCAGCCTGGAAAGGAAAGCCATATAATGTTATCTCCAGTTGATAAAGACATCAATGTAATGTAAAGAAGTCACCCACAGCACCGTTCTCTAGAGTGCAGAGTGGCTACTGGTGCAGAGGCAGGTCAAGAAGAGACTCCTGTGTCAGCTCTGCTGGGGGAGGACAGCCCTGGGTTCTGTTCAGGTCACTGCCTAGCTGGCCCTGACAGGCTCAGGGGCAGAGCAGGAGGTCCCAGGGTCTCTGCTCTGCAGGCTCAGCCAGGTGTTTTCTCACAGCAGCCAGGTAAAGAGGACTGTGGCTGTGCAGGCAGCAATGAGGGTCCACATGTCCAGTTCCAGGCTGTTGATAGGCAGGGGAGCCTGCCTCAGACCCATGCCCCTGCACTTCTGGGAACTTTAGAGTGATGGGGAAGCACACCTGAGAGGAGCTGCTGCAGGCTGATTAGGTGTCTGGTAGTGCTAGTGTAGTGGCCCTGCAGTGATGCTAGCTCTGTCTCCTTCAGGCAGTCAGGAGAACTAAAGCTGGGTCAGCACCATCTTGTCACTGAGCTTGAAAACCCACAAGAAACACACCAAGAATATGACTATGTGCTTACAAAAACCACCGGAATGTTATATTGAAAAACTAAGAACAGGCAAAATTTATTTAAAATTCAGATTAAAAACAAACAAACAAACAAACAGAAAACTCTATGCATTAGATTCCCTTTGGAAAAAAGGAGTGATTAACAAACACCCCAACATGTAACTCAGTGCTGACTGGGCTCTGTGCAGAGCTTAGACGGCACCCTCCATGCTGGGTGAGCTGCACCAACCACTCATCAGCTTCCTGGGAAGCCTGTCTGTGCTGAGGGGTCCAGAGCATGACACTTTGCAGCAGGCTTGTGCTGTGAGTCAGGAGCCGTGCCATATGGCCATGGGGCTCAGTACATTGCTAGGGGAAGAAGGGTTTGTACTAGATGAGGATAGTGTGTGTGCCTCTGACAAGTCCCCAATAAAGGGTCATAACAGAGACCTGCAGAGCACTTGGAAAAGCAGGCCCTCCCCAGGGATCCAGAAGAAAGAAGAAACTACTCACAGTTCTAAAAGCAGCCTCCAGAACATCACTTTGCCCTGGCCTCATGC
Source organism: Urocitellus parryii (assembly GCF_045843805.1). Taxonomy (NCBI): domain Eukaryota; kingdom Metazoa; phylum Chordata; class Mammalia; order Rodentia; family Sciuridae; genus Urocitellus; species Urocitellus parryii. The sequence goes on along the minus strand of NC_135542.1, from coordinate 25,144,481 downwards.
CCTGGGCACTGAGTGACTGAGTGACTTAACTGCTCACCACACGGGTAATGTTGGACTCAGCCCAGGGCAGCACCAGCTGGGCTCAGCACTGCCCAATTTCATGTTGAAAGCATTTTGGGGACTGGGCTCACCACAGTTATAGGATCCATTTGAATACATGGACAGGCATCCTGAGGTGCCATGTCCTTTCTCCCTCTGACTCTAACACCTGTGCATCAGATCTCATAGGACCTCATGGATATCCCCAAGCAGGTCATGTCCCAGGGATTAAGAAGCTGGGCTTTGATCTCAATTGGCTCTCATAATAGGTGGGAAATGACCATGAAAACTTTACACTTGAGCCCCAAACAGGCTCTCATTAAATTTGGTAAGATTCTGACAGAAAGAAAAACAGATGAACAACTTCATGAGCAAGAAACCCTGTGCTCAGCACAACACTGAGGGGAGAGTAGGGTCCTCCCTCCCCACCAGAGTCAGAGCAGCAGCAGGAGCAAGGGCCAGGCAGGTCCCAGGTCCACAGAGACACAGCCTTCCCTCACTTGACCTTCATGACCTCCTTACTGTCCCTTTCTCCACCCTTTTGACCCACACTGGGGTCAGGCTTCAGCCTATAAAATCAGGGAACAGGATTCATCCATATCATGTAGGCTCTGGGGACAGAGAGACAGGGGCCAGGCTGGGCTTCCAGGCCAAGAGCACAGAGCAGCTTTCCCCACCAGGCAGCCCCTGCCAGCTCCTCCCATGAGTCTCTTCTCACCAGAAACACTTGGTGAAGATGGAGGGGCTCCCTGTTGATAAGAGGACACAACACTCTATTTTTTTCCTAATATTGTGGAAATAGGCAGCTCTCTCAGTTTATTGTCCTTAGTCTGCCATCTACTGATTTTAATGTGACTTAACATCCTCAGGATTTTAGAGGCTTGGTCCCAGTGAGGCTTCACTCTAGAGTCTTCAATGTCACTCAAGATGCTGACCCCACTATACCACCACCAGGATACTGAGTTCTGCAGGGAAAACAGCTGTCCCCTCATGTCAGGAACCTTGTCTGCTAGTCCAGGACTGAAGACTAACAGACACCCAGGGGTCTAAAAGAGATTAGTTACAAGAGAGTTTAGGATGAGCTATGTGATCCAGGAGAGATGACAAGGTGTGACTTCAGAAAGTTCACTGAGTACTGCAGGGTGTAAGGCGAGGAAGGAGGAGCCCAGGCCTCCTGGTGTCCACCTGTAAGTGCATCAGGTGTCTTTCTTGCTATGCAGAAGCTTCCCAGAGCCACACCTAGACCACAGCAGCTGTTCCAACCAGGAAGGACCTGACACTCCCAAGCTCATGACCAATGGCTCAAAGATTTGTACTCCTAGCTACAACACCAGGAATGATGAAGTTAATCTTTACACCCACATTGATTCTGCCATGGTGGTGAACTGTGTATCCACGTTGTCCAACATGCTGGCCATTAGACACATGTGACATTGAATATTCGAAGTGAAACAACTAAAAAACTCAATTTAAAATTTAATTCAGAGTGTATAACATAAGTTGTGAATAAGATTCACATGTGACAGTGCACCATTTATAGTTTATAAGCATAGAATCTGCGGCATCTTTCAAAGATCAGCTGATATTGGGAACAGCAGAGGCCACTCATTGAGTTAGAGTATCAGTATCTGGATATTTGCTCAACCCAGGGGCCTGCAGGGAAAGAAACTAATAAAATAGTGCCTTGCTTCAAAGAGGAAGCAATAGCCATTCTGATAGGATGGATGAAAATGAAAAATCAAAGGGACAAATTACCCATCAAAGGATCAAACAGCCCAGAGCACCCTAATACCTGAATCCCTCAACACCACTGTGGAGGAGAACATCAGAGATAAAATTTACACAGCTCATGGCTAAAGTGTCCAGTGAACTAAAAGGAGATGCCAGGAGTGAGATTAGAAAACACAGGAAGTGAAAGAAAGACCTCTTCACTGAAGACCCAGAGACTGACAAAGAACCAAAGGAAACCCTGGAAATGACCTAATAAATCAAATTTAAATTCAATGAACACAGTCACAAATCATTCAGGCCACTTTGAAGATAGATTTATCAAGCCTTGATGACAAAGTATATGATCTTGAATAAAAAGATGGCCATACAAGAAAGATGTCAAGAGGCCATGCCAAGAATACTCAGAAAACTGGGACTCCATCCAGAACTACACTGGAGCATCACCAGGACAGACAGAGACTCCCAGACACAACCTGGGGGAGCACATTTTGTTCTCAATGAAGTGACCTCAGAGTCTTCAGACAGACCTGCAGGTATGAGTTATCCAGTTTGCCACAAAATGCTACTGTGAATCTCTAAGTTTATTTGAGCCAATTAAACAACAACAACAATACCTCCCTAGACCAAATAATCTGATGGATAAATATAGAAAATATATGAATGTTTGACACATATATTCTGAGTATATGTCCCTCCAAAATATGAGGGAAAACTGGTTTGTTGACACAGAAGTCATTTTTGGACCCTCGAGACCTTTTCTAGATCTGCCTAGTATGAGTGAGTTTACAAACATTTGAATCATTTCTTTCTTTTTAATGGAAGCAGAAGAAAATGTCCTGCACAAGGGCACCCTGAGTTGTGTGATGAAGGCTGTGAAGGTCCCTTTCTGTGAGCCCAGCTCCCCATCATCCTTTGCCCACTGAGCACCCTGTGACTGGAGCTCTGCTTCCTCCACACTTCCCTCTCCTCCTCCTTGAGGATAGGGGGCTCTGTCTTTAAATCAGGGTTTCCACAGCCCCAGAGCCCATGGGGGTTCCTAGCCCTCATCCAGGTGACCTCCTGCAGTGGCCATAGTGAGAACCCACTCAAGCAAGCTGCCCTTGTCACATACAGGGTGTACACACCTCTCTCCTGTTCAAAGGGTCATCTTTACACCTTCCTCAAAGTGCACAATAGGGAGATTAGATGTTCCATTTCCTGAAGTCTCCTTTGCCTGTGCTGTTTGTTGGCTAATTTTAGCATCACAGTCACAGCTGAGAAACTGCTGCCTGATGCAAAGTCACACATTTGCTCCTCTGTTGTGTCATGGTATTTTATGGTCTTTAGTCTTGAGTTCAGGCCTGGTGACATGCTGTGCTATTGTCACACATGGTGTGTGGCAGGGCCTAGATTCGTCCTTCTGCATGCAGGTGTCCCAGTGTCCCAGGTCTAACTGTTTTCAACAGCACTCTCTCCATTGTGTGGTCTTGTCACCTTTGCCAAAAATCAAATATCCCAGTGTGTGAGTGTGGCCTCAGCTCTATCCCACCATCTACACGGCTGTCATTACACCAGGACCAAAGCACCTTGCTTCTCAGCACTGTGGTAGGGAGAAGGGAGGGTCAGGGTGTGGTCACTGTGAGAGCCCTGGCAGCATGAGGGAGGCCTGGGTTCTCTCCCCAGCACCATAGAGAAACAACCAACAAAATTAAATTAAAAACATTGGAAATCACAAACAGGCCTCTCACTGCATTTTTATTTGCAAGATTATTTAGTCTACTTGTGTCTCTTACATTCCCATGTTAACTACAGGATCAGACTGACAATAATGAAATAGATAAATGAAGGCAGCTGAGATTTTGATAATGATTGCATTGAGCTTGCTTACCAATTTGACGTGGATTTGCCATCTTAATAATAGGCTTTTCAACACTCAAATAAGCAAACAAAAACAAATTTCCATAAGACAACCTTTAATATTATTCTATAATATTCAATACAGAAGCCTGTGCAAAATAGATTTTTTCTCTATTATGCAAATAAGGGTCTAAACTGAATGTGTACCCAGGATGAGCCCAGAGTGAGCTCTGCCATCAGTGCTCCTAGTCATGGCTCTGCTCGTCACATCTCCTGCCATCACATAATTTCCTTCACACTTCAGAAAGAAAGTAAAATGTGCTCTTCCATTTTCCATGAAACAAAATCTAATAAGCAGCTGACTATAGTGTAAAGATTAAGAAGTCAGAGCAGCAACACTAAAGAAGATCAGGACTCCCTTGTAACATGGTGAATCACTTGCATGTTTGTCAGATGTTAAATTCAAACACAAGAGTCTGTGCACAGATGTCACAAATTTCTTCATCAAACTTGAGGAGAGCACTAGAGGGACAAGTGCTCACCACTTGTGCTGAGCGGGAAGAACACAATGGCAGGAGTTGCACAGGAACACTGTCCTGGAGAGAGTGGCAGAGATTCATGAGGAAGCCATCTAGTGGGAGGGGTCTTGCTAGCAAACCTGAGCTCTAGAGATCAGCTGGTCTGGGATTCCAAAGCTTTCCAAGAAAGTAATTTGACACCAACCAGGCCTTATGCTGATGCACATAGAAGCCAAACTGGGACTCTCAGATTTGCAAAAACATTTTCCTGTAAGGCCAGCTGGCATGAAGGACAGGAGTCCTCAGCCCACCTCTGCCTCCCCAGCACTGGGAGCAGAGGGATTCCAGGAAGGGAAGGAGGCTGCCTTTGGACTGGGAGGTGAGAGGGGAATCTGAGGCCCTTCATGCAGATGGAGGAGGTCATGGTGCCTCTTCACAGGAACATGGTCCTTTGGGGGTAGTTATCAGGTTCTCCATGGGAGATACTGAGTTTGAGACTTTGAAAGTTCCTTGGCAAAAGTGGGGAGAAAGAAAATACAAAGAAAGTTCCTTGGCCAGGACAGCTGGCATTGTCTTGTATTTTCACTGATGGAAAACCATAGCAAAATGACCTTGAATGGATTCTGTAGGTTTCATCAGACAACTTTCACACTTGAATGAACCTTGGTTTCCACTCACACAACCTTTCCAGGTGCAGTGGGAAGAGAAAAGTGCAAATGGTTTTATTTGGTGCCTCTAGGGGAAGATGTTGTGCCCCTGGGGGGAAGGGTGGGAGAGGGGACTGTGAGGTTTCTGTGGGGGACTGAACCACTGTGGTAACCTTTATGGCCCTGCAGACAGTCACACACTGCATCCTTTCCAGGCTCTGGGCTGTGATGGGAGGGTGTAGTCTTTCCCTGATCCACTGCCACTGAACAGTGCTGGTATGCCACTGGCCCAGCTGGATGCCCCATAGATGTGGCATCTGGAATCCTGCCCAGGCTTCTGCTCCTGGCACCACAGTGGTTCAGTCCTCAGTGGTTGACTATTTAAGAAAGTCATGTGCAGGTGTGTTGAGCTAGAATTGTATTCACACTCTTTCCCATTCAGGGTCAGACACCAGGAGGCAGGATTGTGACAGGATAAAGAAATTTATGTCCAGGTGTGTTGAGCTACAGTTGTATTCACACTCTTTGTTATTCAGTGTCAAACATCCGGATGCAGTATTGTGACAGGAAAAAGACAAATCACTCAAATATTAGCTCTTTAGGATGGACTGGAGGAATGTGCTAATCAGAAAGCCTGACCTTCCACCAGTTTTGATCTCCTTGGAATCCTGGGCTCCAAACTGCTGATGGAGAGGGTATAGTCTGTCCCTGACCCACTGCCACTGAACTATGCTGGGACTCCACTGGCCCTGCTGGATGCACCATAGATGAGGCATCTGAGAGCCTTTCCAGGTACAAGTTAAAGGAGCTGCCAACACTCTGACTGGCCTGGCAGGTGAGGGTGACTCTTTCCCCTGGAGACAAAGCCACAGAGGCTGGAGTCTGTGTCAGCACAATTTCTCCTGTGGTACCTGAGATGGAAAAAGAACAGAAACATCACCTGTGCAGTCTAGGTCATACCCCAGTCTCCACAGTAGAGTCAGGACCCTGCAGCACCCTGAGCTTGAATCACTGGGCTTGCTAAACTGATGTGCTAAGACACAGGACCTAACCACACTGACAGAGATTTCACATATGTGTAGAACCATCCTGTGATCCCTCACCTGGGAGCCAGAGTAGCAGGAAACAGAAGAGCTGACTGGGGGCTGCCATGGCTCCCTCTGGGTATCACCCAATGCAAAGATTCCCAAGCCCCAAACAGGCACTGATATGGATCTGGTGAGCAGGGTAGGCAGGGAGAGGCATCCAATTCAGCAACAAAAGAGTCACCACAACTGAACAGTATTCACCCAATGGCCTAATGCTTCGCAAGCTGGGCCCAGAATCATGTCATCTGGGTGGGATGGAGATTTGTAACTGACAGACTGTGTCATATCAAGAGTCTTCAAACTCCTTTGGCCTGCATATGTGTAGGTGTTACATCAACAGTATCTGCATTGTAGTTCTGACTTCAGCCTAAGCAAGATCAGACCTTCTAGCAGCATCTAACACTGAACACAAGGGGTTTTTCATTCTGTTGTTGTGGTCTCCATGGTGACAACGCTCATCATCATAAGAAGAAGACTAAGCAGAGACCCATAGAAATCAGGCTCAGTTTCACCCAAGCAGGCTTCTCCACAGCCACACAGGCTCTGGGTGTCATTTCACTAAGCTTCTCAGGGCTCTTAAAATCCTTTTTTTTTTTTTTTCTGGATCTTCAATGAAATGCTGAGACTTTCCATTGTGTCCACTAAAATTGGACAGTGTGTCCTTCTAACTCTCCATTAGGCAGACATCACCCTAGAAAAGTGTACCAGGTCAGTCTCCATCCTCCTTCTTATGCTGTCCTCCTCTGTCCTCAGACTTCACTCTGTGGAGGGGGTCTGCAGGCTGGAGGCCAAGAAAGAGAGGTGTAGCTCAGGACTAGAAGCCAGAGGGCCACACAGAGGGAGAGAGAACACGATGTATCCCTAGTCACATCCACAGGCCTTTGAGCCCCATGGAGGGCAGCAGGTGCAAGTCCAGTTCAAAGGCCTAAGACGTGGGGTTGGTGACCAAGGATGATAGAATAAGCAACACATACTCCTGAGGAGGAGAAACTTGATGGAAGCGGGAGTGGGCATTCCTTTTTCTCCTCCTACATTCAGCTGAGTCTCAATATGGAACAGGGCCACTACATTCAGGGAGGGCCCTCACCCTATCCCCTGATCATCAGACAAATCTTCCCTGAAATGGCCCCACAGAGGCACACAGAGCACACTGTACTAATGCTCCAGGAATCTCTCCACCCAGTTAAGCTGACACCATGCAACATGTTTCATGGATTCTTCACAGAGCTACAACAGAAGTAAAGAGGTGTATCTTGCATTAACTCAAGAAAAGCATTGTCCTGTCCATGCTGCCTTGGCTGAGGAAGAGCAAGGGGGTTTTTAGAGCAAAGGACCCTCCCTCTCCCCTTCTTGGAAACCCTCTCAGTGACCTCAGGGCCTGGCTCCCTCTGAGCAGTGCCCTCAGCAGGTGGAGGCAGCAGGAGGAGCAGCTGGGGCAGCCCAGCCTCACAATTCTGCTCCCTGGGAGGTTTTTGTCATGGCCTGTGTCACTGTGGGAGGGTAATCCCAACCCTGTTGACAGTAATAATTGGCAACATCTTCAGGCTCCAGGCAGCTGATGGTGAGAGTGAAATCTGTCCCATGTCCACTGCCACTGAACCTTGATAGAACCCCAGATTCCAAGTTGGTTGCCCAATTAATGAGGCACTTAGGAGCATACTCTGGTCTGCTAATACCAGTTTAAATTATTGATAATGCTCTGACTGGCCCTGAAAGTGATAGTGACTCTGTCTCCCAGAGATACTGACAGAGGGGATGGAGACTGGGTCAACTGGATGTCATTTCTGACACCTGAGGTTGGAAACAACGGTAAGATACAAAAGTACACATAATTAGACCCAGATGTCTGCAAGGCAAGTCACTGAATGCTTTGGCCTGAGACATTCCTTACCTGGGAGACAGAGCAGCAGAAACCCCAGAAGCTGAGTGGGGACCATCATGGCCATGCCGTGTCCTGACTGGGAATGACTCCTGAACAGCGTGTGAGCAATTTGTATACGGGGTAAAAGCGGGAGTTCATAATCCACTTGAATCAAACCGTGTAATATGATGTATTAAGAACTATGTAATGTTATGAACGACCAATAAAAAAAAAAAAAAAGACCAAACCATGGAAAAAAAAAATAAAAATAAATCCACAGCAGAATTATTTATAAAGACAACAAAAAAAAAAAAAAAAAAAAAAAAAGAAGTCCTCAGGGCAGTGGGCTGTGCTGTGGGCACATGCAAATCAGCAGGGCTGGGCAGGCTGGGCACAGCTGCAGGGAGGCTCCTTTCAGTCACTCAGCACAGAGTTGGTGTCCTCAGTGTCCCAGGTCAGTCCAGAGCAGCACAGATGTGGCAGAGCAGAATATACTTCTGCCTGAAACATGCAGGACAGAATCCGTGCACTCTCTTGTAAGTTGATATATTGTTCTCTTCATGATTCAGGAAAGGTGTTTCTTGGGTTTCTTAATGACAATTCTTTATTATTGACAGTAACAAGGAGAAATTAAGGGGAAAAGGGATTTGTCATGAGTAGGATATAAAAAGAACAATGAGGACAAAAAAAAAAATAGAATTTGAAAATTCCTTGAGACTGCTTGGGTTTTCCTAGACATTGACCTTGCAGGACTACGAGTCTGGGGGAGGGTGTGACCAGTCATGATCCAGCCCATGTGCCTCAGTCTCTCCAAAACACACACCTAGACAGGATGGAGTGTGTCCTCCCAGAGCAGCAGATGCAGGGCCCAGGAGGGCTCTTTCCTGAGTGTCATTCTGGAGAAGTTACAGTAACTTTAGAAACAAGTTTTAGTTCCTTTCATGGCTCTAGGAAATATGAAACTTATTCCAGCCTGGGCCCCTGTGCACTGAACAGTAACCTGCCTCTTGCTGAGATCTCTGGGGACACCCTGGGGACAGCACTGGAATTGCAACACCTCTGTTTTCCACACCTGTTCCCTCCTCTTGGGACACCACCAGGATCTGGTCACAATCACTGAATGGGCTTTCAGTGTGTCCTGTCCCCTCTTTTGAAATCCCAAGAACAGTCCATCTTCACTGCTCACCGGGGGCATCCTCCGAGAAAGGCCCTTGTCCTCCTACCAGCCTCATCCTCTACTGACCTGTATTCTAATGGTACTCTATGAATCCCTGGGGGAAAGTTCCCTTCATCAAGTTGTGGTTAATACAGGTCAAAAATATAAACAGAAAACCCTCCTGAGCTTGCGTTTGGGGAGACACTGCCATTGTGCAGAGCCCCAGCAGCCCTGTAGGACTGAGGGCAAGGCACAGCTCCCAAGCCTTCATATTCCCCATGGGACAGGGTAAGTGCTCCTGTCCCAGGGCTTCTAGACCTGGTGCCCAGGATTGTTTATTGTCTCCTGTGTTTGCTGTCAAGGGACAGCTCAGAGGAGCATCAACAACCAGGATCTGTAGTTTAGGGTACCAAAGTCTTGACCATGGATCTTTTCCTCCACAATTCATAAAGCTTCCTCTTCCTTCATCACTATGAGAGATTCTGTAGGAAATTCAAGTGATTCCTGAGCAGAAATTGTTCAATTACTTAAGAGCAAAAGATTAATATCTCTTCAGGAACTCATAACCCATTCTCGTCTTAGGGCAGTTGACATCTGGGCCATGTGACTCACATAAGATTCCAATGAGGTTGTTTTGGAAGAGAGAAGAGAAGGGAAACACTACTGACTGAACACTGCTGTCACATCAACTCCATGTCATTCCCTGTCTGCATCATAATCTTTCCCCATTAGTAACTTTAGCAATAATTGAGCAAATTTAGCCCCCGAGGGAAGAACTGTAAGGACCCTATATGTATGTGTAGTAGAAGAAAAGGGGAAGTTGTCTGCAACAAGTGTTCACTAGTTTGAAAAGTGACAGCTGGTGAACATGGTAGTGTCCTGCAGTGACTTGGGTTCAGCTCTGCTTGGGTGGGACAGATTTCAGGGTGTTGGTCAGATCATGGCTCCAGGTGTACCTTCAAGGTACAGAAGGAGAGCATGGTATAACAAAGTGTCTGTTCAGAGAGGTACAAGGACCAGATACAGGACCCAGCAGCACAGCAAAGACCCACCTGCCATAGACCTCTGCCTAACCTTGTAGGCATCTGCAATCCCCAGCAGTTCAGCCCTCAGGCCTGACCTCAAGTAATGAGAACTCTTTTTTTTTTCTAGGGTGCAGCACAACCTGAAGAATCTCTGGTCCTATGGACACCATTCAGCACCACCCCAGGAGACTCTGCCTGAATGATGTCATCATTTTGAATGTACATGATGAGCAGGAGATGGAAAGACCTCTGTTTTCCAGTGAAGTCCATTTTGTCCAGTGATTGGGCTGCAGACCTATAGCAACTGACAGGCCTGTCACATTGAAAAGATGTTGCAGCCCAGATGTGTGAGGCCTGCTGGCTCCTCCCCTTAAGGGGAAAGACAAGGGATTGCTTTTTGCTCCTCTAATCACTGAGAAGGAAGCTCAGCGCTGGCTGGGCTCTGTTCAGAGATGAGAAAACACCCCTCATTCTGGGTGAGCTGCACTAATCACTGATCAACTAACTGGGAAGCCTGCCTGTGCTGAGGGGTCCAAAGCAGGACACTCTGTAGCAGGCTTGTGCTGTGATCCAGGAGCCTTGCTGTGTGGCCATGTGGCCCAGAACAATGCTAGGGTTAGGAGTGTTTGTACTAGATGAGGACAGCGTGTGAGCCTCTGATAATTCCCAATAGTATCAGACTATATAATAGTAAATAAATATATAGTATATAATAGTATCACTGCATAGACGTGCAGAACACTAGAGAAGAGCGTGCCATCACCTGGAAATAAAACAGAAGGAAATAAAGTAAGAAAGAACTGTTTACTAATTAAAAAGGAGCTCCCAAGCATCCCTGAGCCCTAGCACCATGTCCTGGGCACTGAGACACTGAGTGAGTGAGCTGCCCACCACACGGGGACTGTGGGACTCAGCACAGGGCAGCACCAGCTGGGCCCAGTTCTGCTTACATTAAGACGGAAGTGGTGGGCTGGGGATGTGGCTCAAGTGGTAATGTGCTCATCTGGCATGTGCAGGGCACTGGGTTTGATCCTCAGCACCACATAAAATAAAATAAAGAGGTTGTGTCCACTGAAAAAACTGAAAATAATAAATATTTAAAAAAATTCTCTCTCTCTCTCTCTCTCTCAAAAAAAAAAAAAAGATGGAAGTGTTTTATTGAGATTGGACTTGAGGAGACCCAGAGGCTCCACTTAATGCACACACAGTGTCCCAGGATCCCAAGAGCCTTCCCTTTCCTTATGGCATCACTTGACCCTTGTGACCTCATTGATTTTACACATATGTTAATGCCAGAGGGAAAGAAGGTAGACTGTCCTCAAATGGCAGAAAGAAGATGCACTGCCTTCCCAGTGCAGCCATGGTAATGAGGACAATAACATATTACTTGAGGTTAGCAGATGTCTGAGCAGAACATATAGTCTTAAACTTAATGGGGACAGAGGAATGATCTGAGTCCAAGATGGGAGCACAGTTTCCTGAGTCTGTGCAAGCCTGGTGAGCATGGCCCTGTTAAGAGCAGCCACACTCCCTAGCTCCAGAGGCTGCAGCTTGTGCTGACCTCACCTGCCCACAGAAGCCAGGAAACTCCAGTTTCAAAACTACTGCAGTGACAGTCTCCTGATCGTTACTAGATGGCTCAGAGAAGTTCACCTGAAAGTGTATCAGGACCGAGGAAATTGATGGACACATGTATGTAAATATGCTCTGATCAGACATCTGCTAACCTCAAGCAATATGCCATTGTCCCTGTTACCAAAAGCAGATGATAATTTGCCACCAGAGAATGTAAGGTAAGATTGGGAGCCATCAGAGGATAAATAGGTAGAACTGTGGTAGGTCCTGCCCAGGCAAAGGCACCACAGAGAGGAGGCACTGGCACTTGCTATGGGATGCCTGGGGAGGAGGAGGGTTCAAGGATAAACCAGCACAGTGAGCTGATATTGCTGCTGCTGTGGTACCAGGGATTAGTCTCAGGGGTCCTTAACCACTGATCCACACCCCAGCACCTTTTTCTGTTTTATTTGATGTGTGTGTAAATCACAACAGTTATGTGCACATTATTGATGTGCTACAGTTTGGGTGTGAGTGTCCCTGAGGAGCTCCTAGGCTAGAAGAGGAATTTGCAGGCTCCACCTTCACTCAGAGGACCTGTGGCTTCTGGGGAGCAGGGGCCCTTCTCATGCACAGAACCCAGGTTTTGAAACCTGTGACTTAGACTGTGATTGCATGGATTTCAAAAAGTGCCACTTGAAATTTCTAGGGTATCTTGTAATTTGAGGTAGGAATCCAAACTGATACAGAAAGCCAACTCCTCCAATAAAATGACAAAGTCATTCACTAAACCTATAGGAAATGGTCATGTCTCACCTGTTGGGGCTGAGAAAGAAAGAGGGTGGTGTGCAGAAGAGCCTCCCTGGCCCTTCCTACCAAAGTCTACTAGAGAGCTCCAGAGACTGGTGCCTCTGAACTGTGCCCTCAGCAGGTGGAGGCAGCAGGAGGAGCAGCTGGGGCAGCCCAGCCTCACACTTCTGCTCCCTGGGAGGTTTTTGTCATGGCCTGTATCACTGTGGGAGGGTTACTGTTATGCTGTTGACAGTAATAAGTGGCAACATCTTCAGGGTCCACACTGCTGATGGTAAGAGTGTAATCTGTCCCAGATCCACTGCCACTGAACCTCGAGGAGACCCCAGATTGCAAATTCGATGCCTTATATATCAGGAGCTTAGGAGCTTTCCCTGGCTTCTGTTGATGCCAAACTAACCAACTGTTAATATTCTGACTGGCCCTGCAGGTGATGGTGACTCTGTCTCCTGGAGATACAGAGAGGATGGAGACTGGGTCATCGTGATGTCACATCTGGCACCTGACATTGGAAACATAAAAATAAATATCCCTATAATTATTCATGTTTCAGGAGGACTTCCCTGAGTATCCAGGCAGCACTGACCACACTAGGCAAAGCTCTTCCCAAGTGCTGTCCCTCCTTACCTGGGAGGCAGAGAAGCAGGAGCCCTAGGAGCTGAGAAGGGGCCCTCATGCCCATGCTGTGTCCTGACAGGGACTGATTCTTGCACAGGGTGTGAGCAGCCTCTTAAGAAGTCCTCAGGGCAGTGGGCTGTGCTGTGGGCACATGCAAATCAGCAGGACTGGGCAGGCTGGGCACAGCTGCATGGTGGGCTCATATGTCACTCATCACAGGCCCATATCCCCAGCTGTCCCATGTCAGACTAGGACAGCATACATTTGCTGTAGAAAACATGTTTCCCTCTGGGGCCACAGGACAGATTCGGTCCAGTGTTCTGTGTGTGATTACCGAATGCTCTCATGATGGTTCTGAAAATGATTTATATTGTTTCTTTTTTCTTTCTTCCTTTCTTTTTTTTTTTTGTGCTGAGGATTAAACCCAGGTCTTGTTCTATATCCCTAGCCCCTCTTTCTTCCTTCCTTTCTTTCTTCCTTCCTTCCTTCCTTCCTTTCTTTCTTTCTTTCTTTCTTTCTTTCTTTCTTTCTTTCTTTCTTTTTTTCTTTTCTTTTGTTGGTGGGGTAGCATGGATTGTACCATATCCAAGGGGCGATTAGCCATACAGCAACATCCCCAGTCCATATATATTTATATTCTTCATATTAAGGAAAAATAACCATACATGCATGTTTAGGTCCATCCTTTACTAAATCAGTAGAGACAACCAGTCTCAAAATAAATATATTTGCCTGCAGAAATAATGTATGTATCTGAGACAGGCTTGAAGTTGTGATCCTCTTGCTTCAGCCTTCTAAGTTGCTGAGATTGCAGTCATACATCACCACAACCAGCTCTAGGGTTAATTTCTTTCTTTTTTTTTTTCTTTTTGGTACCAGAAATTGAACTCAGGATCACTCAACTGCTGAGTCACATCACCAGCCTTATTTTGTATTTATGTAGAGACAGGGTCTCCCTGAATTCCTCGGTTCCTTGCTTTTACTGAAGCTGGCTTTGAACCCATGATTCTCTTTGTTAGCCTCCCAAGTCATTGGGGTTACAGGCATGTGCCACCATGTAGTGTTTCTTAATGACAATACTCTTGGAGTATGACAAGAATCTTGGAGAAGGGAGGAATAGGAAATTGGGGAAATTTTTATGTTTAGAATATAAACAGAACACTGAACACAGGAAGAGAGTTGAATGTTTAAATTTTGGAGGTGTTGGGGTTTCACTGGACATTGGCTGGGCCTGACTCAGACACCAGAGGAGAAGGGAGCCTATCATGATTGCAACCCTTTGACCTCACTTTCCCCAATGCACTTAACAAGATCAATGCCTCTCTCCAGAGCAGCAGGGCTCAAGCCCAGAAAGACTCCTTCACATAAGTGTCTTTTCTACAGAAGGTAGAATGATGCTTGAAGCAAATCTTAGTTTCTTTCATTCCTCCAGGGAAGGTTTAAGAAATAAATCAACTAAGAAGGTTGGAGCACGTGGGGATTTGCAATAGCTCAGTGAAAGCTGAAAGAACCCAGGTTCTCTCTGTGTTTTTCCATCCTCAGAACATTGGACATTCAAACCTGGTCTTGATGCCTCCTGGGCCAAGGAAGGTACATGCCTGGGCCATGGAGAAGAGTGGACAAGTGCTTCAGCTCCACTCTGCTCATGAGGAATCATAGTCCTCCCAGAAACCATGCCCAACCCTCTCTGCTCTCATAGGCCCCTGAGCTGATCCAATGTGCCCCCATCCCTGCTGCTGCCTGGGCTGGAAGAGGCTCACCTGTCCTCACAGTGCACAGCCTTCCTGGGAAAGCGGTGTAAAATGCTGAGCCTGACCCTGAGCTGGAGAGGGACATGGGCCAGACATAAAGGAAGAGCAAAGAACGGTGAGGGAAAGGAAGTCATCACAGCCCTGCTCAAGTCCAGCCTTGTGTAGAGGAGGTTTACACCAAAATAATTGCTAGAGAAAACACATACTTTGTGTTGTCACAAACCACCTGATTCTGTGCCTGTTCCTGATGAAGGCACCTTTTGGAAGGGAGCCCCATCCTGAGCTGTCACTCAGCTCCTTTTCCATCTTGCTGGGTTGACCAGAGGCCCCTGAAGACCCTTCTCCCTCCCTCCTGCTCCTGCCATGTCCCTCTGATGAGGTCTTAAAAAGAGATTGAGCTCTAAGCTAAGTACATGATCCAGAGGCCATGACTATGCTCTGTGCCCCTAAGATCCCAGAATCTTTCTCTCCTACAGAGAATCTGCGTTGCCTCCCCCCTGACAAGTAGCACATGTGGCAGCTGGGCCACCCAGCAGGGAGGTTTGTGGGGTTTTATATTTTTATTTTTATACTTAATTTTTATAACTTGCACACGGCAATAACACCAGCCTCCTTAGCCTCCACTCTCCTGATGTCTAGCATGAAATCTGTCTCTGACCCTATGCCACTGAAGTTGCCTGAGACCCAAAGACAACTGGATGCCCAAAGGATCAGAAGCCATATAGACTCTCCTGCCTTCTTCAAGAATCAATGTATCCATCTGTCTGTAGAAGGCTCTGTGTGGACCTGCAGGAGGAGAATGGGTGGGAGACAGGAGGGAGGAACCTGGGTCATCACAGTAGCACCTGAAGGTCCTCAAATGAGAGAGAAATGGAAGGTTATGCCTAAAATTATGAGCCATTTTCATGACTTCTCTCCCAACCTTAATCTCAGGCTACTATGGGGTGTGTGTGTGTGTGTGTGTGTGATTTTGTGTGTGTGTGGTAGTGGAGGGGATGAAATTGGTTCATGTTCAAAAAATACCCACATTCTAATGGGATACAGAATTGCCAGGTATAGTGCCTCCCAAACTCACCTGAAGAACCCCTCTCTTTATATTCCCCAGATTCCACTGGTACATGATTGTTTACCTTCACGAATCTTCATCAGTTTTATCCATCACAACCCTACGTGTCCATCCTGGAGAGAAAACTCACATTTGTAGCACACAGAAATGGCAAACATGGGGGGGGGGGCAGTGGGGCCCCAAAACTCACCCTCCTCCCCTTCTCCTTCCTCATCCCCTCTGTCCTTAACAGGGATCCAGGTGATCAGCAGCCCCAGGAGCTGAAAAATAAGCCTCATTTTTGGTGGGGGGCAGGTATCATGATTGACTTCAGGGACACTTGACCACTGAGTCATATGCCAGTCCTGTTTGTGTTTTATTTAGAGACAGAGTCTTACTGAGTTGCTTAGTACCTTGCTTTTGATGAGGCTGGCTTTGAACTCATGATCCTCCTGTCTCAGCCTCCCATGCTGCTGGGATTACAGGCCTGCACCACTGTGTCAAACCAGGGAGCCTCATTTTATGAAGTTGAGTTGAGGAGTACTGGGATTAATGGCCAGGTTGGAGCTGAGCTCTTATCTCAAACTTTATCTCAGATGCCACAATGTGCAGCGCCCCAAGAGGATATGGGTTCTGTCCTTTGAACAAAGTCACTTAAAATATCTTGTATGTTTGGAGGAAAACTAGTGAGAAAATTCTTTGCTGCTGCCTGCAGTAGAGGGAGAGATCTGACTGTGGACGTTTAAATCCATGTGGAAGACATGTTGAGATGAGGGGACACCCTAAAAATATTCAGGGAACTGACACTCTTTTGCAGGAACTCTCTGCTTTTCCATGTCCCTTACCTGACCTGTGGGGGACCAGGGGAGTTTCATATTTCAGTGGTTATCATATTCTAGAAACTTTGAGTCACTTTACCAGCTGAGCATCTCCATCTCCAATTCCAACACCCCTGAACCATCCAATGTCTCATATTGTGGAGCACTTTGTTTTCTGGATGTTAGGAGATGGGGTGTTCATCTTGCCCACAGACTGAAAAGCACAGGGGGTGCCCTGTAGAGGAAAATGTTGCTAACTGTGTGTGTGTCTGTGAGTGTGTGTGTGTGTGAATGTGTGTGTATCTGTGTGCATGTGGGAGTGTGTATGAGTGTGTCTGTGTGTGTGCATTAGTGTGTGTGAGTATGTGTATGTGAGTGTGTGTGTGTGTGTGTGTGTGTGTGTGTGTGTGTGTGATTTGTGTGGGTTTCTCTTCTGTAAACACCACTGTACCTGCGTTTATGATAATATCATGGTCAAGTGAACTAGGTTGATTATTTTTCTGTAAATGAGTTGCTTGTTGAATGGTGTATTATATAAGAATTATAGCACCCATGAAAGCTCTTAGGAGATCTCCACATGTTTCTGGCTGACACAGGACTGAACCCAAAGGCACAGAGGAGAACCTTTCCAGCCTTTCAGTGTTGGTCAGGTCCACTGTGGTCAGACAGACATCAGCTGTCAGTCTGGTCTCATGGTGTGTATAGAATAATGGGGGTCAACAGTGTCCAGCTTTCTTGGTTAGTTGGATGCCTTCAAGTGCCAGCAATCACGTAAACTGGGTGAAAATAGACTTATGTTGTTAGAGTCCAGGGAGGGACCTCCATGACATTGGTTCATGAGCCTAAATGGGGGAGTAGATGACAATGTAGAATCTTTGTTTTTTCATGCTAATTATTGGCAATGCCTGCTAAGTAATGACTTTTAAATGATCATTTATTTGGAAAGAACTTATTTTAAATTCTGACCCATTTTTAAATATCTGGCCATACCTCTTTCAAAAGGGAAATGGTCTTAATGCACCCACTTTGTTTCTTCCAAGGCCTGATAATCTGTCAAAACAGGTTGTCAACAGCATTGTCTTGCCCATCTCTGTTTGGATCTCAGTCCAAGAGGCCACAAACCTCAGAAGGAGAGAGACCATGGTGCATTCCCAGTCCAGGTCTCCAGGTCTCTTAGTCCAAGAGAGGACAGCAGGTGCAACTCCAGGTCCACAGGCCAAAAGACTCAGGGTTGATGTCCATGCAACGTAGCAAGGACCTAAAAACTTAGAGATATCCTTTGTCAAAAAATAAAATAGAAAGAGAGAGAGAGAGAGAGAGACACTAATGTGACTGTGAATGTAGCTGTGTGGTAGTGTGTGTCTGGATTTAATACCAAGTTTCAAGAAAAATTTGGAAAAAAACAAAAAGTAAAAGAAACAACTATCTGTGCTATAGTGAAAACCCCAGGAGGAGGTTTGTGTGCACAGCATTCAGGGTGAAAGGCCAGTCTGAACATCATCCATGCTGTGAGATCCAGGCAGGTGTCACTCAGCCCAGGTGAAACTACAGAATGGAAAATCATGAATGTCTGCAGCATAGAGGGGGGTGAGGAGCAACTAGAGATCAGACAATGTGAGGGCGGGACCTGCACTATGCCAGGCCACACTGCTGGACACACATTACTGTCCACTTGTCCAGTTCCACAGAATGCACAAAGCTGAAGGAAAGAGTCAGGGTGCAGAGCAGACCCCATGGATCCTTCCACAAATGTTCCCTATGGCCTTGGAACACTGGCTGACTCTGAGCTGTGTCCTCAGCAGGTGGAGGCAGCAGGAGAAGCAGGTGGGGCAGCCCAGCCTCACACCTCTGCTCCCTGGGAGGTTTTTGTCATTGTCTGTGTCACTATGGGAGGGTAAGTGTAACTTTGTAGACAGTAAAAAGTGGCAGCATCTTCAGGCTCCAGGCTGCTGATGGTGAAAGTGCAATCAGTCCCAGATCCACTGCCACTTAACCTCTAGGGGACCCCAGATTCCAAAGTGTTTGCATATCTGATGAGGAGCTTAGAAGCTTCGCCTGGTTTCTGCTGATACCAGTGAAATCTATTGATAATGCCCTCACTGGCCCTACAAGTGATGGTGACTCTGTCTCCATGAGACATAGGCAAGGAGGATGGAGACTGGGTCATTGTGATGTCACATCTGAAACCTGCCATTGGAAACAAAAATAAATATTCTTAAGAGTGTTATGTTACAAGAGGACTTTCCTGAGTAGCCAGGCAGCACTGACCACACTGAGATTAGTAAATCCCCAATGCTGTCCATCCTTATGAGGGATGCAGAGCAGCAGGAGCTGAGCAGGGGCCCTCATAGCCATTCTGTGTCCTGACTGGGACTGACTCCTGTACAGGATGTGAGAAGCCTCTTAAGAAGTCTTCAAGGCTGTGGGCTGTGCTATGGGCACATGCAAATTAGCAGGACTGGGCAGGCTGGGCACAGCTGCAGGGCAGGCTCCTCTCAATCACCCAGCATAGGCTCCAGGACCTGAATCTCAGGTCAGACAGGGAAGCTCAGAATTGCTGAGAGAAAATGCTCTGCTCTCTGGGCCCAAATGCAGTGTTGATCTCAAGTCCTGTATGTAGTGCACTATTTGATAACATTTAGGTTTTGTTCATGCTTCGTTCCATCCATGACAGAGGCTGTGAGTTAGATCATAATCTTAGAAATTTTGGAAGTTTACAAGCTTCTTGGATTTGGAATGTATCACTATTTTTGAAGCCAGAATGGCCAACTCTGTGCTCTGATTCCTTTGTGATCTAGGTGTGTATAAGACAAGCAATATGAAAAACTTTGGATCTTGATTTATAAGAAGGGCAGGACCTGTCCTCCCTGATCTTCCATCTCTAGCTGCACCAACTCTCTCCCTTTGTTTGTCCCTGCTCTGCCCACTGTGTTGATCAAGACCAGCCCAAGTCAGGATTTCCTCACCTCCCACTTGAAGGGCACAATCTCCCTTCCTGGCTCTGCTTGTGATTGTACATGTCCAGGCCTGATGTCCCCTGGATGCTCAGGTTATGACTCCCATGCTCTGTGGCCTCAGAACACAGGGTCTTCAGAGGTGGAGGTCCTCTCCTTCCCATCTTCATTCTCACCCCAATTCTATGATCTTCCCTGTATACTCTGCCCTCATCAGGTCTGTAGGTATTCACAAAGATGACCCCTAGAGATTGGTTTTAAAAAGATGTATGGTTCAAATAAGTGAATTAATGAACTGCGATTAGATTCAAGAGATATACTGTTGAAAATAGAAGTTACTGATGTGACAGGAGAATATGTAAGCAAATTTTCTGTTTTAGAATAGAATTAAATGCAAGAATGTGAACCGATGGATTTTGTAGATAGAACATGAGCATGTGTCTCTGTGTGTGGATACAGAGATGGTGTAATAAATGGATGACCCTCTATAGTCTTGAAGAATTCACCTTCTAGTCTCAAAACGAGTCCATAGTTCCTAAATACTACTATTCAATAATAAGAATCATAAATTTGGATAATGTCTTATTCAGAAAGACTTAGATAGAAAAAATAGAAACCAGAACCATTCTGAAACTCAAGATACAACCAAATATTGAGGGGGGGGGTCATAGAAAAATAAAGCATAAACCAATTTTCAAAGGACACCAATGAGACAAATCTGGAGAATCTGGAGTACTAAAATTATTAATAATCACAATACTTATGACCCATTGAAGAACATACAACACATTAGTACATAATAATATTTTGAAGGACAAAGAAATATTCATAAATGAAAAATAGAATTCTCCACACATTATTATTAATTATAAAGGGGACAAATAGCAAGACTTTTGAGAACTCTGGTGATACCCTGAGTCCAGGTTAAGAGAGACCATCACTAAGATGCAGGACCATGAAGCCATGTTCCACCTGGCAGGAGGCCATGAGAAGGGCAGAGCTTCCTACCTAGTAAGGGCTGAGCTGAGTCTCCTCAAAATTCAAAGGTTGAGGTTGTATCCCTCAGAACCTCACAGTGATTGCTCTCACAGTCAGGGTGTTGGAAGAGGTAACTATGCAAAAGTGAGGTTTGAATTAAAGTCTAATCCACTGTGACTGGTGTTCTTATAAGGAGAGGAAATTAGATCTCAGAGACATGAGGGAAAGAGCATGTAACAGCCATCTGAGAGCCAAGAGAGAGCATAATGACCCAGCTGGTGCCTCGATGGCACCTGAGATTCCAAAGTCATAACAAAGTCCATTTCTGAGTGACCATATTGCTGGATGCAGGAGCAGAATTCAATCCTGAGGGACACTTCGTCCTCTGGGAAGATATTCTATAGGGCCACTGGCGCAGCACTTCAACAATGACAGAACCACAAGATCCAAGGAAGTAGAGGCAACCATCCCAGGCTGAAGGAGGCTGAGGAGACCTGGCTCCACAGCAGCTGGGGGGTCTTCACTGGACCATATGCTGCAGAAGACACAAGGGGGCGACTGGGCACATGTGAAATGTCATGAAGACTGGAGGGGACAGGGCACTAATGCCCATATCCTGGTCACAGGTGCACTGCAGTTATGTGGGGAGAGCTGTCCGTAAGGAAACCTGCTGAGGTGTGGGGTGTGGCCTCATGTCTTTACCTCACCCTCACATGACCCCAGGAAGGAAGGACGGACTTCTCCATCCTGAGGGCAGCTGGTGGTCAGAATCCACACGAAGCACTATGTGAAGCACCACTTCTCTTCCTTAAATGGAAGATGGTGTTCCTGAAAATCTGGGCTCTAGACCACGCCCATCCTCTCTCTGGAGCCAGGAGGAGACAATGAAAGTGAGCAACCATGAGTCTGAGTCACAGACCCCAAAGGCTCAGCCACTGACCTGTGGAGAACTTGCAGGATGGGCACCTTGTCCCACCCTGGATGATGGCTGCACACTTACCCAGGCTCTCCTGTGACCCACTTGTCATATTCATGAACACATGACTGTGCTGGGTGCAGCATCCTGAAACCCAGGGGATCTGACACAAGAGCTCAGGCCCCTGCTAGTCTCCTCAGAGGAACAGATAGCATTCGGTGCTTTGGAACATGGAGTCCCATTGCCCAGAAGATAAAAGCCAAGGCAGGCAACCCTGTGAATCCCTTGGTTGTGGTGCAGGGGTCAGGAGTTTGGTTGCACTGTTTCCTCCTGGAAGTTATTGCAGAGATACATGAGGAGTGCTCTCCTGGGACTTGTTCCTCTAGTGACCAGAAGTACAAATTCTGCCACTTTGGGGAACAAGAATATTTTCTGTGAAAGCAATTAGCACCAAACAAGAGCTCACTTCTTGGCACACACAGAAGTATAAATGGTGACATCAGTTTTTGCAGAAAGAAAAATCTGGCTATGAGGTGACTTGGCAAGGAAGTCAGGGACAGGCAGCTCAGGTCAGCTTCCCCACTAGGGGGAAGTAGTGCAGTTTGCAGACAGGAGAGTGGAGCAACTGCTTGTTGGCTGGATGGAGAGAAATGGGTTTGGGGACTTCAACACAGTTGTAGATGTCATTGTCCTCTTCACAGATCACATGCTCATTCTAGGGGAGGGGTTAGGGTCTAAGTGAGAGATCGTGAGCTTCTGATGACAATGTTCCTTCACCAGAAAAGCTGCCTTCCTCTGAGCATATCCATCCTGCAACAGCTCAGATGTTCCTGAAAAATGCCTGAGGCATTTATTAGTGAATTTAGGTCCATATGTGTCCATGCTCATCATATTCCACAACTTTCACATTCAGTTCCAAACAAATAGAATTCTGGATCATAATGTTATGGACTGACTTAAAAATCACGCCAGACTCAATTTTGTTCAGACACCTCACCCTCTGTGAATTTGCCCCATTCCCCATGAGCCCACTCACCCACTCTGGGCTTGAATCACTGGGCTTGCTAAACAGAGGTGCCAGGACACAGGACCCAAATACAATGAAGGAGGTTTCAGACATGCAGAAACATCCCATGACCCCTCACTTCTAGATAGAGTAGCAGGACACTGAAGAGCTGAACAGGGGCTGCCATGGCTCCTTTAGGGTCCCCCCTAACACTGAGCTCCCCAGAGCCTTAATCAGTCACTCATATGACTCTGGAAAGCAGTGTGGGTGGGGCATGCAAAGCAGCTGGGAGGGGCCAGCGGGGCTCATAGGGACAGAGAGTTTGCCTCCTTCTGTCTGCACTTGAACACCTAGGTGGTCCTACCAGTAGAGTCCTAGGCTCAGCCTGAGGGCAGATCTCCCTCCTGGGCTACAGAATTTCACCTCTCTTTCCTCATACCTCATCTGGCTGATAAACTGCCCAGCTGACATTGGTACAGTCCTACAGGGAACAGCATGGAGGCTGTGGTCTCACTTCTCTCTTCAACTCCCAGTACTGCTCCTCTCCATGGGGGTAGGGTTACATGTCCTGGCCAGGAGGAGTTGACCAGGCCACACCTCTTTTTTGCTCCTTACTGATCTGTCCTGCAGGCCCAGGAGAAACTCATCCTGTATGGAATATAGTATGAGCAGTTCTCTTTAGCCCCAGAGTGTGCTACAAGAAACCACCAGTACCAGCTGACAAGGGCCTGGCTCTGGCTCCTTAGGCTCCAGGCACTAGGTCCCTGAGATGGACCACAGTGCTGCCCAGCAGGCAGGAAGATCTTTCTGCAATGACCCTCTAAAACCTTCTCCTCTCTGTCTTGTGTGATATGTGCATCTGACCAGATCACGGCTTCTTCCCTGGGCAATGTGGAGGACCTCAGCTCCTGGTTCTGAGCTACAAAGGATCCAGCTGGGTTTCTTTGGGCTCCTCAGCAAGGGTCACATGGGGAAGTGAGGGCCTGGTCCAGAACCTTCCCTGGTCAGGCTGAGAAGCCTTTCAGGCTACATTCCCCTGTTCTGAGCCTTGTGTGCTGTACATCTGCTTTCCGAAAATGAGTCAAATGTGTTTGCTTCCCAGCCTTTTTTAGCTCATGGGGAATTAGCTATTAATGCTCCCCGTCAGCTCCCAATGGAATCTTCAACCATTCAGAAGTTAGAGCTTCTTCCTGCAGAAGATCATGTCCCCAGCATTCTAGAAGTTACCAGCACAGGCACTGAAACTGCCCTTGGCTGGGTGGAGCTCCATCACCATGGAACTTGTGGCAGGAGAAGTTACTTCAGCTGTCCTTGCCCAGGGTTCACGTCCATGATACTGTGACCTGTCCAACAAGTTCTAACAGGACAGAGAATCAGGACAGCATAAGCATCCAAGGTGTGCTATGGTACTTTACCATTCTATCATGCTGTTAGCCTCAGCACAGTCCTGATGAGCAGTGTGAGGAACTCAGCAGAGACCCAGGGAGCAGCCTGAAATCCAGTACAAATGCTTTCCTCACCTCCCATCAGACCCAGGGCCTTGATATCCACTAACTGCTCACAGTGCTCACTGCTCTCTCCTCCTGGTGATCTCCCCTGCTAAGCCCTTTCATCCTGCCCATTGGCCCTGGCCACCCTATTCCTACAACCCTCTGTTATCCACACTCCTCCTGGACAGGCTCACAGGCCTTCGCAGTTCCTCTGTGTCAGAGAGTGCTCATTCTGCCTTTATAGTATTCCCACTGTGGCCTTCATACTTATAACTCACATTGAAGACAAACCCCACTTTCTTTAGGGCTTTCCTTAAGACACTACCTTCAGATTTCTCTTCCAGGGCTTATCATGTAGCCAGCTAGTCAGAAAATTCCTTAGCTTGGTATTTTATATGGAGAATATATTTATATCCTTCCAGAGTGACAAAATAATTTAGATAATCAGGACTAGGAATTTTAATGACACAACTAAGTAAAAGAATAAAGCCAAGGAGAAAAGAAATTAACACCAGAAAACACAGCACATGCATATCCAACATAACCACCAATGCTCATTGATATGTGAGTGTTAGCAATGTGTTAACAAGGTGAATGTAAGTCTCCTAGGTTAATATACAGCATGAGTGTGCACCAGGCCTAGGGCACACCAGCATGTGCAGTACAGGAAAGTGTTGCACATATGAACCATACAGTGTTGATATGTGCATTGACATGCATGTGAGACCAGCCGTGACCACATATCCATTATGCTCCCCAATTTGAAGGCTCACTGGCTGGGGCACTGCTGTCATTGCCTGGAGCCTCTGGCTTTTCCAGAACAGAGGCCTGCAGGACTCACCCAATGACTCTCAGCATTTCTCCCTGGCATAAGAGGAGGCTCACTGAGGGAAGCCCTGGAAGCAGTAGAGGCTAGTGCAGGCTCCTGTTGTCATGAAGTTCCATGTCCTCCTGCCTCACCAGTCAGCTAGTTTTTCTGACATGCTGCTTGGGCAAACTCAGAGGGAAAGGAGAAGCTGCCACCCCAGGTCACTCTCTACCCCACCTGTGCCCAGTGCTCTGTACCAGGACAGGACAGCATCAGGCTGGAATGCGGAATCCATCAGAACTTGACATTCAGGTGCACATCTCACTTGCTCCTTGCCCCACTTTTCCTGAGGCCCTGAGGCCACCATATTTTCTGTAGAAACTAGCAAAGAATAAGCCTCCCTGAGACCCAGCAGAGCCATGCAAGGTCAACCATACCTGCTTGGAGAAGAGCTGCCTAAGCCCCAGGGAGCTGCTCCTCCTCCCTGTAATGGATGAGAGGGCTGAGCAGCACCATGAAGCTCTGCCTAGGTTTCTCCTGTGGTCTACCCACTCCATCCTGCACAATGCAGCCATCAACCAACTCAGGGCCTTCTCTCCATGACAGTATGGATATCTGTCACACCCCATCCATCTGCTGCTTCCTCTGAAAACCTAAACTCTTGGTCTCCTGACTTTTCTCTGCATCTCACAGGAGCTCCTGCACTGAGGCTGCTCCACCTTCCCCTGGATACAGCACTGTTCAGCTCTAAGAGCTTCACCAAATCTGGACAGTGTCCACCCCATGGACTAATGATGTCAGGCTGGGCCCGAGTCAGGACATCTGTGTGAGACAAGGCTCTGTCACTGACAGACTGTGTCAATGAAAATAGTCTCCAACCTCCCTTGACCCCACAGAGCACATCTTTGCAGCTGTTATACCAACAGCATCTTCCTGGTAGTTCTGTCTTCAACCTTAACAGGATCAGGCCTTCCAAGAGCATCTAACAGAACAAGAGGGGCTCTTGATTCTGGTGTTGTGGTCTCCATGGTGACAATGCTCATCATCATCATAAGAAGACTAACTTAGCAGGGACCTACTGCTTGTGTTTTGGGGTTTCTAGATCAGGTTACCAGGATTGTTACTGTCTGCTGTGCTTGCTTTCTAGTGACAGTCTGGAGCATCAACATGCAGGAATAGTAATCTGGGGTTCCACAGTCTTGAGCATGGATTTTTTTTCTCCTCAATTTATGAAGCTGTTCTTCTTCTTTCTTCACTAGGCAAGATTCTACAGGAAACTCAGGTGATCCTGTGTTCAAGTAATAGTCCATTATTTAAGGACAAATGATTTACAGTTCATCAGGTATTTAAAAAACATGCAGGTCTCAGGGAGGTTGACACCAGGCCCATGTGACCCACATGAGATTCCAAAGTTGTAGTTTTGGCAAAGAATAAAGGGGCCTGAAGAACACTATAGGGTGCAGAGGTACCAGAGGAGGGGGTATCCTGGGGCTCCAGGTCTAGAGCTGCCAGCCAAGCCTCATGTTCCCCAGCCCAAATATTTCTAGAGCCTCTGTGAAAACCTCAGCAGGTTCTAGAGTCTCTCAGGCCCAGAGCCAGCACTCAGCAGTTGGGCAGAGTCACCCATGACCCCAGGAGAAGCCGCACAGATGGTCCCAGTGGTGCTGCAGCTCCAGTCTCCAGCATCCCCTGTGCCTCTCTCCTCAGCCTCTGCAGGTGCTGAGGAAGGATGGAACTTTCCCTGCACCCTGAGCACCCATGCTAGAAGATTCTGCTCTCCTTTAGACTGGATTGGATATGAGATGTATTTTAGGAAGCCATCTGTGAAAACCTAAGGGGATCTTCTCTGGGCAGGTAGCCAGGGAGATTTTAGGAATCCTTAGGAAATATCCTAGGCTCCCCCACAGAATAGATTGCCCAAGGCATATGACCTTTACTTTGCTCTACTAGGAAGGTCTCTTATGGTCCCAAGGGAAATGAGCTTAACCCATTGGGAACTAGACAGCCCACCTTTTTAACATTTTTTAAAAACATTCTATCAAAGGCCTTTGATGTTCACAATATAAATAAAGCAGGTGCAGGGTCCATTGTACCAGAGTACAGAAGTGTGCTCCATTGTATAATCTGCTTGCCCCTCCCACCCCAATTTTTGAAATCACTTTCTGTGTCCTGTGATTTTTCATCATTCTATTTTTCTTAGGATTATTTCTCAGCAGCCCATCCCATCGAGGGGAAACCCATTCCCAGTGCCCATGCAGGTCACGTGGGAGAATGTCCCCATAAAGGTCTGTGTTAATGCAGGAATATTCACAGATGAAATGACAAGATTTTGAGAGCTGAGCCTGGTCAGTCCTTCCTGGCCTGAGTGGACTAACTGGGTGGTGACTGAGGGCAGGTGGGAGTGGCTGGAGGAGGTGGTCACTAGGGTTGAGCCCTGGAAGATGCATCCACCCTGAGGCACTCTCCTTGCACTTCCTGGCCACCATGCTTGAAGCAGCTCTCCTTCCCCACACCCTTCTGCCCTGATGTTCTGCCCACCTGGGCCCAGAGCAATGGGGTCAGCTGACTATGGATGGAAATTCTGAACCCATGAGCCCAAGTAAACTTTTCTTGCACTTTGTTAGATTTGTGTTGAGTTTATGCCACAACAGAGTAAAACTGACCAACACAGACTGGTGATTAGAAGGATTTGCCTTGAATTCAGGCATCTGTGGCTCCTAAGTGCTTCCAAGGAGGTTTCTAGGCCTAGAAGAAAAATAAACCTATTATCTGGGGGGGTGGGGTGGGGGGAATTGGTCCTGCCCTTCTTTAAGCCATAAATTACATCTCTTGCCTGTACTAGGGTCTGGCTACTCATTCAGAATTTCCAGCCCTGTGATGTGACCCAATTCCCAAAATATCCAGGTAGTAAAGAAAACTCTCATCATAAAAACCTGAATAACCTCCTATGAATGAGGAAGTTCAGTCAGTTCACATTAACACTGAGTTAAAATATCACTAATGATCATCTGAACAGGATTTTAAATCAGCCACAATAAAAGTTCATCAACCAGAAATTGGAAATGTATTTGAAACAAATGAAGAACAAACAGAAAGCATCAGCCAGGGGACAGAAACTGTACAAGCCAGGAAAAGGAAATTTCAGAACTGAAAACTCCATTCACCATAATAAGAGTGCAGTGGGGAGCTGAGCAGGTGAATGGAGCAGACAGAGGAAGGAGGCAGCAGGATGGACAGCCATGGTCACACCCAGCTAGAGAACCCTGGGGACAGCCTAGTGGGCCAGCAAACAGGGACTCACCCACCAGGAGGTGCCTGCCAGCCCACTCCACAGCCACACTGCCAGCTTCTGAAGACAGAGACAGAGACCTTAAAAGCTGGGAGGAAAAAGAGACTCCTTAGCTGTGTGGGAGAAACAACTGGAATGAACAGAGAATTTCTCACCTAGAAACAGGGAGGAGAAAGGAAAGGACACACCTTCAAGTGTTGAGGAAAAGACTGTGGACCCAAAACTGTTCCTCAGGAATCAATGTAAACTCAAGGGCCCTCAGTTGTAGAAACATGAAGAGAGTGTGTAGGTGACCCCAAAGTGGCTGTGAGAGGCTCTATGGAAAATACAGACATGACAGGAGCAGGGACCTTGGAACACAGGATGGGGAAGGACCATAGAGGATGGACAAGTGACAAGCATTTGAGAGCTCGGTCTGACCACTGCACATTTTGGACATCTGTTCAAACATCATTGTGACACCCCAGGTCACCAGGGAAATACAAATTAAAACACATGAGAAAACACCCCCCCTGAGGGATGGCCAAGTCCATGAGGTAGCACCCCACAGGAAGCAGGAGGGCATCCCAGGCCCCATCACTGCTGCTGAGCTGGTCTTGCCTGCAGTCACAAGCCACTCCCAGCAGCTGGTTTTCTCGAGTGTCCACAAGCTGTCTCCAAGATGAAGACAGGATGTGAAAGACAGTGTGACAGATTCTGATAACACTAGGCATTCTGCTATGAAACTACACACATACACATACACATACACATCTAAAAATAAATAAAATTCTGTACCAGAAAATTTACAGGAACTGTGTTCAGCATTGAAAACTTGGAGGGCACAGCCTTCCCTTCTCTGGGGAGAATGGATCAATAATTTTGAAAAGCCAGAAAGTAGAATATTACTTAGCAATTAAAAAACAAACAGCTATCATACTGGGTGCTGTGGTGCTCACCTGTAATTCCACCAACTGGGAGGCTGAGGCAGGAGGGTCACAAGTTTAAGGTCAGGTTCAGCAACTTAGGAAGAACCTAACAACTTAGAGAGATACTGCAAAAAATAAATAAATAAAAGCATTAAAAATGTGACTGTGTAGGTAGTGCATGTCTGGATTTAATACCAAACTTGAAGAAAAATTTAAAAAAAAAAAAAAAAAAAAAAAAAAGGACACAACTCTCTATGCTGTAGTGAAAACCCATGGAGGAGGTTTGTGTGCACAGCACTCAAGGTGACAGGCCAGGCTGAACATCATCATGCTGTGAGTGCCAGGCAGCATCACTCAGCCCTGGTGAAACTACAGGATGGAAAATCATGAAAGTTTGCAGCAGAGAGGGGGCTGAGGAGCAGCTGGAGCTCAGACAGTGTGAGGGCATGACCTGCACTGTGCCAGGCCACACTGCTGGACACATGTCACTGTCCACTTGTCTACCTCCACAGAATGCACAAAGTGACCCTGATGTGACCTGTAGACTTGGGCAGAGGTTGATGAATTGTAACAGAAGCAACAGAGTCTGGGGTGATGATGGAGGGGCTGTGGGAGCAGGGGGTCACAGGAGAACCCTGCACTTCACCCAGTTTTGCTCGGAACTTAAACTATGCTGAAAATCAAAGTCTTGTAATATTCCTATGTGGAATACATGGAAAAGCCTGTCTTTGCTTCATGACACCAACAATTGTCATTAGAATCACTCAAAGTCTAAATTCTGTCCTGTAACATGTCATTAAGGCCATTATCATGGTCACCTTCTGCGACTGAGCTGAGGAAAGAGTCAGGGTGCAGAGGAGCCCCCCTGGATCCTTCCACAAAACCTCCCTGTGGCCCTGGGATTCTGGTGCCTCTGAGCTGTGCCCTCACCAGTTGGAGGCAGCAGAAGGAGCAGCTGGGGCAGCCCAGCATCACACTTTGGCTCCCTGGAAGGTTTTTGTCATGGCCTGTGTCACTGTGGGAGGGGAACTGCTACTCTATTGACAGTAATAAGTGGCAACATCTTCAGGCTCCAGGCTGCTGATGGTGAGAGTGAAATCTGTCCCAGATCCACTGCCACTGAAACTTGAGGGGACCCCAGATTGCAAACTGATTGCAAGATAGATGAGGGGCTTAGGAGCTTGCTCTGGTTTCTTCTGGTACCAGTTTAAATTACAGCCAAAACCCTGACTGGCCTTGCAGGTGAGGGGTGACTCTGTCTTCATGAGACACAGGCAAGGAGGATGGAGACTGGGTCATCGTGATGTAACATCTGACACCTGCCATTGGAAACATAAAATAAATATCCTTGTAAGTAGTGATATTCCAAGAGGATTTTCCTGAGTAGCTAGGAAGCACTGACCACACTGTGATTAGTAAATCCCCAGTGCTGTCCCGCTTTACCTGGGAGGAAGAGCAGCAGGAGACCCAGGAGCTGAGCAGGGGCCCTCATGGCCATGCTGTGTCCTGACTGGGACTGACCCCTGCACAGGGTGTGAGCAGCCTCTTAAGAAGTCCTCAGGGCAGTGAGCTGTGCTGTGGGCACATGCAAATCAGCAGGGCTGGGCAAGCTTGGCAGAGGTGCAGGGCGGGCTCCTCTTGGTTAATCAATACAGTCTCAGTTTGTCGAGGTGTCCCAGGTCAGATCAGGACAGCTCAGATTTGCTTGGGGGAACATGGTTCCCTGGGGCAACAGGACACAGTTAGCCCCCTGAGCTATGAGGGTCAGCAAAGACCCACCAGAACTTCATCTCAGCCAGAGTCCAATTTGCTTAAAAATGAATGAAAGGAATATTACATGCCACATACATAATATTTAGAAATTAAATTATGTGGATCTGTGTTTACTCTGCATCTTTAGTATGAATATACGTATGCACATAGATATGCCATGACTTTTGGTTTAATGTGTGATTTTATTTTATTTTTAATTTTTTTCTTTGCTACCTTGTCAGTTCTGGTGATCTACACAGAGTCTTTTACATGCTAGGCCAGCAATGAGCTACACTCAAATCGGTTTCATTTTATTTATATTCAGTGATTCTATAATTTTCCTGGGTAGCCTTGAACTGCAGTCCTCCTCCCTCAGTCTAAGGTGTCCAGGACCATAGGCATGTACCACCTGCCCATGGAACTCTAAGATCAGACACCTTGAGCCTGGGCAGGTAAAGCTGGCATCTCTTCCTAAACCCACGGCTGCCTCTCCACTCTCAGGAGTGAGCATGAGCACCATTGGAGTTCAGGACCTGCACAGGGTCCTTCTGCTGCCTGGAACAGTGACCTTCTCATTGCTCAGGACACTGGGTGACCCATGGGGCTATGGTTACAGATAGGAGCAGGTGTCATACAGATGGGCAGTTGTTCTTGACCCCAAGGGGACAAAAGTTCTGTGTCCAGAGTTGGGCAAGGTTAGTTCCACATGCTGGCTTCCCCCACACAGGGCAGAAGAGCTGGCTCAGTGACTGCATGGCCACAGGACAAACCCACCCACAGTGGCTGCTGGCCATCCCTCTGACTGGACAAACACATGTGCCTCTGGCAGGTCACGGCTCACATGATGCAGGGACTCTGCTCACAGTGGACCATGGCGGCAACATGTACAGCCTTGAACATATGCTGCTCTCCTTTCTGGTCTCTAAAGACCACCAGGCACCACTATTGACTCCCCCATGAGTATCCAAGGGGTGGAGTCAGAGGCAGGCCAAGGGCTAGGATGTGCAGGAGAACAGGGTTGTGATCCACATGAGGACAGCCATGTGGAAACTGAGGAGTGACAGGTGTGAACTCAGAGTAGGAGAGGACAGGACAGAGAAGACCCAGACAGGACAGCAGAGGAGAGACACTGGAGGCGCCCAGGATCCAGGGAGAAGGGATGGGAGGGGGAGGAAGGGTATGACTTCAGAGCTGTCCCCAGCCTTCTCCCCTAAGGGTCCTCAGGCTGTCAGCAGCCCTGTGCACAAGCAGCATCTGAGTGGAGGTTTGTCCCCTTGTGGGGACAAGAAGACATTCAAGTTCCTTGATGGAAGTGTAGCTGCTGGGGGCCAGAATGACCTGTGTCCCTGCCCCACAGCCCTCCCAGGCAGGCAGAGTGTTCAGAGGGCAGCAGAAGGCAGCAGGAGCTCAGCAGCCAGGCCTGGTCCTGATGGTGCCAGGCTGGATGCTTCTAATGCTCTTGCTGAGTCAGTAAGGGACTGTGACCTCTCTCCTGGGACACAGAAAGAAAGACTAACATGGTGAGACCCTGTGTGTTCTCACTGTACCAGAAGTGAGTCCTCTCTCCACGTTTCTGATGGATAGTGAGAGGGACATCACTGGACAAAGGCAGAAGGAAGTGTTCTGGGAGGTCAGGTGGCAGTAGGTGATGTCAGAGTGCAGGAGGGACCTTACTAGCATCCTG
Source organism: Urocitellus parryii (assembly GCF_045843805.1). Lineage (NCBI taxonomy): Eukaryota > Metazoa > Chordata > Mammalia > Rodentia > Sciuridae > Urocitellus > Urocitellus parryii. Next base: position 25,112,199 of record NC_135542.1, on the reverse strand, counting down.
GCAGTAAGGAGGGCCCCACGGTATCTTAGTTACTATTTTGTGGAGGACACAGTGGCCACTCCCTGGATGTCCACTTGGGCCTGAGCCCTCAGCAAGGAGCGACAAAGTGTCTCTGTGGACATCCTGGCCATTCCCTAGACAGACTTTGCAAAGTGTCCATGCTTTGGCTCAGGCCTGCCTGGCCTCCTCCAATGCTCTGCACTATTCCCCCTGAGCCCCAGCCTGATGTCCAGCATCCCCTGGGCTCTTCAGCTGCTCCTACTGCACATGGAGGCTGCCTTTCCTGAGGGCTGGTGCTGTGGCTGCTGCACCTGCAGAGCCTGATGAGCATCCTGCTCAGGAGAGTGGGCGGAAGCTCCAGGACACACAGGGGACCGTGCATATCACATCAATAGAATTGTGGGTGTGTGTTCATGCTTGTGCAAAGGTGTGGAAAACCAATCTGAAGGCTTGTGCTACAAACACCTTCCCATATATTATTCTTTGTTTTCCCACTTTTTGATGTGTAGTTTGGTTATGTTTAAAATGGAAATTGTTACCTTGGAATAAGCTAAGAGTGGAAAATAGATTATTTTCTTAACCATAATACGACAATGTTGTTCTGGTTTCAACATTTATTTTAGTTGAATGACATGCCTGATAACTCAATGACTATTATTATATTTTGATCAATTATTTTAATGAGAACCTATCAAACATCTCTTCTATACATTTTTTTTTTCTGAACATACAAATCAGATTAATTTCCATGGGGGTTGGTCTGGGGAGGAGTTTCACCATGCTCAGGTGCCTACACACTCAGAGGCTGCTATAGACAGGGACATGGTTCCTGGAGTCTTGGCTGCTCATCAAGATGGTGACAGTCCTGGTGTCAGCATGTCGTGCTGCTTCTACAGGAATGCAGGATGCTGAAGTCAGGGGTTTTTGGAGGCTTCCTCTGATATTTCAAAGGAAGTCCTGGGAGAACAGACAAAGTGTCCTGAGGTCAGAGTCTCTGCGGGGTACTTCTGAGAGGGCCATGCATGCAGGAGGAGAAGGTAGCAGAGGCCACAGTGGAGATCCTGGAGAGGAGAGGTGCCAGTAACCCTGACTATCTGGTGAGGAAAGACGCAGGGAGAGCAGAGACCACTGAGAGGGAAGCCATGTGGTTGCACCTGCAGAGCCCCAGGGAGGGAGCTCTCAAGCCCCTTGGAGAAAACCTCACCAGGCCAAGTTCGGCTGATGCTGGGAGGGGCTACAGGACTTGTTTCCCAGCTGGATCCTGGTCTGGCTTTGTCCCATCACTTCTAGAGTGGGATGAAATACTATAGTGAAATATGATGCCCCTGTTTCTTTCTTACTTTTTGTTCTTTTTTAAAATTTTGGAGTGGAAATGTTTGTGTTATTCCTTTATATATTGGATATATGAAATGTGCTTTTAATTTTCACAGGGTTCACACTGAGAGTTTGCCTTGAATTTGGACTTTTGGGCAATCCTGGAACTCTTTAAGATCATGGGAATTCATGGAAATGAGCTAAATGTATTTTACATTGTGAGATGTGAGCGTTGGGGGTCCAGTTACAGAACATTATGATGTGGATATGAGATATCCCCCAAAACTGGTGTGTCAGACAATGCAAGGATATTTATAGGTGAAAAAATTGGGTCATGAGAGTCTTTACCTAATCACCAATCAGTGCATTAATCCCCTGATGGAGATTAACTGGGTGGTTCCAGTAGGCAGGCAGGGTGTGACTGGAGGTTGGTCTTTGGGGACCTTCCTTTGACTGTTATATTTTCTCTGTCATCTGCAGTTTCTCTCTCCTGGCTTCCTGGTGATACTTCCTAAACCCTATTCCTCCAAGTCTCCCTTCTTCCAGAATCTTCTGCCTCATGTGGGGCCCAGGGAAATACAGTCAACTGTCTATTGACTGAGACCTCTGAACAGTGAGACCCAAATAAACTTGTCCTCCTCTAATTGTTCTTGCCAGGTCTTGTGGTAACAGCAGCATAAAAGTGACTAAAACAACTTCCAACATTTTTAGGGTGGAAGCTTATGGAGCTTGAGGGGAGTGGGGTTGGAGACAGGTGAGAGAGAAGGCCTGGGCTGGGGTAACCATGTGGTCCCATGGACATGGTGTACTGGAAGGAAACTCAGGACAAGAGACAGTTGCATGGGGTTCAATTTTTTTTTTTGGAGGATACATTGGTTTGGGTTCAGAACTGCAGAGGTTCAGTTCAGGTCACGGTTGTCTGATTTCAATACTCTGGTGACAAAGTGAGGCCCATGGCAGAAGGCCCTGGAAGGAGGAAGCTGCTCACATCATGGTGCTCAGGAAGGAGAGAGAGAGAGAGAGAGAGAGAGAGAGAGAGAGAGAGAGAGAGAGAGATAGAGAGAGAGATGGAGGTGCCAGGGTCACAATATGGACTTCTCAGGGCATGTCCCCAGTAGCCTGACTTCCTCCAGGAATACCCAGCATGCTTAGAGTTACTACACAGTTAGTCCATTAAACTATAAATCCACTAAATGGATTAATCCACCTATGAGACTACATCATTTCACCTCTGAAGATTACTTCATTAATGGAAGTTTACACCAGAGTGTTTAGCACCTGGACCCGTGTTGCTCAATGTATGACTCATCATGCAAAATGCATTTAGTCCATCTGCAAGTGTCCACATAGTCTAAACAATTCCATCCTGTCCAAAAGTTCAAGGCAAACTCTTGATGTGAGCCCAATGTTGGGCAAGAGGAAAAAAATTTTGAAAAATTTGATTTTTTTTTTTTTTTGATACTAGGGATTGAACTTAATTATTGAGCCACATCCTGGGCAATTTTTATTTTTTATTTTATTTTTTTAATTTTTGAGACAGCATCATGTTAAGTTGCTTAGATGGTGACTGAGCTATGGTCATGGCACTCAAGGTCCAGAGCCCTCAGCTACAGTTTCTTCCTCTCAGACAATCTTCTGAGCTGCTGCCCAGACCAGCAGCACAGGTGGCAGCTGGGCCACCCAGGCAGGGAGGTTTTTGTTTGGGGCTGCATCACTGTGGGAGGAAAATGTGTAAATTGCCCGCAGTAATACACCCCAGCATCCTCAGCCTCCACCGTGCTGATTCTCAGTGTGAAATCAGTCCCTGACCCATTGCCACTGAATCTGTCTGGGACCCCAGTGAACTGGTTGGAAACCTCATTTATCAGAAGCTTTGGAGACTGGCCTGGCTTCTGCTGGAACCATTTCAAATATGTTTTTCCATTACTGTATAGGAGGCTCTGACTGGACCTGCAGGAGATGGAGGCCGGCTGTCCAAGGGTGATGGGCACAGTGAGAGAATTCTGTGTCAGCACAACATCCCCACTGGATCCTGAAATAATGACAGAAATGAAAGTTTATGCACAGTATTATGAAACATTTTCAGGATTTCTCTCTTGTTCCTTTCTTAACTAATCATTTGTGTGTGCAGTGTATGTAGTTTTGGTTCCTACCAAAAGAATGCAATGATAGAGGTTTGCATAGACAATGCCTGTCTAGAGGTTGACCACATAAATCTCCGCTTTTTAGGTCCCGATCTCCACCAGGACACAAAACTTTCTTTTTTCCTTTAGATACTTCCTTCCTTTCATTGATCTGAACATCACATTCCCCATTTTTTTAGCTGAATCTCACACCACAAACATGGGCAGGAATCACATGTAGAGGCAATGAGCTCACCCCCTCTCACTTCTCCCTCCTCATTCCCTCTGTCCTCACCAGGGATCCAGAGCAGCAGTAGCCCCAGGAGCTGAGCAGGGAGCCTCATTTTGAGAAGCTGAGCTGAGGAGTCCTGGTGAGTCAAGGGCAGGTTAGAGCTGAGATTTTATGTCAACCTTGTAGGAAGGCCCTCCCCAGAAAAAAGCATGCAAATGCCCTGGTGGGTGCAGCTGGGTGTGGACAGACTTTGAATAAATAAAATGTCTTCTGTGACTGGAGGAAAACCAAGGAGATGATGTCCAGGCTACCTGCCATGGTGGGCAGAGGATCTGATGGTGAAAGTGAAAATCTTTGGCAAAGACAGAGATTTTCTATGAGTTCAGTAGGAAGCACCAATACAGCACCAGAGACAAGAAGATGTAGTCAGTGTGTCCAGGGCAATCTCTGGTGAGTGATGGCCAAGCTGTTTGATTGGAGGGATCCTAGCAAACCTGGATAAGTAAATCATCCCACAAACACTAGAACTGACAGGAAATTTCCTCCAAACAAACCCATCTCCTTCAGGTACTTCAGACTCCTGTGATAGCTCCATGTTAACAAGTGCTGGAAATGATCTCTCCTGGGCCCTTGCATGAATAAGAAGCACCTGACAGGGAGAAGGAAAACTTTGTCTGATGCTAGGAGCCACAGCAAAAATATTGATACAGGCACCATTGGGTTTAGTGACTGCCAACCAGCAATTCAGATTATGATTATGTTAAGTTACATTCATATGGTAATTGATCTCCTGCTGTTTACCTGGGCCGTTTCGGGACTCAGGTTACTCATGTCACTCTTGTAATGGGAGAGTTCCCATTGGTTGGGAAAGGATGGTAGGAGGGTGTTCCGGGGGAAGTGGAGCCCCCCCCCTCAGGTAGAACACACGTGGGTGGACCCACTTGTTAGGGGACGCACACGGCCTCTCACATAATAAAACTTTGTTTCAATTTGACTGGCTTGTGTTTTTGTGCCCAACCGGGTTGCAAGATTGCAAGCCGGCGTGCACTGACAGCCCAGTAGGGAAGCTCTCAGCAGGGGTGCGGCAGGCAGTGCTCGGCGACAGCAGCGGCAGGAGCGGAGCTAAGCCAGCCCGCTCGACCCTGGGCCAGGCAGCCTGCAGCAGTCTGACACTCAAAATCAAGAATTGATTCTTAATTTTCAATGGATCCTGGGAAAAGGATCTCCCACAGGAGTCTTTCTCACCTGTAGAACCAGGTCACATCAGGGATTCTCTTCCTTCTTTGCGGTAGGCAAGGATTGTCTCTCTCCCCTGTCCTTTTTGTGTGGGGCAGCCACAGCCATGAGTTCTCAGCTCAGAAGATGACTCAGTTCATGAGAGGTAAGGAACCCTCAGCTTTCAGGGCTTAAGTTCCCAGGCCACTGATTGGCATCTCCTGGGCCTTCATTTAATCATGGTTCACCCTGGAGGAGAAGGCTGGGCCACAGCTGCTCAAGGTCAGTCCAAATGTCAATCTTAATTTAATAGAAAACAGCATGATAACTCCCCATGAGAACAAATGACAACTTGCCTCTGGTCACCTTGAGTCTCACACCTCACCTCCTGCAGATTGGTGCCATGTTCAAATTTCTTTTGTCCTGAACTCAGAATTCTGCATCAATTGAAAGAATAAAACCATGTATGATTGTTGACCAATTTAACAAAGAAGCTTGGCATTTATAAGCTCTGGGAAATCCCCAAGATTAAGATCTGTTAAACTGATTGGAGGAGAAACTGAAGTGACATTGACCTTCACACTGATTTCCACTGTAGCAACTGGATTTACTGACAAACATCTGGGGGAGGAGTGTAGAATTTTACATGTCATATTTACCTAGTTGACATTTTTTAACCTTCATGTTTTCCTCCATTCTGTGAATGGGCAGACCCTGGGGTTCATCTGCTTCCAGGCAAGCAGGGCCTGGGCCAGCAGAGCCTGGAAGGGGCAGGGAAGGGGCCCACCTTCAACTGCAGAGAGAGCTTGCCCTGCTGCCCCTGGAATCCAGACTTGAGCCTCCAGAGCTGGGAAGTGATCTCCTCTGAGTGAGGCCAGATGTGTGGTGCCTATTGAGCAGCCCTGGGGAGCTCACATGCCCATTCCCACTGTGGAAACCTGGATTGTGGGAAAACCATGAGCAGAAAGAAATCTGTAGTATCTGATTAGTAATAAATCAGGTTTAGAAAAATATTGAGTTTACAAAGTATTCTATAAGAGTATAAAATTTCAGAGAATGCTGCTATTTTTATTTGAAATGAACATAATATCTTTAAAATCTTCCTATCAGATTGGTTATTTTATCTCAGAAATTGTTGACATGATAAAATATTTTTGAAATTCGCTGTTGATCAGGAACATTTTCCTATATGCCCATAGAAAGAGAAGAAAAGGCCGATCCTTTATTCCAAGGCAGACTCTCAGGCTCCTGTGAATAGCTCACCATGCTGTGTGTGGACATCAAAACTGAGCAGTAGGCAAAGCTGCTCTCTCTCCCCTAAACACACATTACCAAGGTTCTAAGGGTGACTGAGACTAAATTCCCAGTGGGCTCAGCGGGGAGGAGCCTGTGGGTCTCTAAGGTGGCCAGTTTCAACTGAAAGAGAAGGGACTTATGCACATGGGTTTCTTGTGGTTTTGACTCTGATACCAGATGCTGTCAGTTGTGTCCATAAACTACAAGCCTGCATGTAACCCCTGGGAATTGGGAGGCTCCTGGGCACTGGAGTTGTGTGGGTGTGGCTGGGTCAGAGTGCTGAATGCAGAGTTGTCAGTGTCACTCCAGCACCAGGCTGTGTTCTGAGGACCCTGTAGACCAGTGGCACACATACCCCTGTGTGGCTAGGAGGAAAGACAAAGCCCTCTGCTCCTTCATGGGCCCAAGAGAGTGGTTCCTTGGTGACACTAGAGATCCATCCTCTCAGAGGGGCTTCTCCAAACCCAGGTGTCAGGATGGATCCTGAGCCCAGAGGCCCCTGAGGGCAGCAAGCCACCTTCTCTAAGTCACAGCCTGACACCACTCAGTGCAGGATCAATTCATGGACATGCCAGGTACAGGGAGTCAGGGAAAGCTGTGCCCCAAACACTGAGGGACCTTGCCTGTTTACACTCTTAGTTCTCAGGATTCTCAAGACTGACCACCAAAATTTATATGATAAGCAAACACATAAATTTCCAGAAATTCTATGCAGTTTATTCTTTTTTTTTCAATTATGGCTTACTTTTAATTTTTCTAAATAACTTAATGAATTGATTATTATTCATACAAATTCTAAATTTAAAACACTCTAATTAAATGGGTAGATGTGAAATTATTAAATTTCAGCATTTCCACAGTGAGAAGTTTTACTTCAATGGTGCAAGTGTGTTCTGAGCACACACAGCAGTAAGGTGTGTGGATGTCACACTGTGCCCAGTTTCATGCCAGTCCTTTTCCGTCCTGTCCTTTTTCCTCCCCTGATCCAGCTGCTCTGCCCTCCTTCTCTCCCTCCTGTTCCAATTTTTGCATATGCATTACCATGATGTGTAATGCAGGGATCATTGTGGACAAGAAAGACACCCACAGAATTCTCATGGGAGGTTGCAGGAGGAAGCCAAGTGCCCAGCCAAGCTGGATAGTGCAGCAGTTGATCAAGTAGTTGAAAATGCCTGTCCACAATCTGCTTTGTTAAAGGGCAATAATGTTCAAATATGTCAATTAATCACATATTAATTATAAGGTAAAAATTGAGGTTGCTGAGGTCCTAATTGGTTGTTCCCTAGGAGTTCCGTATTGGAGGTTTGATCCCAGTGTGGCCATGATAGGAAATGGTTGGTTCTTTAAGAAATGGGGCCTGTGAATCCAATGCTGGATTCACATACAGAGGGAGTCCCCTCCAGAGTGAGTGGTCCTAAGTGAGGCCACACCACAGGCCTGGCCACTGCAGCCTGCAGCTGGTTCCCATCCCACTTACACACCATGCTGTGACACTGCCCATGGGGCCTCACCTATGGACAACAGGTGACACTGCCCAACCTTGGACTTTAAGGCTTGAAAACTATGAAACAAAACTTTCCTTTACACAGCACATTCTTAGCTCAGGGATTTTGCTATAGCAACAGAAAAATGACTAATAGGTTTTTTTTATTAATAAGTGTTTAAATTGAAATCTCATTAAATTACCTGTTGTGGATTAACAACTCTATCTATAACAATTGTATCCTATAGGTAGTCCTCCGATCTCATGTGTATGGACCACTCCACATTCTAGAAGTGCAGATTCTCACCTGGCTGGCCTGGGTGGCTATGGAATTCTGCTCTCAGAACAGCTCTCAGTGACCCACACGATGCTGTTCAGCCTGACACTTTGAACAGGATGGGAAATCACTCCACATCCACACTTGGCTTGCTTGTTATTTGGTAGGAATATTTCATTATTTTTGAAAAGGATCCTAATCTATTGCTTGTAATTTCTTCCTTTACTGTGGACTCTGTGATTTAATGAAGGTTTCATAATGTGATTCCAACTTGCTGAAGACACTTTGTGACACATAGAAAATCTCTGTGTCCTGTCCTTCCGGACAGAACTCCAAGAGTTGGAAATAATGACTGCCTTTGTGAGGTTTAGACTCAGGCCCAGGAAGTGAGGCTCAAGGATCTGGCAGTTGAAAGATGTGAGGCAAGTGGGAATGCTGGTCATCCTTTATACAGAGGGGGCAATAACCTGTAGCCAGACTCCATCCCTGAGCCATTTTCCTAGGCTCTTTCAATGTGCATTTCAAACAAAGAAGCCCCCTGCCATCAGGTTACACAGGGCTCCTGCTCACAGGTCACAGTTTGTGACCAAGAGTGCATGTGCTGACTGGGAGGGTTTATGGCCTTGACCACACAGTAACTATGACAGCCACATCATGGCCTTAGCCACACAGTAGAAAACATAAAACCCATCAGCCCACCAGAAACCTCATCAAGGGAGCCTACCTATCTCCAGGGTGGGCCTGACCCACAGTGACCACAGGGGAAAGTCAGCTGGAAACTGCAGGACTCACCATGGCTTCTGGAAACATAGTCCCCAGGACACTGATTTGGACTCCTGTGGAGAAGCTCCATGAGGGACCTCATCTAAAAGGGAGGATCCAGAAGAGGAAGATTCCACATCACCTATTGTACCTGCAGGAGACACATGGACCAGGGTGAGGACTGGGGAGTCACCTGAGAGGTGTAGCAGGCCGCTGAGGGCATTGCCACACATCTGGGCTCCCATGCATGTGCAAGGAGGACAGGGCCACCAGCCTGGGCCTTCAGTGGCAGGTGAGCTCTGTCTCTTGGGCAGCACCAGGTAATCTCCCATGTCCAGAATCTTCATTCATATCAGGTGGCCCTGGACTTTCAAATATTGCTACTTGGACTCAATTTATCCATATTTGATGATTCCTCCAAGGACTGCCTCTGCAGAGGTGCTCTGGGCTCTGGTCCAGGAGCACAGGGTCCTCCATGGTCACAGCTGCCCTCTCTGTATTTTTTTTTTTTTGTATCTGTATCTTCATGACCACACTCCCAGAACTGTGGGAGCCTGCAGTTTAGATTCCCATTCTCTGTGCTTTAGGGGACTTCCTGTTTGGAACACACACAGTGACTTCTCATTTCTATTTAAATCCAAAATCTTTCTATAAACCAAACCCCTGAGATCCATTGATGTTTGTCCTTTATTAAATCAGGAGGGACACCAGTGAATCCAGAGGTTTGGGAAGAAACTGGTTTTATGCTTTGCCAATTTCCTTCATGGAATAAAATTCATGGACAATAATGGAAGGGAAGGGTAAATTGAGTTGGATTAATTTCAAGGAAATGTGAGAGAAGTCCCTCAACAAGGGAGGGGGCCTGATACACACTTTGGGTGTGCTAATTTAGGGGCTTACATGGTTTACTGTCTGAGCTTAGATTAGTCTATGTTAAAGTGGTGTTGAGAAAGGGTCAAGTCATTGGTTTGCACTTCAGCCTGAAGGCGTAACCCTTCCTGTGATTCTCATCTGGGTTCACTGCCACCTTCCATTTTCCCACCTCTCTGGGACAAGGAGTTGGCTGGAGTGTTCCCACAGGTGAACCTCATGGGAATTTACATTTGGAAAAGTTCTTCATGGGGCCAATTAGGATTTCTACAGGTTAGCCTCCTGGTGTGGTCTTTGCCTTTGAGCAAGACTTCCACTGGGGCCCATCCCTTCTAACTGCTGACCTTTGACTATTCACTGTCATCTCTGCCTGCTTGGCCTAAGAAGCAGAAAGAGGTTTCATATGCAGAGGAGCCTCTCTGGAATCTTCTACCAATGTCTCCCAGAGCTTGGCTGCCTATGAGTGGTCTCCTCAGCAGGAGCAGGCAGCAGGAGGAGCAGCCAGGGCAGCCCAGCCTCACACTTACAACCTGGGAGGTTTACGTCATGGCCTGTATCCCTGTGGGAGGACACTCATCATAGTGTTCACAGTTATAAGTGGAAATATCTTCAGAATCAGGCTGCTTATAGTGAGAGTGGGATCTGTCCTTTATGCCCTGCCACTGAACCTCAAGGGGACCCCAGATCACAAGCAGTTTACACCATAAGTCAGGACTTAGGAGCTTGCCCTAGTTTTTGCTAGTATCAGTTTAAGTAATTGCTAATGCCCTGACTGGCCCTTCAGAGACTTTTTCTCCTTGGGATTGAGACAGAGAGGATGGAATCAGGGAGAATGGTCAATGTGATGTCACATCTGGAACTTGACTTGAACACATGAAAAGAAATATGCACAATATTAATCATGTTAAAAGAGAATTTTCCTGAGGATCCAGGCAGCACTCACCACACTGTGCTGAGTAAATCCCCAGGAATGTCCCCCTTTATCTGTGAGGCAGAGCAGCAGGAATCCCAGGAGCTGATCAGGGGCCCTCATGGCCATGCTATGTCCTGATGGGGGACTGAATCCTGCACAGGGTGTGAGCAGCCTCTTAAGAAGCCCTCAGCGCAGTGGGCTGTGCTGTGGGCACATGCAAATCAGCAAGGCTGAGCAGGCTGAGCACAGCTGCAGGGCTGCTCCTCTCAGTCACTCAGCACAGATTCCAGGTCCTGAGTCCCAGGTCAGACAGGGAAGATGAGAATTGCTGACAGAAAATGCTATTCTCTCTGGGGCCAAAGGCAGTGTTTTTGTTCAGTCCTGCATGTGACGTGCTTTTTGACGAACTCGGGTTCCATCTGTACTTCCCTCCATCTCTGACAGAGGATGTGGGCCATGGCACAACCCCAGAAGCTTCAGGAATGCTTAGGAGATACTTGCATTTGGCACCTGAGACCATTAATGAGTCCAGAGTGGCTGACTGATTGCTCTGAGTCCCTGATGGTGAAGTAGAAAGGCAATATGAGAAAAAAGCATTGATTCATAAGAAGGGCAGAATCTTTCCTCCATTATCTTCCTTCTCTAGCTGTTCAAACTATTTTCCTCTGTTCATCCCTCCTCTATCCCACTGTGTTTATCAAGAAAAGCCAAAATCAAATATTTTTTCCTCCAACATGAGAGGCACAGCACTCTTCCTAGCTCTGCCTCTGATTGACCACACCCATGCCTGATGTCCCCCGCATGCTCAGGTTATCACTCCCACTCTAACTGGCCTCCCAGTCCAGTATTTTCAGAGGTGGGTCCTCTCTTCTCCAACCCTCATCCTGCCTATGGCAGCAGAGAACAGAGCATTTTCTTTCAGCAAAATTGACCATGTTCCCCACTCCTGAATATTCTGAATATTCACAAAAACATCATCTAGAGCTTGGTTTTAAACAGTGGTATGGCTCAAGCAAGTAAATTCACAACCTGTAATTGAGATTCACTGTTGAAAAAGAGATTCACTTTTGGAAAAACAAGAGACTTATTTGACAGAAGAATTATTCAACAAAGTCTGTGTTTGAGAATGTAATTACATGTAATCATGTAAAACCATAGATTTTTTTGATGGAACATGAGCAAGTATCACTGTGTATGGTTAAGGGGTGATTTGATAAGTGGAAAAATCCATACCATCTTGAAGAAATAATCTATTCTCTCAAAAAAATCTATAATTTCTAAAAGAACTATTCACTAATGGAACTGTGAATTTCTGGAAAATGTTGTATTCATAATATAGGGTAGGAAAAAGAGAAACTAGGACCATTTTGAAACACAGGATGCAGTGAAATATTGAGAGAGTCATAAAAAAATATAACAGAAGGCAATTTGTATGTGACAGCAAGTAAAAAAAAATTTGGAGAATTTGAAGTGTTAAGATAATTAATGATCATAACATTCTGACCATTGAGGAGCATATAAACTCATTAGTGTATAATAATATTCCAAAGGACAAATTCTTATTAGTTATAAAGGGGACAACAATCATTGGAGAACTCTGGTCACACCCTGAGCCCAGGTTCAGAGAGCATCACTAATATGTAGGACATGAAGCCATGACCCACCTGGCAGGAGGCCATGAGAAGAGCAGAGCGTCCCCTCTGCACACTCCTGCCCACACTATGGGCTGAGCTGTGTCCCTCAAAACTCACAGATTGGAGCTGTGGTCTGCACAACAGTGTGTTGGAAGACATAATTATGCAAGTATGAGGTTTGAGTTTGAGGTCTAATCCAATATGATTGGTGTCAAAATGTAAGAGAAATTAGGTCTCAGAGACACCAGGGAAAGACCATGGGATACACAGGTCTTTGCACCCATAAGTCAGGAGCTAAGGTAGAGCAGAACAGCCTTGCTGGTGCCCTGATGTCTGCCTTACAGTCCAGTCATGGGAAAATCCATTCGAGCAGGGGGTGGGGCTATTTTATGGCAGCAGAGTGACTACAATGCTGGATGCAGGAGCAGAATTCAGTCCTGTGGGACACTGTGTCCTCGGTGAGGGTATTCTATAGAGCCACTGGGGCAGCACCTTCAACAGAGACAGGACCCTGAGATCCAAAGAAGCAGAGGCTGCCACCCCAGGCTGAAGGAGGCTGAGGAAACCTGGCTCCAAAGCAGCCGGGGAGTCTCCACTGGGCCATTTGCTACAGAAGACACTAGGGGGTGAATGAGCATGTGTGAAATGCCATGTAGATGGGATGAGATAGGGCACTAATGTCCATGTCCTTGTCACAGGTGCACTGCAGTTATATGAGTACAGCTGTCTGTAGTGAAGGAAGGACAGACTTCTCCATCCTGAGTGCAACTGGAGGTCTGAATTCACTCATTTCCACCTTCTCTTTCTTAATTTTATGGGAGTGTCCTCAGTTCCTGAAGAGCTGGGCTCTAGACCATGCCCATCTCATCTCTTAGGCCAGGAGGAGACTATGAATGTGAGCAACCAAGAGTCTGAGTCACAGACCCCCAAAGGCTCAGTCACTGACCTAGGAGACTCTGCAGGGTAGGCACCTTCTCACACCTGGATGAGGAGCCCTGGATCCTTTTGTTCCTGCTGCCCATCAGTGGTCAATGCCAGACCACTCTGTAGGGACCCAGTGTGCAATATTTTCCTCTATAGGACAGACTAGCCTGCTCATGGCAGAAGTCTAGATGCTGGGAAATGTTCCTCAGAAATCAAGGTAAACTCAAGAAGTTTGATCAAAAGGCCAAAGTGGCTGTGAGGTGTTCAATAGAGAATAGAGACGTGACAGGGATCAGGGACCTTGGAACATAGTGTGGGGAAGGACCATAAGGGGAGGGACAAATGACAAACATTTGACAGCTGGGTCTGACCACTTCACATTGTGGACATATATCCACACACCATTGTGACACCCCAGGTCACCAGGGACATGCAAATTAAAACACATGAAAGAACAGCCCCCCTGAGGGATGGCCATGTCCAGGAGAAAGCACCCCACAGGCAGCCAGAGGGGAGCCCAGGCCACATCCCTGCTGCTGAGCTGGTCCTGGCTGCAGTCACAAGCCACTCCCAGAAGCTGAGTGTTCTGGGGAGTGTCCATGAGCTGTCTCCAAGATGAAGACAGGACATGCAAGACAGTGTGACAGATTCTGATAACACTAGGCATTCTGATATGAAACTAAAGATGGTGAAAATACACCATAAAATAAATAAATAATTGTACTGGAAAACTTAGTGGACCTGTGTTCAGCATTGAAAATTTGGAGGACACAAGTCTGCCCTTCTCTGGGGGTAATGGATCAATAATGTTGAACAGCCAGAAAGTAGAATATTATTCAGAAATTAAAAAAAAAAAAAAAACGGCTATTATTCTGGGTATTGTAGTGCTCACCAGTAACCCTCAACAATTGGGTGGCTGAGGCAGGAGGATCACAAATTTAAGGCTAGTTTCAGCAACTTAGCAAGGACCTAACAACTTAGAGAGATACTGGCTAAAAAAAAAAAAAAAAATTAAAAATGTGACTGTGATTGTATAAAAGTGGTAGTGTGTATCTGGATTCAATACCAAATTTGAAGAAAAATTTGAAAAAAGAAAAAAAAAGGAAACAACTATATATGCTATAATGAAAACTCCTGGAAGAGGTTTGTGAGCACAGCACTCAGGGTGACAGGCCAGTCTAAACATAGTCATGCTGTCAGTGCGAGGCAGGTGTCAGTCAGCCCTGTTGAAACTACAGGATGGAAAATCATGAAGGTCCTCAGCAGAGAGGGGGAGGTGAGGAGCAGCTGGATCTCAGACAGTGTGAGGGCGGAATCTGCATTGTGCCAGGCCACACTGCTGGACTCACGTCACTGTCCACTTGTTTACTTCCACAGAATGCACAAAGTGACCCTGGTGTGACCTGTAGATGTGGGCAGAGGTTGATGAATTGTAAGAGAAGCAACAGAGTCTGGGGTTGGTGAGAGAGGGGATGTGGGAGCAGGGGGGACACAGGAGAACTCTGTACCTCACTCCAATTTTCCTGAATACTTAAACTATACTAAAAAATAAAGTCTTAAAATATTCCCGAGTAGATTATATGGAGAGTCCTATCTTTGCTGCACAACCCTGATACTGCCTAATTCAGTCTCTTCAGGTCTTAAATTATTTTCTTTATCATACAGTGAGCTCATTGCCTCCTGGGGCTGAGCTGAAAGGTCAGAGTGCAGAGGAGCCACCCTGATCCTCTGACAGACCCTCCTTTAGTGCTCAGGGCCTGGTTGCCTCTGAGCAGTGCCCTCAGCTGTTGAAGGCAGCAGGAGGATTAGCAGGGACAGCCCAGCCTCACACTTCTGCTCCCTGGGAGGTTTTTGTCATGGCCTGTATTACTATGAGAGGGGAACTGCTACTCTATTGACAGTAATAAGTGGCAACATCTTTAGGCTCCAGGCTGCTGATGGTGAGAGTGAAATCTGTCCCAGATCCACTGCCACTGAACCTCGAGGGGACCCCAGATTCCAAAGTGTTTGTATATCTGATGAGGAGCTTAGGAGGTTGTCCTGGTTTCTGCTGATACCAGTGTAAATAATTGCTAATGCCTTGAATGGCCCTGAAGGTGATGGTGACTCTGTCTCCATGAGACACAGGCAAGGAGGATGGAGACTGGGTCATCGTGATGTAACATCTGACACCTGCCATTGGAAACATAAAAATAATATCCATATGATCGTTAAGTTTCAAGAGGACTTTTCTGAGTAATCAGGCAGCACTGACTACACTGTGATTAGTAAATCCCCAGTACTGTCTCTCCTTACATGGGAGGCAGAGCCTCAGGAGCTCCAGGAGTTGAGCAGGGGCCCTCATGCCATGCTGTGTCCTGACTGGGACTGACCCCTGCACAGGGTGTGAGCAGCCTCTTAAGAAGTCCTCAGGGCAGTGGGCTGTGCTGTGGGCACATAGAAATCAGCAGGGCTGGGCAGCCTGGGCACAGCTGCAGGGAGGGCTTCTCCTGGTCAATCAACACAGGCTCAGTGTGTCCAGGTGTCCCAGGTAAGACCAGGCCCCTCAGATTTACTTGGGGAACATGGTTCTCTTGAAAGACCCCAGCCCAACAACCTCAGGCCTAGTTGCAAAACCACTGAGGCATGTCACAAACCTACGCAGGCACCAGAGGTGTTTTTCAGATAATTAGTTAGGTCCCAAGGCATGCCTGAATAAGCAGGAACAAGAGGACCAGAGTGTAAACATGTAGCTTTTATGTTTTTTCCAGTAACATAAAGTGAAAAACAACTTTGCCCTTTAGGTAGCCTATATGCTGGGTTTAAAATTAACTACTAAGAAACCTATTGCTTCCCCCGAGTGAAGTCTGCCCCTTTACCCTATAAAAATCTCTGTATCCCCAAGCCCGGTGTGCCAGCTCACCAAAGCTCCAGCTGAGGTTCTGCTGGGCACCCGCAGGCGCCTGTGTCCCAATAAATCCCTCTTGCTCTTTGCAGCCAGTGTTTCGTGTGATTCTCCTTGGACAGGGAAACGGGGGTCTTTTCATTTGGAGGTCCCACCGAGATGATTGCTCCTCCCCCACCCCGTCCGGATCCCTGCCCAAGGACCACCTGGCATCACTGGGAGGTAAGCTGGCCAGCTCATGTTGTGTTTGTCGTGTCATCTGGTGTCGCTTCTTTATTTGTAACCTTTGACTGGTACTTGGTTTCTATGCGCTGCATTTGTGCGATTACGCGTAGTCGCTTTGTATTTTGGGCAGCTTGAGAAGGAGTTGATGAACTCGGACTTCTCCCCTGCCACCCCGGGAGACGTCCCGGGGATCACTTTGTAGGCAACGGTGGAGTTCCTGCTCCGCCTAAGCCATTTGGTCTTTGTAGGCAGCGGCGAAGCTTGTGCTCCGCCTAAGCCATTTGGTTTTGTAGGCAGCGGCGGGGCTTCTGCTCTGCCTAAGCCATTTGTTTTGAACTTGCGCAGCGCTCTTTCTCTTTGGTCTGATTTCAGTGTTATTGTGGTTACTGTGTTATTGTTTCTGTCTCTGTATTCAATCCATTCATCTGAAACTAACATGGGGCAATCAATTACGATCCCTTTGGGTCTCACCCTCGACCATTGGCAAGAGAACTAATCTCCCAATCTGGTATTGTCAGACCCAATCTGAGGGGGATGCTCCCCCAATTCGCTTGTCTGAAGGGAAGGCCCCAGTCGGCTTGGGGCCAGCACGCACTTTCATTTTTTGACAATCTGAAAAGGGAATCTATGTCTTTGTGGGTGTCTCCATGTGTCTCTGTTAAGTGTGATGACATTGTTTTAGTTTGACCGATGCAGAGTCCCAAATTCCAATCTGCCTTAGAGGTGTGGAAATAACTTTAGCTAGATTTTAACCTAAACTGTGAGCAAGATTAGGGAAGCAGTGTTTTCTTTTCTTCCTGTAGTTGGCCTGAGTGCACCCGCTGCGATTAAGAAATGCCTGCTGGGATCTAAGAACTTTGATATCTCGCTTTAACTTTTCTCAAAACCCTGTCCTCATTATTAAATTAGCATTAATTGGCCTCGGGGATGGGAGCCAGACTTTCAGTCATAAATTCTGTCCCAGACTGAGATTCTACACCGAGGTAAGTGCACGCACCCCATGTCTGTTTGAGGTGCATCTTTCTCTCTCTTTTTGGAGGATAAGGTGGGCACCTGACGGCTACTTAAATGCAATTAGTGCAGCCGCCACTCTTCAAGACTCGGGTGAGAGGTTTCTCGGCCTAAGCAGCTCTCAATCACCTGTTCAGTACAGAGCAGGCATGTTGGGTTCTGCCAAAGCCGTTTCCAACTTTTCTGTCTGGGCCTGGAGAGCAATTGGCGTGAGTACACAGTGTCCGGAATCCCGATCTGCCTCGGATGCGTGGAGGTGGAGGAAAGAGTTTGGAACAACTGAGGAATTCCGGTCTGGGCTACTCTCAGACGAATTCTTAAGGTTCCTTTCTCTTGAGCCCCCTTCCGACAGCCCCCAGGGGTATCTAGGGTGATCGGTAGATGAATGGCACTGAGGGAAAGCCCCAATCACATTTGCCTCCGTATGGGCCATGCAACACTCCCAACCCCGCATCCATTCCTCCTGGATGCTTCCTTTCCTTCGCAGGTCAGAAATGTTAGCAATTCAGGTTGTAGGACTAAGAAAGACATGAGATAATTAGTAAAATCTGCCCAGGTTCTCTAAGGTACATAGGTAACTTTCAATAGTCTGTTTTAGCCAATGATAAGAGTCATGATTAAATGAAAGTTCAAAACCTAGGAGAGATTTTTTTTCCTTATCTGGTCTGTTTTAAGGTTATTATAAATTGTTTCTTGGGGATAATCTAAGTTAAATGTGTGTCTAACAAAATTAATTTTTTTATTGTAACAATCTGGTATCTGAATGGGTTTCTAAAGTATTGCACTATCTTGCAGTTAAAAGTTAGGGTTAGGTAATTGTTTAGTTTGTGATTTCAGATAATTCATGCCAGAGAACTTAAATACTTAAAATAGAAAATTAAAAGAACTCTATTTCCAAGTTGGCAAGTGACTCCCAATCATTCAGTTTTATTTTTTTTTTTTTTTATCAGTTTTTGAATTGGGTAGCCTAAGGAGATTTCACTAGGTATACAGTGCATTGATTTGGGTAAAGATAGTAAATTATGATTTGGTATCTGTTTCTCTCTGTGTAAAATTTTAAAAAAAGGTGTTAAATTAAAACGTTGGTCTGGCTTATTGAAATGACATTAATTAGCAACAGTCTTGGGAATTTTCAAAGCTTAATTTTGATATACAGGGTGGTGTGTGGTTCTCTTTTAAAATTTTTCAGGCGATTTAATGTAACTTAATATTACTTTAGAAACTTCAGAACAAAGAAAGTAGCTTAATGATCCTGAAGAAACTCCTTCTGATGGTGGCTTTTATATTATCAAGAAAGATCCTATTTTCAGTTTTGGGTGAGCAAATTTTTCTAGTGTAAAAAGATAAATTGTGACTTATGGTTAAAATACCTTAGGCATAAAGTTTCTGCTCAGAATTCCGGTATTCCCAGTTCCTTCCAGACCTCAGCCATGGTTTAAGCTGATATGCAAACAGAAGCAGCTTGGAGCTCAGGCCCAAGGAAAAAAAAAAAAAAAAGAGTAAAAGTGTCCTTTTACCCGAACTCAAACTAGATTAAACCAAAGAGTAAATTGTATGGCATTTACTAATTACTGGCCGGTCAATTTTTCTAGGACTTTTTTGCCTTTTCTTAGATTCTATATTTTTTTTGAGCTCATGATTTTGTTCCTGCAGACAAGTTAATGTTTTTCTGATAAGTTCTATTTTTGATCAACTGGAGTTTTTTGAAACATTGCAATGGAGATTTCATCTGCGAAAAGCTACAAGGCCTTCACTATTATGTGTGCACACTCTTGTTATGTGTTGTATGTCGGTATGTTTGTATGTGTGTATGTCCATATATCCTGCAGTGATATGACAAATTGACAAATGAGGAGCGCTCATAAAAAAATTTAAAAATGGATCCAAATATCTTTGATTCACGTGATTCAAATGGTTCAATTTAAATTGGGTAAACAGATGAAAGTAAAGATGTCTTTAAAATTAAGCTTATAAGTTTTCCTAGGTGTTCAAAAAGGCCCTAATAAAATGTTGATGTCTATGAAATAATCTGCTTAGATTCAAAGGTTTACAGGTATTGTTTTTAAATGTGAACAAAAGGAGGTTAACAGATAAAAAGAAAAACTAAAAGGTTCTAGATTTCTGGATAAGAGTCTATATGGTTAAATAATTTAAAAATTTAAGTAAATGATATAAAAAAGGTCTGTGTAAGTTTTTGAGCAAGTAATCTTAAAGAAATTAAACAACTGGTTAAACAAGTGCTGTTGTTTTAGAAAATTGTGCTATGTTATTTCTTAAAAAGCTAAACTTGGTTAATATAAAACATCAATGTAATTGGTGCCATTAATGTGTTCATATCTTCCAGGTATACAAGTCTGTAAGGCAGAAGCTTTAGAAAGAACATTATATCAAACTGGTGTTCTAAAATTGTATGGTAATTTTAGGCTTAAAAGAAAAACATGTTGAAATTTTATTTATACCATTTGTGTTCTATAACTGTACATTTAAATGTATTTTTAAGTTAATGAGAGCCTAATCTATGTAAAGGTTTTATTGAAAAACACAAAAGTACTTTGCTACTTTTCTACAAAAAGTTAAAAGCTTTCAGCCTTTCTTTAATTCATGTTTTAGATGTGATATTATGTTGTGTTAGCTAATATTCATGTAAATTTGAGCAACAATTTATGTAGGCTTTGTAAAATGATGTCTACAAAGCAAAGATCAGCTTCAGAACTATAATATTTAAGACTTATGATGAGCCCCGCCTTACTTGAGATAAGGCTCTATGTCCCATCTCATGTGAAAGTGACTATGAAAAAAGTAGGCCAGATTTCAGTGCATTTAAGGTTGTGTCCAAAAGTTGGTTTTTGTCACGATTGCCAGGACCTCAAACAGGGGATTATAATGTATAACTCTGCCAGAATTCAAGGTAGCTATTACAGAAACTAAATATGTTTCTATCCTAGTTAGTTTTGTTTTGTAATTTGCTTTTAGATGGTCTAAGGATTGCCTGTTAATGTTTTAAAGAGGTACTGCTTTAAAAACTCACAACCTGGGTTAACTTAAGATAAGGAGTTATCACCTACAGGATAGAGAGATAGGTACTAAAGCCCAGTACTTAGTATAAGGCTGTTGAAACTTATTTGCTGGATGTTTAAGATTAAGTTTTAAAATTAAAGTTAAATTAAAAAGGGCCAAGAAAACCAATATTTGTCTCTTGCCCTCTGAGTCAGTCTGAATCAGGGATAGGGTACTTCTCCAAAGAGCTCTGCAACTCTAGGCCACATAACCTCCTGATCAGGGAGATTAATGAGACCAGTGGAGGACAGAAGCCAATCAGTGCATTTGCTGTAAAGAGGAGGGTCATCAAAGAAGGGAGACATCCCTGATGCTTCTGAGGGAAGCCACATGGTCAAGCAAGGCCTGGACCCATCCTAGCGCAAATGGCACTAGCAGAACTGAGAAGCTGCTGTGAAGTTCCCAAGGACTCCCAGGAGAGATTCAGCTGACTGTTAAATAGGTAGTAACAGAAGTCAGTTTGACTTACTTCATCTTAAACACTTAGCAAAGACAGTTGAAGAGCCAAAACACAGCTATTCCTGGACATTTTAAATGATAATAATAGTTAAATGTAACTTCCAAAAATAAGTAAACTATAACGATCAAAAGGAACTGCCAGAATAGTTCTTAGTTTAAGGCCCACAGATATTTCTGACCTACACAGGTAGGCTTGGTGTTTGCTAGTATGGTTATCCAGCCCTAAGTAACAGAATTAGATTTCTCTACTAGACACAGGTCATACTAGTAAAAGGATTTTGCAAGATCAGATAATATTAAATTATTAAACTGTGTCTTAAGGGGAAGGACATCTGTAACCCTAAAAGTTAAATGATATGTTTACAATCCTGGTAACTGGAGGGAACTTATGTACAGTGACACGTTCCAGCTGCTGCAACACTTATTCAGTACTCATGGTTTTTGTTTCTCTCATAGAGGTACCCATCCCCAGATGACAACCTGTTTTTCCCCAACCAGACCTCAAATGGAACTGAAAAGGGAACTCATGTCCCCCCATGTCGTCGTTCCCCCTGTCATCGAGCCCCCTCATGTTCGACACCCCTTTTCAGCCTGAAGCAGCCAGAACGAGCCATCGCCCCTTTTCACTCCTTCTCCTTATGGCAATAAAGTTTCTAAAATTAGGGTAAACAAAGCCAGAATAGATAAGTAAATCAGGTCAGGTTGGATCTAGGAGGCCAATTTTAAGTAAGTTTGGAAAGCTAAAGACTGTCCCCTGAGGATTACTGTTTACCAAGATGTAGAGTCTGCCCAAATAGGCCCACAACTGAGGGAACCATGATTGGTTCCCAAGTTTCCAGACAAAGGGGGGAATGAAAGACCCCAGCCCAACAACCTCAGGCCTAGTTGCAAAACCACCGAGGCATGTCACAAACCTACGCAGGCACCAGAGGTGTTTTTCAGATAATTAGTTAGGTCCCAAGGCATGCCTGAATAAGCAGGAACAAGAGGACCAGAGTGCAAACATGTAGCTTTTATGTTTTTTCCAGTAACATAAAGTGAAAAACAACTTTGCCCTTTAGGTAGCCTATATGCTGGGTTTAAAATTAACTACTAAGAAACCTATTGCTTCCCCCGAGTGAAGTCTGCCCCTTTACCCTATAAAAATCTCTGTATCCCCAAGCCCGGTGTGCCAGCTCACCAAAGCTCCAGCTGAGGTTCTGCTGGGCACCCGCAGGCGCCTGTGTCCCAATAAATCCCTCTTGCTCTTTGCAGCCAGTGTTTCGTGTGATTCTCCTTGGACAGGGAAACGGGGGTCTTTTCACTCTGGGGACACAGGACTAAGTCAGCCCCCTGAGCTGTGAGGTTCAGCAAAGACCCACCAGAGCTTCATCTCAGCCAGAGTCCAATTTGCTTAGAGATGAATGAAAGGAATATTGTATGCCACATACATAATATTTAGGAGATAAATTATATGAATCTATCTGTGTTTAATCTGCATTTCTAGTATGAGTATATATCTGCACATAGATATGCCCTGACTTTTGGTTTAATGTGTGGTTTTATTTTTTTTTTCTTTTTTCTTTGCCACTTTGTCAGTTCTGGTGATCTACACAGAGTCTCTTACATGCTAAGCCAGCATGAGCTACACCCAAATCAGTTTCATTTTATTTATATTTAGTGATCCTATAATTTTCCTGGGGTGCCCTTGAGCCTGCAGTCCTTCTCCCTCAGTCTCATGGTATCCAGGACTATAGGTATGTGCCACCCTGCTGATGGGACTCTAAGATCAGACACCCTGTGCCTGGGAAGGTAATGCTGACATCTCTCGCCTGAACCCATGCTGCAACTCCACTCTTAGAACTGAACATGAGCACCATGGAGTTCAGGACCTGCACAAGGTCCTCCTGGATCTGGAACAGTGATCTTCCAATTGCTAAGGACACTGGGTAACCCACAGGGCTATGGTTACAGATAGGAGCAGGTGTCAAACAGATGGGCAGTTGTTCTTGACCCCAAGAGGACAGAAGTTCTGTGTCCAGAATTGGGCAAGGGCCGCTCCTCCTGCTTGCTTCCCTCACATAGGGCAGAACAGCTGGCTCAGTGACTGCATGGCCACAGGACAAACCCATTCACATCAGCTGCTGGTCACCCCTCTGACTGGACAGACAGAGGTGCCTCTGACAACTCCACATCTCACATAATACAGGGACTCTGCTCATAGTGGACCATGTTGGCCTCATGATCAGCTTCTGAATACCTATTGCTCTCCTTTCTCCTCTCTATAAGACCACCAGGCACCACTTTTGACTCTCCAATGAGAATCCAAGGGGTGGAGTCAGAGGAAGGCCAAGGGCCAGTATGTACAGGAGAACACAGTTGTGACCCTGTGTGGTCATTGCCCATGTAGCCATGCCTATAGTTGTAGATGGGAGAGGCTGGAGCAAGGGTGCAACCAGGCTGAGCTCAGGAGGTGCTCACTTAGAGCTGCAGGCTCTGGCTTTAAACTATGAGGATTAGAGAAAACATTCAGCCTTTGTTTTTTGGGGGGATTGGCTTATTTCACATAGCATGATGTTCTCCAACTCCAACCATTTACTGGCAAATGCCATCATTTTACTCTTCTTTAAAGCTGAGTAATATTCCATTGAGTATATATACTATATTTTATTTTCCCATTCATCTATTGAGGGACACTTAGGTTGGTTTCATAGTCTAGCTATTGTGAATTGAGCTGCTATAAACATTGATGCAGCTGCATTACTGTAGCATGCTGATTTTAAGTGTTTTGGGTAAAAACCAAGGAGTTGGATAGCTGGGTCAAATGGTGGCTTGATTCCCACTTTTCTGAGGAATCTCCATACTGCTTTCCATAGTGGTTGTACCAATTTGCAGTCCCACCAGCAATGTGGGAATTAATCTTTTTAGTTTATTCATATAGTGTTCCTGTAATATTACTGGGGTGGTCTTGAACCTGGACTCCTCCTCCCTTAGTGTCTAAGGTAGGTGGGATTGTAGGCATGAGCCACCCTACCCATTGGACATTAATTTTTGAAGCAGTTAGCTTGGATACTTAAAGTTGGCATCTCTTGCCTAAACTATGGCTGCTACTCCACTCAGAGGGGACTGAGCATGAGCATCATGGAGTTCATGACCTGCTCCTGTGTATCTGCTGGTCAACATTGACCTTTCCATTGCTGAGGACACTGGGTGACCTGAGGGGCTCTGGTTACAGATAGAAGCAGGTTGTCATACACAGGAGCGGTTGTTCTGGGCCCCAAGAGGACAGTTTTGGTCCAGTGGTTGGCATGGGCAGCTTCTCACTTGTGTTTTTCCCACAGGGCACAGAACAGCTGGCTCAGTGACTGAATGGCCACAGGACAAACCCATTCAAAGCTGCTGGTGGCCACTCTTCTTTCTGGAGAAACAGGGGTGCCTCTGGCAGCTCCACAGTTCACATGATGCAGGAATTCTTCTCACCATGGACATAGTGTTGTCCTGTGTGTAAGTATTTTTTTTTATTGAGTGAAAGAATGATTATTATGTTTTTGGTCATTGTTTTAATGAGAATCTGTCAAACACATTTTCTATACAACTTTTGTTGGAATATGGAAATCAGATTATTTGCATAGGGGGTTGGGATGTTGCAGGGAGTTGTTTCACCATGTCACCTCCCCAGAAACTCAGAAACTGCCTCAGCCATTGCTCCTGCAGCCTTGGCTACTCTTGAAGAGGGTGGCAGACATTGGAATTAACCCTTTGGTGCTGGTTCTGGAGCTTCCTTGGATGCAGATGCCTTTAAGTCCCAATGCACAAGGTTCTGACCAATTATTGCCTTCAGTCTGGTTTGGCAGTGCCAGGTTGCAGTAACTTAGGTGTTGCCCACTCAGATAATGAGGCATGGCTCCAGGTGTAGGCATCACCTATGGGGCTTAAGTTACATTCACCTTTTCCTTTGTAAACCTGACTCCTTGCCTCATTTGAATGGTTTCTCCGCAATGAAAGGGTTCAGCACCTCCTCCCAGCTCTCTTTCTTGCCTGGTTGCCCCCCTTGTGGCAGCTGCTGCTGAAGACCTGTCACTGAACCCAAAGAAAAGGTACTTTCTGTGTCTGTGTCTTTATTCCCCAAATTAACATAGAGTGACCCTGGTAAATTAAGTAGTGTGACATGACAGTGCTGGTTCTACAGAAATGCAGGAGGAATGAGCTAGGGGTTTGTGGAATCTTCCACCTGATTTCAAAGGAAGTCCTGGGAGGACTAAGTGTGCCAAGATCAGAGTCCCTGAGGGGTGCCTCTGAGAGGGCAATGTTTGGGAAGGTGGAAGGAAGTGGAAGGTCCATTGGAGATCCCTGAGACTGAGAGACACCAGTAACACAGAACATCTGCTGAGGAAAGCTGCAGGATCAAGCAGAAACAAGACCAGAGAGAAAACATGTTGGTTGCACCCACAAAGCCATCTGTGGAGCTCCACAGCCCTTTGAAGAGAATATCAGAGCACCATGTACCCCAGGGGCTGGATGTGGGGTACAGGACTAATTTTCCCAGGTGGATATTGGTATACTCGTCCCATTCCTTCTTTGTATGCCCTGTGACTTTCTTCCTTTTTAAATTTTTCTTCTTTTTTATTTTAGAATATAAATGCTTACTTGGTGCTTTAATATATATGGGATACATGTAACATGATTTTGATTTGTACAGGGGATCACACTGAGAATATGCATTGAACTTGGACTTGAGCAATCCAGGAACTGTGAAGCATATGAAAACACCTGTGATGGCCTAAATGTATTTCACATTGTGAGGTGGGCATGAGCCCACCTGGGGGGTCAGAGCACAATGTTATGATGTGGATATAAGTTGTTCCCCAAAAGCTCATGTGTGAGACAATGAAAGGGTGTTTCGAGATGAAATAATCAGATTATGAGTTGTGCATTCATCTCCTGAAGATTAACTAGGGGGTTACTGTAGTCAGGCAAGGTGTGGCTGGAGGCTGGTCATCGGGTACGTGCCTTTGAGTGATAGATTTTGCCCTTATGTGCAGTGCCCTCTCTTGGCTTCCTGGTGCCACATCCTGAGTGGTATTTCTCCCTGTCACCTTTCTGCCAGGATGCTCTGCCTCAGCTGGGGCCCAGAGCAATGCAGTTGGCTGTCTATTAACTGAGAACTCGAAATAGTTAGCCCGAATAAACTTGTCTTCTTATTGTCCTCGTCAGGTTCCTGGTTCCAGAAGTGAAAAAACTGACTAAAGCAACTTCCAACCTCCTTAGTTATCAAATGACACTAGCAGATTCCTTTCCATGCCAGGCCCTTTGACTTGGTCTTAGGGTAAAACTCGCCTCATAGAACAGATTGGGAAGTTCTTCTTTCTGCTTGTCAAGACAGTTGTGTAAGACTGATGACATTTCTACTTCAAATATGTGATGCTATTCCCCAATGACGTCCTGACTCTGTGCTTTGCTTTATTTCAACATTTTAAAATTCTTTTCTTGTTATAATTCTATCCAATTTTCTAGATATTCCTGAGTCTTAATAACTTATCTCTTTCTGAGAGTTGTTGTATTCCATTTAAACTGCATAATTTGACAGTAATGGCATGTTTTCATATTATCTTATAATGTTTTTACATTTCTATAGATTCATGACCAATTATGACACTGATTTTGGTCATCTTTGCCTTCCCTCTTTTTTCTGAATGAGTTTTTGTAAGGGTCTGCTAAGTTGTTGATCTTCTCAGGAAATCACCATTTGGTTTCACTGATTTTCTGGTTTTCTTTCATTTATCTGTCTTCTACTTAATATCATTTTCGTTTATCTGCTTGCTCTAGTTTTCTCTTTCTTCTCCTAGTTTCTAAGAGTACATAATTGATTTCAGATTTTTTTATTATTACTAAAACATAAAATTAGAGGCTTATATTTATAAATTCAAATATTCATTTGTTCTCTAAAAATTTGCCACTTTGACAGAGGGGCAGCTTGGTCATTTCCTCACTTGGGAAGCAACAGAAGCAGCTGGAGAAGTGGAATGAAGAGGCCATTCTGAGGTTCCTGGGAGTTGTGAAGTTCAGGCCCATCACCAGGGGAAGCTCCCACATGGGAAAACTGAGTGCAAGGGCCATTTGGCAGGAGAGGAAGGAAATAGCCAAAGCCCTAATACTATGACAGTCGAGGTGGACACCACAAAAGGCCCCAGGGTACAGATCCCTTTTTCTCACCAATGTTATCAACCATCCGCTCGAAGTAGTGGAGCTCTGACCAGCATCCAGCCCAAGCAGTATCACCAAGTGGAGAAACTTTTCAGATGGTTAATGAATTGGTATGAGTTGACAAGAGGGACATCCTCTGGAAAGACTTGACTTGGTGCTTTGTTATGGACTAAGAAAACATTAATACACCAACAAAAGCTCATATGTAGACAGACAAATTTAGAAATTAATATGGATCTTATTAGATTAAAATGTTGCAAAGCACAACTTAGAGTAGCTCTGCTACATTTGTGGGGATATAGAATCCCAAGGAAAGCTAGACCAATCGTACAGAATAGAGGACACAGAGTCAAACCCACATGAATGCAGTTATCTCATACTAGACAAAGGCACCAAAAACATACATTGGAGACAAGATAGCCTCTTCAACAAATGGTGCTGGGAAAACTGGAAAGCCATATGCAGCAAAATGAAATCAAGCCCCTAACTGTCACCATGCACAAAACTCAACTAAAAGTGGGTCAAGGACCTAGGAATTATACCAGAGACCCTTTGCCTAATAGAAAAAAAGTAAGCCCAAATCTTCATCATGTCAGATCAGACACCCACTTTCTTTACAAGACTCCTAAAGTGCAAGAAATAAAATCAAGAATCAATAAATGGGATGGATTCAAACTAAAAAGCTTCTTCTCAGCAAAACAATTAGTGAGGTGAAGAGAGAGCCTACAGAATGGGAGCAATATTTTACCACATGCACATCAGATAGAGCACTAATCTCTAGGATATATAAAGAACTCAAAAAAGTAACACCAAATTAATAGTAATAATAATAATAATAATAATAATAACCACCCAATCATTAAATGGGCTAAGGAACTAAAGAAGAAATATAATTGATCTCAGAAGAAGAAATACAGTGGATCAACAAATATATGTAAAAATGTTCAACATCTCTAGCAATTACAGAAATGCAAATTGAAACAACTCTAATATTTTATTTCACTCCAGGTAGAATGGCAGGTAGCAAGAATACAAGCAACAATATGTGTTGGCGAGGATGTGGGAGAAAAGGCACACACTTAACATTGCTCATAGTACTGCAAATTGGTGAAACCTATCTGAAAGCCCTATAGATATTTCTTAGGAAACTTCGAATGGATCGACCGTTTGAATCAGCTATCCCACTCCTTGGTTTATATTCAAAGGACTTAAAAAGAGCATTCTACAGTAATACTGCCATATCAATATTTATAGGAGCACAATTCACAATAGTTAAGCTGTGGAACCAATCTAGAAGTCCTTCAACAGATGAATGGATAATGAAACTTGGTATATAGACATAATGAAATATTACTCAGAATTAGAAAAAAATAAAATTATGGCTTTCAAGTAAATGAATAGAGTGGGAGCATATCATGCTAAGCAAAATATACCAATCCCAAAAAACCAAAGGCCAAATGTTTTCTATGATAAGTGGATGCTGCTCAATAATGCAGGGTGTGGGGAGGCATGGGACAAATGGAGGAACTTTGGATTGGAAAATAGGAGGGAAAGGAAGGAAGGGGGCCTGGAGTTAGGAAAGATGGTGGAATGAGAAGAACATCACTAACCTGGTTTCATGTATGATTGCAGGAATGATGTGACTCTACTTCACTTCGGTATAACCAGAGAAGTAAACATTGTGCCCCATTTGTGTACTAAGAATTGAAGAGTATTGAGCTGTCATATATAACTAATTAGAACAAATGAATGGAAATTTTAAAAAATAATGTCCATTGCAGAGCAGCAAGGGCTATATTCAAACACACGGTGGGCCACTCTTACAAAGCTTCATCCACAGCTAAGTTATATCCAACCAGGGGACGTTCACCTGTAGTGATGAACCCTGAATCAGTCCAACGATATTGGGGATGGACCTTTGCCACTCATGGACCCTGTGAATTGGATGGAGTATTTAAAAGACCCTTTGTCTCACAAGGGCACATGTGAGGACTTTTTTCACCAGGGTCTGCAGCAGCCTCCAGAGTCTCAGGAGGCCCTCAATAGACATGGCACTCTCCAGTTCCTCTCCCCACCTGAAACTCCAAAGTAGGATAATGCATTATTAATATCATCCATAGTTAAGAGGAGGAAGTTTCCATGCATTTTCTAGAGTGCAATAGGTATTTTCTCAGGATGTGAATCAAAGAATATGCCTGATTTCTCAGTGTGACAATTGTAGGACATTGTTGGAACATTTGGCAGTGTGGATTGGCATAAGTTTCAATTTGGGTGTCACCAGGTGAGACTCAGACACTAGGGTTTGGGAATTGACCCTTGTACATCACAGCACCTGACTTTTTTTGCAGGAATAAATATAGTTTTGCAAATGTGTATTCATTATGGCCACTAAAATATGAAAATAATGGAAATCATATTGGCCATATCCCATTGTTAGGTTATATTGAGGAATGGATAGGTAACAATGAAACACACCATTGTGTATAATTATAATGCACCAATAAAATATGAAATAAAAGCAAACTGTAATTGGTAATTTAAAATCTGTATTTCTTCTGATTAACAGACACAGTTATTGGATATTATTCATAAGAAATGTGTAATAAGAGTTGAGCCTAGAATTACAGAATTTTACAAGTTTGGCAGTTCCATGCCCTTAGTTCCTTTCATAAGATGTCTATTTTTTTCTATTCTTTTTCTTTCTGAATTTCAAAAGATAATACAGTAAGTTAACTAAATTGGAAGTTGGGAAATGTATACAAGAAATGATAAATGCATGAAACCCCATCTCCTGCAGATGCCAGGTCTGGCCCCAGCTTTGCTCCAGAGAAGTCTGCCATCTCTGTTCTGTTCCTTAAATCAAACTTGCTATCTGTATTTGCTGGCACTTCTCCGATGCTTCATCTTCCACAACAGAGGAACAAGGACCCACTCTGATTCTAAGACTGGTGTCAATGGGAGGGTCATGCTTCTCAGGTTGTGGTCAAGAGAGATCACAAAGTTGCATAGAAGTTATCCAGGGGCTGGACTGTGGGGACACTTGGTCCATTATGAACAGAACCCAGAAGCCATGAGTATGGGCACTGGACACAGCCTCTAAGCCTTAGGGCTCCTCGTGGGACAGGATCTCTGCTGCTTGGCCAGTGATGCTGAGGCTTTGCTCCCTATGGGGTCTATTTGCCATCTAGTTGTAGGTTTGTGACAGAACATATTGTGGAATTTGTGGTCTGGGGACCCAAAGTCCTGCTTGTGGATTCCTTCTCCCACATTCATCACATTCATGAAGCTGATTCTCTTCTATCCATCACTAGGCTAGATTTCCTGGGAAACTCAAGAGATCTCTCTCTTCAGTATGTTGTCAAACAAAAGACACCAATTCACCAGGAATTTAGAAAACATACTGGTCTCAAGGAAGTTGGGGTCTAGGTGTGAAACCACAAGAGATGCCAAAGTTGAGGGTTTTGCCAGAGAAGAGAAGGGGCCTGACGGACCATTTGAGGTGAAGTAGCATTGGTGAGGGAGGCTGAGGGCTCCTGGTCTAGAGAGGTCAACCCAGCCTCATGATTCTCACTTAAAACCCCTTCCAGAGCTGCTGAGAGTCTTCCAGGGCTCCCAGGAAGAGCTTCCCTACTCAGCCTTTGGGCGGGGGCAGCTGAGGAGTGGTGCAGAAGGTTCCAGAGGTGCCCAAGATCCAGCCCCATTCCTGCCTGGCCCTTATGCAGGGTGCTGAGGAAGGGAAGGGACCTGACCCTGCAGCCCCAGTGCACCTGGCTTCCCACACTGGATGGGCCATTAAAGGAATCCCAGGTCACCAGATGCACACAGGACAGGATGCCACCCTCTCATGGAAAATGTGAGATGACGTTTTATCTAAAACAATGAACCTTTGCAGGAGCAGGAGGATGTTGATTGTGAGGGACCTTCTTTGGTGGGACAGGAGCTTGGTTACTGGCTCAGGTCTTGGCTCTGCCAGCAGATGCTCAGCACAGGAGATGACAAGTGCTGTACCAATGAACAATGGGACAGGGGGCTTGAGACATCTCAGGATCTGGCAAGGTCACACCCATCTCAGTCTTAAGGGTTTAAAAGTCAAATTTCCTTTGAGAAGAGACCATGGGGCATCCTGTTTGCATGGAGAAACTACTAAAAAGTAGTTTCCTGTGCTCAGCCACCTAGGCACTCAGAGGATGGTATAACTGTGGTCCCAGGAGTCTTGGTGACAGTTCAAGATGGTGGCATACATGGGCATCACCCATGTTGAGCTGGTTCTGCAGGAATACAGGATGCAGGAGTTAGGGGTCATGAGGTTCCACTGAGATTTCCTAGGAGGCCCTAAAGGACAGGCGTGGTGTATCAGGGCTGAATCCCTGTAGCAGCCCCTGAGGAGACAAAGTGTGGAGATGTGAAAATGGTGGTGGCATTGCAGTGGAGGCCCTGAGACTGAGAGATGCCAACAGCATGGGACAGCTGCTGAGGGAAACTCTAAATCCAGCAGAGACAAGTGGGAAGGGAGGCCATGTGGGCTGTAGCCAGCATGTCCATAGAGGCAGAGCCCTGTGTTAACCCTTTGGACAGAACTTCACTGTGCCACAAGCCAAGGTGCAGGATAGGGGTCTGCAGGGTGGGTTTGCCCAACTGGATCTTTTTAGTCTTTCTTTGGTCCCATCCCTTCTTCCTTAGAATCTATTTCTCCCCTTTGAAATGGCAATGTTGACTCTCTGACACTGAACAATGGATTTGTTTTGGCTTTTCCCAAAGAGTTTTCCTTGTTGTTCATATAAGACTGTGGACTTGGACTTTTAGGTAATGGTGAAATTGTTACTGTGCCCAAGAATAATGGGAAAGAGGGCTTGAGATATCTCAGGAACTGGAAAGACTATAGGACCCTTGAAGATGGACTAAATGCATTTTGCACTGTGATATGGACATGAGCTTTTGGAGGTCAGGAGTGGCAGGTTATGATATGGATATGAGATGTCCCTCCAGAATCTTCTGTTCTTCAGAGGTAAAATATTCAGATCTCAAGAGATATAATCAGTCCATCTTAGTTTGAATGGACTGATCCTGTGTTAATTGTAGATAGGTGAGGAAAGGCTGGTGGAGGTGGGTCACGGGGGGATATCCTGGAACAGCTGTTCTGCCTGTGCCCCCTGTGCCCCTTTCCCCTGGAGACCTTGTCATGTCCTAAGCTGCTTCTCTCTGCCATGTCCTCTGCCATGATGTTCTGCCTCACCCAGAGCTCAGAGATATGGAGCCAGTTGCCCATGGATTGAATCTCAGAACCCAAGAACATCACTATGCCACATAACCAACTAAGTTGTTCCTGTCTGCTCTTTGTGTCTCAGGGATGAAGAGCTCAGTAAATCCTATACTTTGACCCAGTTCTTATATATGAGTATGTTATTTTCCTCATATTTGTGAATTTTCCAGTTTACTTTCTGCTGTTAATTTGTAACTTCATATCATTTTCTTCAGGGGAGCTAATTTGCATGTTCTATGTTCTAAGTCTTTATAACATCATTGAGATTTGTTTTGCAGCCTAACACATGCAGGATCTTGGAGAGCATTCCATGTGCACTTGAACAATCATGTGACATGCCATTGTGTTTGGAACCCTCCTACATGTCTGTTATGTAGGTGGCATGGCTGCAGGTCTCTGTTTTCTGACTTGTTCTCTGCCTGGTTGTCCCAGGGATGATTGAAAGTACAATAGTGGAGTCCCCTCTGTTACTGTATTATCATCTGTTTGCCCCTCCTAGCTGTCCCTGTTTTTAAATGTGTTTTGGATCCCTGATGTTTAGTGCACATGTATATGGCTGTCCTCTCTTCTTGGTGAATTGACTCTGTTTTCATTACATAATTTACTCCTTTGTCTCTAAAACAATTTTAACAAACTTACAGATGTTGGACAAGAGCATAACTCCTTTCTTGTCTCTTGCTAAGTATTTGCCTATGGTATTTTCCCGTGTTTTCACTGTCAAGCTCTGCTTGTTCTAAGACCTAGTGTGAGACTATTGGACACAGCATGTAGACATACAGTTTCAATCAATGTTGCCAATCTACATATTT